>NC_138773.1:75309018-75641518 GCF_965119305.1 Pelophylax lessonae | reverse complement strand
GGCTTCTGTAGTTGATCAACAAAGGTTTTTCAACATTGCCGAGGGATCAAAAGTCAATGGTTGGATTGACTACTGTTGAATGGGAATGCATATAGATGGATCGAATTCAGCTGATCTCTGCTGACTTTGCCAAATTTAGATCCAAATATGGCCAGCATAAAGGTTCAGTTTTTAGACTAAGGAGGAATGGGTTTCCCCGAAGAGATAATTTACTTACCTTTAAAGTGGTCGTTAGGCCTCTATATTATCTTCTTGCAATCCTCTGTGTCTGATAATGTTAGGTGCCCCAGTGTATGTGATTTGTAAAAAAAATGCCGTCATATACCTTATTTTATAGCATCGTTCACGTGACTGGCCGCTTCTCCCCTCTCTCGATCTGACAGCTAAAGCGGGAGGGGTCAAAAATCCCCAGCTGACATCAGTCCGGAGGAGGGGTGGAGAAAGGCGCCGATCCGTGAACGCCAAGAGGCGCTCTGAAATAAGATATAGAATGGCTTTTTTTTTTTTTTTAATAAGGCACACACACTGGGGAACCCAACATTATCAGACACAGAGGATTGTTTGAAAAATTAAAAGTTATTTCAGCAGCAGGAGGGGTGGGTACTGTCACTAGCTGACGGGTGGGGGGGGTGGAGGGAAGGATTAGCCAGGTGTTTCGGGTGATAGAAGGGGTAGTTTAGGTATGTCCATATATTACATATTTTTGGTAAATTTAAAGGAGATTGAATGATTTCTGATTGTACAGTGAATGGCCAGCTTTATAAGTGCTTACTGTATAAACTGATCTTCAACAAGCTGAAATCTGGGTGCACAAGGCCTAAAAGTCTAAGTGAATGTATCTTTATACATCTCCTATATTGATCTCAAACTGAGGTAATCTGATTTGAGACTGAAGCCTGTGTAACAAATATGCATCCTGTGCAACCTTTAACCCTCCAGCTACTATATAATTACAAATGGAAGTAAAACTGAGCAGATGCTCGTCCTCTCCCTCTTTCCTTCAGCTTCTCTTCAGACCCTCCTACCTCACAAGAGTCAGCTTATCTCCGCGGATGAATAACAACAATATCCTTCTTTCCTCCCCTCTTAGCCTTGCCCTTGTTTTATGCTCCATCAACCCACAATGAACACTCTCTCTCCAAAGACCTCAATGTGCATGTGCAGGTCACACCGAGGTCTGAAACGACACTCGTATTCAACCTTTCCTTCCTTGCAGATATGTCTGTCAACCATACCCTTCTCACTACAGAGCCCCATGCTTTGGAGAAGTTTTTTCCCATTAACCTGTCTCACATTAATAGCGTTACTCATTTACATGCTCTTACTTTAGGACACCCAGTTACAGTTCTGGTTAATAGATGTATCGGACATTTTATTGTTAACTTTCCTGTTCATTTGTACTGAGTGTTTCAATTGTGAACTTTGTTTATTACCTTTTCTTCAATAAACTTTATGAAAAAAAAAAAAAAAACTGGGCAGTTGGGTTCCCTATTACTTGTAGTTCCTTAAAAGTCATACGTTGCACTTCCTGCCCTAAAGGATAGTGATTTAAACCATTTTTAGCCAGCTTCAGATCAAAGCCAATAATCAAATTGATCGATGTGACCTACCACTGACAATTCCCACTGAACGTGAGCCAAAACTTTATTTTGTATAGAGGAGGAAAAAAAAAAGAGAATCTATAAAAGGGTTGTTTGCCATCTGTGTCCCAGTTGAGAAGATTTATCCTCACCTCCTCTTCTGGGGACATGGTGTTCTTAGGACAGAAAGTGTCTTTTATGCAGACAGTGAAAGCAACAAAAGAACACTTGTTTAGCACAGTGGAGTGGGGTTTGAACATCTGTCAGGTTTTTATTGCCCTCTCCAGTTTCCTGTGACACCTGCAACTTCTAATTTCCTGTCCCAGTGTCACTGGTACAGAAAGCAACTAGAAAAGTCCCACATGAGAACAGGAACAGCAATAAAAACTTGTGTGTTTGGGGGCATGGGTGCGCTGATAGGATGTTGAAGCTGCTCCCGGTATTCAGTGCTTAATGAATAGATAAATAAATGTGATGTGTATAAGGGTGCGCTAAACAACAATTATAATAAAGACCCAAATGAATGGGATGAAAATCCAATAACATAAATGTCATAAATATTCATGAATGGGTGACACCCAAGTGATCCATATAATAAATCAATTTAAACAGAAAAGTTCATAAGTGTCCATTAATAAAGTGATGAATGCAACTGAAGATGAAAAACAAAAGTGCTTCCAAATCCAAAATATAAATCCACCACCGAGTGAAGTTCCTCCTTACCAGACGGAAAGATGGTGGAGACAGCCATTGAATGTTTGCAATAGTTTTCTACATTCCAATCCAGAGGAGGGTCCCTGACATCTATGGAGTTTACAGAAGATTGCTTGGAAGGCTGATAATATTTGAGAATTCGGTTCAGTACACAGGACCTTGGAAGGACACTGGATTTCTAGCAGGATCAAAAGTGATCGGCAGCGTGACATACTGGAGAGATTTATTTAAATGTGAAGGAGGAGGAGAAGGTATGGTTCTCTGAGAGTCATTTGCAAGCAATTATTTGATTGCTATCTGGTAAGAGACCAATTCAGGTGTTTTCACAAGGCGCTTTGGAGCACTGTGGGATTTCCTTGTTTGCAGCACATGTGTTATATTTTGGCACCTTACTTTTTCCGTCTGGTAAGGAGGAACTTCACTCGGTGGTGGATTTATATTTTGGATTTGGAAGCACTTTTGTTTTTCATCTTCAGTTGCATTCATCACTTTATTAACCACCTCCCACCCGGGCCATAGTACATATACGGCCGGGTGGGAGTCTCGTCCTTCTGAATGGACGTTCCGGAACGTCCTTCAGAAGGAGAGAGATCGCGCCGCCGCGGGCACGCGCAGCAGCGCGATCTCGATGTGCCTGTGTCCCTAGGACACAGAGCAACAAGCCTCGGCAGGAGGGCCCTGTGATTGGCCCTCCTGATCACATGACGGCTGTGACCAATCACAGCCGTCATGTAATGTCAATACAGCCGTTGTAACGGCTTCGATCTCTTCTCCTCCTGACAGATCCTGTCAGTGAGGAGAAGAGAAGAGGATCAATTCTGCAGCTGGGGTGATCAGTGAGTATTTCTAATTACTCACTGATCACAGGGGGGGTCTGTGCTGGTAATCAGATGATTGATTACCAGTGCAGCCCTGGGGGGAGGGGATGCCACTAGAGCCACCAGGGATGCCCACCCATGACCACCAGGGATGCCCACCATGGCCACCAGGGATGGCAAACAGGGCTCAGAGAGCCTGCCAGTGGTGCCCCCCTATCAGTGCTGCCCACCAATGCCATCTATCAGTGCTGCCCACCAGTGCCCGTTATTGCCATCTATCAGTGCCGCCCACCAGTGCCCATTATTGCCCACCAGTGCTGCCTATCAGTGCCCATCAGTGCCCCCCATCAGTGCCTATCAGTGCCCGTCAGTGCCGCCGATCAGTGCCCATCAGCGCTGCCTATCAGTGCCCATCAGCGCTGCCTATCAGTGCCCATCAGCGCTGCCTATCAGTGCCCATCAGCGCTGCCTATCAGTGCCCACCAATGCTGCATATCAGTGCCCATCAGTGCTGCATATCAGTGCTACCTATCAGTGCCCATCAGTGCTGCATATCAGTGCCACCCCATCAGTGCCACCCCATCAGTGCCTGTCAGTGCGGCGTCATCAGTGCTCATCAGTGCAGGAAAAAAACGTATCTATTTACAAAATTTTATAACCTAAACAAAAAACTTTTTTTTTTTTTCAAACTTTTCGGCCTTTTTTTATTTGTGCACCAAAAAAGAAAAAAACCTGGCGGTGATCAAATACCACCAAAAGAAAGCTCTATTTGTGGGGAAAAAATGACATAAATTTGGTTTAGGTACAGTGTTGCATGACCGCGCAATTGTCATTCAAAATGCAACAGCGCTAAAAGCTGAAAATTGGTCTGGGAAGGAAGGGGGTTTAAGCGCCCTGTATTGAGGTGGTTAATGGACACTTATGAACTTTTCTGTTTAAATTGATTTATTATATGGATCACTTGAGTGTCACCCATTCATGAATATTTATGACATTTATGTTATTGGATTTTCATCCCATTCATATGGATCTTTATTATAATTGTTGTTTTGCGCACCCTTATACACAGAAATAAAAACTTAGCAGAAGGTCTGACTCTTAACAACACTTCTGTAAAGACGTTTCGGCTGGAGCCACTTTTGCTGCTTGAAAGTGTTTGAAATTTTCGTTGCCAGCTTTAGACTCACCTCCTCCATGTCTGTTCAACACTACTTCTCGATGATCACCAGAGAGTTAACTTTGGGCATTGCTGAAAGATGGCAAAAACTATGCAAAAGAAAAAAGGAAAAACAAAATATGTCACTAAATTTTATTTATGATCAAATCTCAACTGGAGCAAAAATATTTGTTTATAGCCCTGACATGCGCATACGCCCCCACCTTTTTGAGATGAGATGGGAGGGACACCTCTTAGAAGGAGGAATAAGGGAAGGGACACCTCTGCCATGTTAGTAATCACATAGACAAGGAAGAGTTCATAGACAACAAAAAAAAGACTGGGTAAAGGAAACCAATTGTGAGGAAGTATGGAAGCCATAGGCTGATGTTACATTGCGATTTTTGTAGCAGAGGTTAACCGCTGCTTCATATTACTAATGCCAGTGACTAACAGCTTGTAAAGTATCAAAAATTCTCTGCTCCTGCAGGATCCTTCTGCGCTGCTAGACTCTTCCCTTATGCTCCAGTGGTCACAGGTCCTCTGACTTCATCAAGCTGGGACAAGGTCATCCAGTGTCCAGGGTGAAGATAAACTGCACCCCCTCCCTCTGCTGTGAGCACCCCCAATTGTCTTCTGCAGCTGGGATCTATGATATTAGCACTACTGTGTTGCTTCTGCCTGTCAGGTGCAAAAAAAAAAAAAAACTGATGGGTGGTCAGCCAACTGGAGACATCACTGTTTTTTTGCTCAGGTAGGGAAACCCCCAGGTAGTAAATGATGGAAGGGGTGAGGGCAGGCTCTCAGCTTAGTTGAATGTACTCTATGTGTATTTTATGGGCTGCTGCCTCTTGACGTTTAACCCCATCAAAAAAAAAAAAAAATTTCACCCAAGGCAGCTGCCTCTCCTGCCCCATCTGCCCACAACCCCCCCCCCCCCCCTCCCAAGCATGGCCTTGTCCTCAAGTACAATGCAGAGCCCATAGCCCTGCAAAGGAGATGAGGATGCAGAGAACAGTCCACTGCCAGAGAATTGAGGAAAGCGCCAGCTGCTTTTTTAAGTACCCTAAAAAAGCATTTAACATTTGCAATGCAGGGGCAGCCCTACCACAAAGAAAGATCCTTACTTTCCATAGAGATGGGCTTCAAGCACTAGAGTCGCTGGTGATAGTGCTACAGCTTTGGGTTGTGCTCTGTTAGAAATCGCTTTCATTCAGCAATTTGTAGCCAAGACAGAGATGAATAAAGAGCAATCAATATGCAGTGACGAGGTGATGGGACACCCGTTCTAACTTTATTTTTGCCAAAGAAACACACAACTGTGTGTATTGCAAGTGGACGTGACACTTCCCTATTCACAATACCATGATAAGTTTATGTTATGTTAAACCATTGCGACTGCAGCATGTAAACAGCCCTGTCCGCAGTCACTGCAGCTTAAGAGGGGAAGGTTAAAGACACAGCTCAACTGCGCATTTTTTAACCCCTCTCAACTGCACATCTAAACATAGCCTTAGGGTTTGTATACACTTAACCACTTGTCGACCGCCGCAAGTAGATATACTGCGGCGGTCAGCCCCGGCCAGGCAAAGTGACGTATATATACGTCACTAGCCTGTCACCGGCTTGTGAGCCAATAGCGGGCGAGTGCGTGCCCGCCTCGGCTCGTTCCCTAAGGAGTCAGTGCGTGTGACCGGCGGACTAATGTAAACAAGCCGCCTGTCATTCTCCCCTGTGTAAAAATGGAGGAGATCAGACAGTTCTACTATATAGGACTGTTGATCTCTGTTTTTACAATAGGAGACCTGTCCCATCACAGTTAGAAGCACACCCCTAGGACACACTTAACCCCTCCCTCTCCAATACAGTTAACCCCTTCCCTGCCAGTGTAATTTTTACAGTAACAGTGCATATGTATAGCACCGATTACTGTAGAAATGTCACTGGTAACCCCAAAAGTGTCAAAAATGTCAGTCAAGGGTCCGATCTGTCCGCCGTAATGTCGCAGTCCCGCAAAAAAAAAAAAAAAACGCAGATCGCCGCCATTACGCGTTAAAAAAAAAACAACAAAAATGACAAAAATCTTTCCCTTTGTTAGTAAACGCGATAACTTTTGCGCAAACCAATCAAAATACGCTTTTTGCAATTTTTTTTACCAAACATATGGTTAAAAAAAAAAAAAAATTGGCCCAAAATGTTATAAAATTTTGATTTTTACATTTTTTGGGGGGGGAATTTCATATAAAAAAATGTGAAAAATATTGTTATTTTTGAAAATTTGACGCTGTTTTTTTTGTTTATAGCGCAATAAGTAAAAATCGCACAGGTGATCAAATACCACCAAAAGAAAGCTCTGTTTGTGGGGAAAAAAAAAAGGACGTCAAATTTGTTTAGGTACAGCGTCGCACGACCGCGTAATTGTCCGTTAAAGTCACGCAGTGCCGAATCGCAAAATAGGCCCTGGTCAGGAAGGGGGGAAAATCTTCCGGGGCTTAAGTGGTTAAAGACAGCCATTCCCTGCAAAAGAGGGACCACTATGAGCTATATGTGTTTCTACAGTCCTTATCAGCATGTACTAAGAGATGTTGGCAGGACGTGGAATAAAACCACACTAATAGTAGGAGCTATATGTCTATCCAACTCATGAATAGAGGAAAACACATGGAGGAAACACAGCAGGTCTTCCTATAATGATGAGTTTATATTATCACTCTATAAGAGCAGACACTAATACCTGTAATACAGACAGACAAATACTACAGGGAATCCGATCTGGAGGCAGCAGTCACAAGAAACTTACAATCTCTATAAAACACACACTATACCTTCTGCAGCTTCCTGCTGTGCTCTCATCAATTCATTCCCCTGTTGGGTGCACCCAGCATACTTCCCCGTGTAAAACTGAGAGCAGCACTATTTGGTTCTGCCGCACAAAAGTTCCCACCTAGCTGGGAGTGTAATGATGTTCTTTGTTGTATGGAATCTGCTGACTTTTTTCTTTTTTTAAACCGAATGTCCTCATGCCCTGCCTCTTCTACCTTCCCTCTCTTCATCTGAATATTCCTTTTATTATTATTATTTATTTTTGTTAACCACTTGCCGACTGCCCGCTGCAGATATACTGAGGCAGGCTGGCTCTAGGGTTGCCACCTCATCCCTTTAACCACTTGCCGACCGCCGCATGACTATTTACTGCGGCGGTCAGCCCCTCACAGGCAAAGCGAAGTAGGGCTACGTCGCTAGCCTGTGAGGCTCTAGGGAGCGAGCGCGCCGATCGCAGATCGCCGCCATTACTCGTTAAAAAAAAACAACAAAAATGACAAAAATCTTTCCCTTAGTTAGTAAACCAATCAAAATACGCTTTTTGCGATTTTTTTTTACCAAACATATGTAGCATAAAACAAATTGGCCAAAAATGTTAAAAAATTTCGATTTTTAAAGTTTTTTTATTTGGGAATTTCATATAAAAAAAATGTGAAAAATATTGTTATTTTTGCAAAATTTACGCCCTTTATTTGTTTATAGCGCATGATCAAAAAATCGCACAGGTGATCAAATACCACCAAAAGAAAGCTCTGTTTGTGGGAAAAAAAGGACGTCAAATTCGTTTAGGTACAGCGTCGCACGACCGCGCAATTGTCCGTTAAAGTCACACAGTGCCAAATCGCAAAAAAGGGCCTGGTCAGGAAGGGGGTAAAATCTTCCGGGGCTTAAGTGGTTAAACCAGGACACACATTATTAAACACGGGTTCTGTGGCTGATTAACCACTTCTGGACCGGAAGATTTTTTCCCCCTTAATGACCAGGCCCTATTTTGCGATTCGACACTGCGTTATTTTAACAGAAAATTGCGTGGCTGTGCGACGCTGTACTTAAGCGCATTATATCAGCCTCAGAACCTCTGTAATTCATATGTGTCCTGGATTAAAGGGATGAGGTGGCATCCCTAGCTGGCTCGGCTGTGCGAATTACTGTACCCATACGTTGATCCTCGGGAGCAAGCATGGGGGGCGCGTGCATGGTGATTGGCGAGAGGGGAAGCTGATCTGCGGGCAAGGCACCCGCAATCACTCCCCAGGAAGACAGAATGGCGGTCTGCTGTTGTAGACCGTTGTTCTGTTAGTAATGAACACAGGTATCCTGTGTTCCTCCTATTTAGGAACACAGGTCTCTATGTTGATCCAATAAGCCCATCCCCCCCACAGTTAGAAAACACCTCTATGCTCACATTTAACCCTTTGATCACCTCTGTGTTCACCCTTTCCCTGCCAGTGTCATTAGTACAGTACAGTGCATATTTTTAGCACTGAATACTGTAGTAATGTCACTGGTCCCCCCAAAAGTGTCAAAAATGTCAGTTAGGGGTCCGATCTGCCTGCCGCAATGGCTCGCTGAAAATCGTTGATCGTCTAAAATGATGAAAAAATTTGATTTTTAAATTTTGTTTGGGAATGTTATATAGCAGAAAGTGAAAAATATTGTTTTTATTCAGAATTGTCAGTCTTTTTTTGTTTTATAGCCCAATAAATAAAAATCGTACAGGTGCCTTAACTTACCCTCAAACCCTCCCTGTATGATGTCACTTCAGCTTCTGTCGTAAATATATTCGCTAGGCTATACATTGATTCTGAGTTTACAATATACAGAAAGGTTGTCTCACCTTAGCCCTCAGGTGGTACGATACTTATGGAACCCACCTCTGACCTCTGACTCTAGATACTACCTGGTGTTATTTTCGTTTACTTTATTACCACTTTTTGTTGAAACACTTAGGCTACGTTCACATGTTAGCGTAGCGGATCGCGGGCAGAGATCCGGAAATCATTGCAAATCGCGGGACACCTGTGCGTTGCCGTTGATTTGCAATGGCACCCCAAACACTGTGCGATGTTGCCGCGATTTCCGCCTGCCGAATCGCTGTAACATCGCGCAAACAAAATCGCGGGGTGCATGACACCCAAAAAAAGGTACAAGAGCTTCTTTGGGGCGTCATGCGACACGCGATTTTGTTTGCGCGATGTTACCGTGATTCGCCAGGCGTTTGGGGTGCCATTGCAAATCAACGGCAACGCACAGGCGTCCCGCGATTTGCAATGATTTCCGGATCGCGGGCAGAATCACGGTGGATCTACCCGCGATCCGCTACGTTAACATGTGAACGTAGCCTTATGCTTACCCTGTTTACTATTGTACTCTGTACTATTTTACCTGTGATGTTTTATATTCTCAATAAAAAGTTTGAAACAAAAAAAAAAAAAATCTTACAGGTGATCAAATACCACCAAAAGAAAGCTCTATTTGTGGAAAAAAAGGACATCAATTTTATTTGGGTACAGCGTCGCACGACCACGCAATCGTCCGTTATCGCAAAAAATGGCCTGGTCATTAAAGGGGGTAAAACCTTCCGGTTCAGAAGTGGTTAAACATCTATTGTGTTGTAAAAAAAGTACTTCTGCTTTTCTCGCCCATGCAAAAATGACATCTAGTGTTTCCCAGTGCTAAATTTTTCATCCAAATTCTAAATGGCTGCATTTGTAAGTTTCAGAAGCCAATATAAAGGAATAGTAGTATTAAAAAAAAATAAAAAAATAAAAATTTTATGTATAATTCTCCTTAACCACTTGCCGATATACTGCAGCAGGCTGGCTCAGCTGTGCGAACCAACGTTTGGGTACGTCCGCTAGCGGGAGCGCTCCTGGGGGCATACGCGCCCGCCCCCCATTAGGAAGCAGGGAAGCCAATCCACGGGACCCGCGATCGCTCCCGTTGAGAGAGAATGACGGCCAGCTGTTGTAAGCCCAGCAGACCATTGTTCTCTCTGGAATGAACACAGAGCGCCTGTGATCCTCTTATTTAGAATCACAGGTCTCTGTTGATTCCACAAGGCTCTCCCCCATACAGTTAGAAAACACTTCCCTAGGCTCACACTTAACCCTTTTATCACCCTGGGTTAATCCCTAACCCTTTGATTACCCTGGGTTAACCCCTTCCCTGCAAGTGTCATTAATAAAGTAACAGTGCATATTTTTGTGTAAATAATGTCAGTTAGGGGTGCAATCTGTCCGCTGCAATGTCGCAGCCCCACTAAAAATTGCAGATCGCTGCCATTACTAATAAAAACCTAGTAAAAAATAAATAAATAAATAAAAATGACATAAATCTTTCCCCTATTTTGTAGACGCGATAACTTTTGAGCAAACCAATCAAAATACGCTTATTGGGATTTTTTTTCACCAAAAATTTGTAGCAGAATATAAATTGGTCACATCCTTTGATAGAAATAAAAATGATCAACCTACAGAGGGCTGAATTCACACACCCCAAAAATAAAAGTAAAAAAATGATGCAGCAGGCTAGTCAATTTTGGTGAAATTTCATTGCAGCAACTCAAAATGGTACTCAGTAGTTTGTATGGCCCCCACGTGCTTGTATGCAGGCCTGACAACGTCGGGGGATGCTCCTAATGAGACAACGGATGGTGTCCTGGGGTATTTCCTCCCAGATCTGGACCAGGGCATCTCTGAGCTCCTGAACAGACTCAGGTGCAACCTGGTGGTGTCCGATGGACCGAAACATAATGTCCCAGAGATGTTCTATTGGATTTAGGTTAGGTGACCGTGGGGGCCATTCAATGGTATCAATTCCTTCATCCTCAAGGAACTGGCTGCATACTCTCACCACATGAGGCCGGGCATTGTCACGCACCAGAAGGAACTCAGGACCAATTGCATTAGCATAGGGTCTGACAATGGGTCCAAGGATTTCATCCCAATTCCTAATGGCAGTCAAGGTGCCATTGTCTAGCCTGTAGAGGTCTGTGTGTCCCTCCATGGATATGCCTCCCCAGACCATCACTGACCGACCACCAAACGGGTCATGCTGAACAATGTTACAGGCAGCATAACATTCTCCATGGCTTCTCCAGACCCTTTCACGTCTGTCACGTGTGCTCAGGGTGAACCTGCTCTCATCTGTGAAAAGCACAGGGTGCCAGGCTGCACTTCCAAAAATCCTTTTATTGAAGCTTCATATGACAAGTGGTTGACAGATGGAGCAGGGAACAGAGGTAGATGCATTTTGCGCAAATAATAGGGCTTAGTCATTACCACACAGATTTCCAAATGGCCGTCCTTGTAAACATTTTTACCTTTGTCTCTTCTCTTTCACAGATCTGTATCAGAGGATCTCTGTGTCTACCCATTGTCACTGAGGTGTCCTCTATGCCTTCACTCCATTGAAGGATTCTCACCAGCACCTGTCTCCAAGAGAGCAATGCCACCAGCTTTCTTCTAACAGGATTGCCACAGTTTATTTCCCACAGGCATGCGTTGGACCAGTTATGCAGACGTATGTTGGAGCGGCTATGAGGAGAGGTTGGAGGCTGGTAGCCCTTTTTTCCTGCTGGACTGCATTAGACCGGCTATGTGGGGAGTTTGGAGGCAGGTAACCCTTTTTTCCCACAGACATACATTGGACCAGCTATGAGGGGAGGTTTTAGGCCAGTAGTCCTTTTTCCCTGCATGCATGTGTTGGACCAGCTATGAGGGGAGGTTGGAGGCTGGTAGCTCTTTTTTCCCGCAGTTGTGCATTGGAGCTGCTATGAGGGGAGGTTGGAGACTGGTAGTCTTTTTTGCAGGTGTGAGTTGCACAGGCTATGAGGGGAGCTTGGAAGCTAGTAATTTTTTTAGGCATGTGTTGGACCAGCTAAAAGGGGAGGTTGGGGGCTGGTACTTTTTTCAGGCCTGTGTTGGACTGGCTATAAGAGACGGTTGGAGGCCAGTATTTTTTTTTATAGGCGTGTGTTGGACTGGCTATGAGGGGAGGTTGGAGGCCAGTATTTTTTTGTGTTGAACCAGCAAAAAAAACATTGGCTGAAATAATGTTCCAAGTTGGGAGCTCTGTGCGGCTTTACATATGATTGCAAATACATGCAACTAAAATCTGTAATTTATCAATTTTTTTTTTAAATAGTTTAAACTCTCAGTTTATTTCTGGCTATGTACAGTATGTCACAATTTAGAAACAATGTTAGAATACAGTTAGGGACCACACTTTGCAGAGGGGCCTTGAAGTGGCATGCAGCTTCACATATATTTGCAAATTTACACAAAGTGAACCTAACACAAATTGTGGAAACAGTTTAGATTTTTTTTTTTATTTTGGGGGGTGATGAGAGAGCTAGAGATCAGGATGTTTTTAGAGAATGAAAGAAGATGGTTTGGGTGATATTTTGAGAGAACTTTGGTGATATAGCCCACGGCAGAGTTGTTTATGTCTTTGCATATTGTTAGTATTATGAATTATATTCCTTTGTTGGACTGAAGTGAGGGTTTGGCATAGAGGGGTGGCACGTGGCAGATACCGAAGGTTGGTAAGGTGGATGGGTACATATTCAGAGAGTTGGTCTTAAACAAGGACAAAAGGGATAGACAAGCTCACAGAGATTGTTGATAAATAGAGAAGCACCACGTCCCTATCTGAATGTCAAAAGAAAAAGATGATTTTGGGCGTATAGTGGGACTTTTAATATAAGGGTGCTTGGTATGTATATAGTACAGGAAAAGAAAGGAGATATATAAGAAAAAAATCAGAATTTTATTGAACAAAATAAAGAAAACATAAAATTGTATACTATAACAACAGGATACAAAAAACAATATATAATATTGCAATTAAAAACATTTGCAGTAAACAGATGTATTTGACATATGTAACAGATTACAAGTGATTTACAGCTCCTACATTGGGGTAGATATCATATACCCTAGACTCATCCAAAAGGAGGTGTCTATGCGGGATAGCGATGAAACCCACAGTGTCAACCCGACATGTTTCTCGGCCTTATAGCCGCTTCCTCAGGGGTATTTTTTCTATGGGGTATCACTTTGTAAATATTTCAATTCACAACACTAAAGTAAGAAGAAAAACAAATAATGAATATCTATATAAAGGAACATCATATATAACACACCATATAGAATTATATACAAATCTATATATACATTGTGCAATATATTGAACTTGTAATAATGACAAATATATTAGGGTGTCTATAGTCTCGCACCTGTCTGGTAAACCAACGAGCCAACAATGGTAGAGGTCCTGGACCACTTCGGGTGCCTCCCCCTATGGCGGACACGTGACGTTGGGTACGCCCCCTATTCCCCTTCGGGGATGGGGACGATACGCCGGACTTACACCGTCACTTCCGGCTTAGCTCCGTGATGATGCTCCCCTGCGACGCACGCTGCGGCCGTAGATTTGGCGGGTGGACGCCCGGCGGATGTGCCTGCGCAGTTTGCAATGCGCATTCCCGACGCCAGCCCGGATGTACGGCAAGACGCAGTGCTTGCACGTCATCTTGGGTGGAGCTCTTTAACCACTATATATAGCGGTTCTTCGGCGTTCCCTCCGTGCAGTTTGCAGGGACGGGTCGCTGATATTTGTACTACCGCAGGTAATACTCACTGTTTGCTTTATGGGAGATGATATCGTATGTTTTCACCAAAGAGCTACATTTTGGAATTCTTTTTTCTCCAATTTGTTACTTATACCCTATAGGTTATGTGCAATAGGATCTTGCTGTGGATATTGGATGCTACACGGTCCTAGATTCACCATATCTAATATACCGGTTCCCTGTCCATACCTCTTATCTGGAGTCACCCGGGTAAGAATATACCTTTATATTCAATTTCTATCTCAGGCTATGCACTTGAGGTTTACCTTTCTAACTCTGCAAGGCCTATATATAGGTTTTGATTGCGTTTTGGGTGAGCCACCACTAGAGGGTGGAGACACCCTATATGCAATATATCTGGATTTACACTTATGTATGGTTTATTTGTTTTTTAATTTTGAGACAGTGATACCTATTTATTGCAGTACTACCTTTTGGTTCTTTGGTTTGAGCTCCCGTGTTCGCCCCCGGTGGGATCTTCCCCCTACCTTGTGGTCCAGGACCTCTATCATTGTTAGCTTGTTGGTTTACCAGACAGGTGCGAGACTATAGACACCCTAATATATTTGTCATTATTACAAGTTCAATATATTGCACAATGTATATATAGATTTGTATATAATTCTATATGGTGTGTTATATATGATGTTCCTTTATATAGATATTCATTATTTGTTTTTCTTCTTACTTTAGTGTTGTGAATTGAAATATTTACAAAGTGATACCCCATAGAAAAAATACCCCTGAGGAAGCGGCTATAAGGCCGAGAAACATGTCGGGTTGACACTGTGGGTTTCATCGCTATCCTGCATAGACACCTCCTTTTGGATGAGTCTAGGGTATATGATATCTACCCCAATGTAGGAGCTGTAAATCACTTGTAATCTGTTACATATGTCAAATACATCTGTTTACTGCAAATGTTTTTATTTGCAATAATATATATATTGTTTTTTGTATCCTGTTGTTACAGTATACAATTTTATGTTTTCTTTATTTTGTTCAATAAAATTCCTGATTTTTTTCTTATATATCTCCTTTCTTTTCCTGTACTATATACATACCAAGCACACTTATATTAAAAGTCCCACTATACGCCCAAAATCATCTTTTTCTTTTGACTTAAACAAGGACAGTTATTGTCCAGGACCAAAAACTGTGAAGTACGTTGTAATTGTTCTCATTTGCCTCTCTACTTCATGCTTGCCAGCCTCACTTCTTGGCTGCACGGCTGGCCATACATGTTCCCCTACTGCTTGCCTGTACAATCCTATATAGATCTACCAAACCCAAGAGCTGTCTTTGACAGCTTGGTCCTGTGCTGGGAGCATTGAAACATCAGCTACCCAGGGATGCACATGTGCGTTGTTAAAGCCCACCCCTTTATCTGTACTTGCTGTTTTATAACTTTTTTGTAACCCAAACTATGGAAAAACTGAAAAGTGTAGTTCTTTTACAATAAAAACTACTTGATGAAAATAGAAATCTGTGCCCTCTTTCTATCCTGTCCTCCAGTTCTAATTGCACTTTCTTCAACTCTCTTCATATAAATATTAACTCTTGGTTTAGCTAAGTGTACATGGTTATGCACCTGTCATCCAAAAGTCATGCCTACAGACAGCCAACTTGTGTCTGCACAAGCAATTGTTCTCCTGAGTCTGTGGCTAAATTTAGACTGAAGCATATATCCTTTTGAAGGTTATGTTGGCCAGCAGGAGGATGCACAGATGTCACAGATGACAGTCTTCTAGTCAGTTGGGACGCAGTGGCCGCAGGGACATGGACACTGCTCCTAATTTGACATTCATGCGGGTGTGGGTCCGAAAATGTAATAAGTATGTGTAGCGCTACCCCCTCAACAGCTGCTTGAATATTTGTGCCCGGGTCTCCCACTGATTAATCCACAGCCAGTTACATGGTATTTTTACACAGCCAAGTGCACATACTCTTCCACTTGTTGTCTCCCATGACCAGCCTAGGGGATTTTATTTATGTTTTATTTGGAGAACTTGAATAGGAAAGGGAATTAGTAGGATTCTCTGAATTAAGTATTCACAGGTGAGGATAACTCTCTCAATAGAACTGTGTAGCAGATTATCAGTAGGACCATACAGCAGCTGTACGAAATGAACAAGTCCCTTTGTAGCAGAAGGAACTGAAATTGCCTCTTCGAGACACTAGCCAGTGTCCCTTTTAGCTTGCACCCAGCAGCTGACTCTTAGCACCCAGAAAGGGATCTAACAGCACAAGTCCCAGGTATTCCCTGGGGGAGTCTGTACTCACAAGGCTCCTAAAGCACCAGTGGCAGCCTTCCTCAGTAGTACCAGACAGGATCCATGGACATCCTCCCTCAGTCAGCCCTCACAAGAACCATGGGTTGCAGCTTCAGTATTTCAGGCCCTCAGGTTGCCCACCTGAGGAGTTCCTGTAGGTTTTACTTTTCTGTTTTTATTTACATCTTCATTGTATTTTACTGATATGATCTATATTTGGATATATTGAATTTAGCCACACCAGCTTTTCACATATCAATTTGTGTGCTTGTGGCTTTTTATTTATGGTTTTCCCCTGTCCACTAGATGGCTTGCTTTTTGGGCTTTTTATAAGTGTTCCTGCTTCAGTTTCTTGCTTTGCTGCAATGCTTCTGTGATGCTGCACCGCCCAGACCAACCCCCAGAAGACGTCACGTATGAAGAAACATGTAGGGCATGGTCTACCGTGGTGACGACATCACGCTTCTCAGCTCTGGTTGGCCGATATCCCTCCCAGAATCCGGGCTAAGTGAAACGAAGCCTGCAGGAACGCCGCAAGATTGCTTGTTGTTCAAACGCCTGCGTCGTGTCCAGTCTACTGTGAGTGCAATTCCTTTTTTTCTTTTAAATAAATGGTTTACTCTTTTAATGCACTATCGGAACTTCTTCTGTTTTTATCTTATAAATGTGAGGATTGGTGACTGTTCTTAAGGTTATTGGATGGAAGCTCCATCGATCATCTGGTCTAGTCATTTAATATTGATTTGATCTGTTTGGCATATTGGAGGACATAGGAACATCCTTATTTGGATAGATGCGACACCTGATTTGACCACCTATAATCTAGTGGTCCACTTGCTCTGGTAAGGAGATTATTATATCACAGAGGGTGTGAAGTGCCTTTCCTGACTTTCCAGTCACCCTTCCTCCCTATCCGGTGTGTGGTTTCTCTGGGATTGGTGGTGTCATCTACCCCTTTTCTTTCCTGGATTTGATTACTTTTATGGACTCTCCATGAGTTATTTATTATCTCTGTTTTAATATTTTTTTACAATTAAGTTGTATTAATGTTTTTTTCGCTATTAGCGCTGCACTAGTTGTATATTATTTTTATGTTGGAAGACCGTATCGCTATTCCAAGTGCTGGCAGCTCCCTCACCAGCATAGTGTTTTATTTGTTTGTGCCCACCTGAGGCCACATGGCAGCCTGCACTGAGGAGGAGCTGCAGGTCCCCCACCTGGACCTCTCTCTGTAGAGGAAGACCCAGAGCCCATGTGCTCATTAAATATGAATACAGTCACCCAACATGCCTTGAGGCACCTCCCATTCTAATTGGCCAGGACTGTATGGATATTCATGGTGTTATCTGCATGGTTTCCACCCACTGCCCAGCACATTTTATAGCTACCAGACCAGTGTGAGCTTCAAGGCAGCATGAGCAGCACCAGAGCACACTGAGCAGACTCTGATAAACAATCACAGCTCTCTGTTAAGGCAGAGAAACCAAAAACTATATACACTCACTCTAGCACCTACCTAGGAGGGTGCTACATGTGCATTCAGCGACCCGCACAGATGTCAAATTGGGATCAGCAGCAGTCTATGTGCACCCAGTGTGTCCCAACTGACATGAATTGGACTGTTTGCACAGAACAACTATGCATCACCATGCATGCAAACACAACCCTTGCACAGGCATACTCTTAAGTAATATTCCCCAATGCCAGAAATAGCTCTAGGCTACCAGCACTCAACCATTCATGGAAAATGTGAATGATGCTTAAAGTTAAAAAAGAATCTATAAAATGATCAACGGGAATGGTACAGACCAAAATGAATAAAGACCAAAATTGGGGGGCTTTATGAGTGGGTAACCCTTATAGCTAGACAAAAGGAACTGACGATGTAGGGGTGCTGCTGTCAAAATGGAGATGGGACTCCATCTGTAAAACAAAAAAAGGGCAAGGGAGGGAGACAACCACTCTGGTGTAGTAAGTTCCAACAAGGTTTAATTACAAAGAAAATTGAAAAATGAATACTCATAAAAGTATAAAAACCACGCACACACATACTGTATATATATATATATATATATATATGAATATGATTCAATGGGAGAGTGTGAGCCTGTGGTGGAGGCACAGTTCTAAAAGGGTGCAGCTGGATGGATGGTGAGCTGAAGTTCAGGTCTCTGAGAGCACAGCGTGGTCAGTTTTCTGACTGTGCTGGGAACTCAGCCTGCCCTCCTATAATGATCAGACTTGTCCTGACACACAACCCCGCCCAGCCATTCACAGGGAAATCAGTTTGCTGCTGTTTCTCCTTCCCCAGCCCTCTGAGCTCTTTATGCAGCTGAGAATAGAGGTTATGTGATCATTATAAGGTGGTCTTCCTAGTCTCAGCTCTTGTTTCCACATGTCGCTCAGAGTATTAATTTGAACTTTTCTCAGTAATTAAACCTTGTTGGAGTTTACTATACCAGAGGGGTTTCTCAGTTTTCCTTCCTTCACCATACTCTTAAGTATACTCTTAAGTATACTCATGTGAACAAGGCCTTAGGCAGCACAAGAAGCAAGAGAAACCAAACAGGTTTCAATATACTTTTGCTAGATCAGGAGATAATTTCTGATTGGATACTTGTAGTATCTATTACATGCAACCGTACCAAATAGAGTCCCTATTACCTCTTTCTGTTTTGACAGGTTTCTGCTAACAAAGCGCCATGTCACAGCCAAGCACGGGAATCAATGAAACAGACAATCAATGTTATAGAGTATAAGTATAGGGGAGCAGAGGGAGATAAAGAATGGAAGGACTGTTGGAGACAGAAGAACCAGAAGAGTAAAATCACAATGAGTGAGAATTCTACAGCCTGAATATTTCAGCAATGTGGAATCTGATCCCTGCACCCCCTCCTGTGATAACGGCGACTCTGACCCTAGACTGAAGAGAGGAACCATGTCACTGCTCAGGTAACAATGCTGCAGTCATCCACGGAAGTATTTCCTGACAGGTTTTATGTGGCTGAAGCTACTTCCCAGATGGAAATTAGAGCAGATTGGTGAACCTCTGCCTATCTTTACTTTTGAGACACTCTGACTCTCTAAGATGCTCTTTATTCCCAATTATGCTACTGACCTGTTGCCCCTGAACCTAATTAGTTGTAAAATGTTCTTCCAGCTCTTCCTTGATCGTACCACTTACTTTGCCAGCTTTTTATTATCCTGTCTCAATTTTTTTGAGACGTGTGGCTGCTATCAATTTCAAAATTACCTTATTTTTTTTCCTTAAATGGTACACTTTCTCAAATTAAACATTTGATATGTTTTCTATTTTCTATTGTGAAAAAAAATTGGGTTTACGAAATTTGTAAAGTATTGCATTCTGTTTTTACAGTATGTAGAGTTTACATAGCGTCCCTATTGTTTTGGAATTGGCCCACTCAACCTGATGACGTCTACAGGGACCAAATGCATAGGGCGGGGCTATCCGAGGTGACATCATCACTCAAGTACGTTTTTGCCAGATATTTGTCAGGATATCTTTTGCTGAGCTGATTTGGATCATATTTCTCTCTACCTGGATTCTCCATGGACATTTATGGACACTATTATATGGTGATTGGTTATGCCTTGGGGATTACTACTTTCACATTTGTTTTTTAATAATTGAAGATTTACAATGTATTTGACCATGTGCACAGTTTTATGTTGTTATTGATTTGCACAATTTGGTTTATTTTGGTATCACAAATTTTAGTGCTGGCAGCTTCAAGGTCTTCTGTACCTGTAGCACAGATTTTTTTTATTTTTCTATATTTGTACATGTGTGAAGGAACAGTCACCAACAAGAGGCTCTGTGCCTCTCACAACTCATTCATTTATTACATATCATAAGAATGGTATCATAAAGATTCTGAGTATTTGGTGGTTATTGGAACTAGACAATTTCCTTCCCTAAAAAGAAATAAATGGTGGTCACTGGAACAGAAGTTGCACTTTAACTCACTTTTGCTTAGGTAAATGAAGTTTCCCTATCATGACTTTCACAAGAGCATTGGATTTACACATGCAAAAAAAAAGGAGAGAACGTGCTTGGATAGATGTATTTTATTGTAGATTGCATTTTTAAACATGTTTATTGTCCCCCATGCCATACATTATGCTTCACTGTAGATTGTATAGCTACCTAACCAACATCTGAAAAAGCATAAAAATAATTTATATGGCTTTGTATGCTTTAAACACTTGCTGACCAGCAGATTTACTGGGGCAGGGCAGCTTGGCTGTGCATAATCACGTAGATCTATGTGATTATGTGCACTCGGTCTTGACGGCGCGCTGAGACCGCGCTCCCGTGGTGATTAGACACAGCGGGTGTTAGACTGCGGGCTCGATCATCACCGGTCTCCCACGATCTTCAGAGACACTGACAGAAGAGCCGTCTGCCTATGTAAACAAAGCAGACAGCTCTTCTGTCAGACAGGCAGAGAGAGATTGTGTGTTTCAGCTTAGCTGAAACACCGATCTCTCTTTGCCTGTCACAGAGCCCCCCCCCCCACAGTTAGCAAGCACAAGTAGGCATACAATTAACCCCTTGATCACCCCCAGTATTAACCCCTTCCCCGCCAGTGTACTTTATACAGTAACAGTGCATATTATTTAGCACTCATTAGTGTATTAATGTCACTGGTCCCCAAAAAGTGTCAAAAATGTCAATTAGGGGTTCAATCTGTCCACTGCAATGTCGCAGTCCCACTAAAAATCACTGATCGCCGCCATTTCTAATAAAAAAAATAAATAAATAAAGAGTCCAAAAATCTATTCTGCAGTTCCTAAACGCTATAACAACTTTTGCGCAAACCAATTAAAATACGCTTTTTGGGATTTTTTTTTTTACTAAAAATATGTAGCAGAATACAAATTGGCCTAAATTAATAAAAAATTTTGATTTTTAAAATTTTTTTATATTGGGAATGTTTTATAGCAGAAAGTAAAAAAATTTGTTTTTTTTTCAAAATTGTCGCTCTTCTTTGTTAATAGCGCAAAATCTAAAAATCACAGAGGTGATCAAATACCACCAAAAGAAAACTATTTGTGTGAAAAAGGAACATCAATTGTATTTGGGTACAGCGACGCACGACCGCGCAATTGTTAAAGTACGCAGTGCCGAATTGCAAAAAGAGGCCTGGTCATTAACGGGGTAAAACCTTCCGGAGCTGAAGTGGTTAAAGTAAAATGATAGGTAAAACTTTTTTTTTTTTTTTTCCATTTTGGATAGAGTAAGGGAGGGTTATTAGCCCTGTAAGGTTTATTTTTGCCATTGGGGAGATTTCTCTTCACTTCCTGTCCCATAGCCGAAGAGGAAATCCCTGCAAATTAAAGGAATCTCTTGGGGACCCCCAGGTCACCAGAACTAGTGTCCCCATTGGAGGATTCCCCCTTTATTACTTTTCAGGAGACAACCCAAAATTTGGAATTTTCTTTTACTTTCACTGATAATGATAAATAGAATGTTTAGAGACGATGACAGTAAAAAATTGACAGGTGCTCTAATCCTTCTCCATAAATAAAAAATAAAGTTTTGACTTCAGTTATAATTAAGTATAATGAAAGGCAAATTTTTTTTAGCTTTGGATAGAGTAGTGAAAGGTTTGACCCCCTGACAGGTTTTTATTGCTGTCTGTGTCCCAAGTAGGGAGATTCATCCTCTGTAATTCCTCTGTAATCACCCTGAACATCAATGTCATGGGGAATTAAAATAATGGAAAATCTGAAATTTTGCATTGGCACTCGAACAGGAATAGTCCAATGGAGATACGTGTTCCTGTGGCAGCTGCCTAAGAGGGGGTAAACCCTCCATGCCTGTTGGGTCTACAGGATAAGGGGAACTCTCCATAAAAAGGCAAAAAAAAAAGTGCAGCCATTGAAACTACCTACTATATCCAAGATGAAATAAGAGGTTTTTAATGTTTTTTTTTTTTGTTTTTAGGTCCTTTTACTTTAAGGGGCAGAAAGGGACTGTCCAATCAAGTGAGTACTGTTGGCTGTCACAGTGGTAACTTGTTCAGGAGCCAGCGTGACCGCTCCCTAAAACAGCTGAATATCCTTTTTTTTTTCCCCCCAATTCCAAAAGTTTTAATCAGGACAAAACATACACTAAAAGCAATACTATAGTGGACATTAGAACATAATACAATGGAGCAACGGTGTGCAGAAATTCGCAGGACTGGCCTCTCAAGAGGTGAACTGTTTTAGGCAGCTAAAAGCAACATTTTGATTGGATGTTGTAGTCTTCCTAAAACCACTGCTCTTTGTATGGTTTCTTTTTAAAAACCATACTGAGGTGCTGTAGTGCCACCTTGTGGCTGCATTCTAAAGTACTGAAGTGCAAGAAAGTACTGGCTCAAGATCTGATGTGCAATATAAATGGAGAACCAGGGTCAAGTACTGATGTGCAATACAGCGTGGAAGAACAGGCTGCTGGGTGCTGCTGATTATTAGGAAAAGGATTAAACATTTTGACTAATACTTGGCTGTATATTTGTGAGATAAAATAGTGTGTAGGCAAGGCACACTTGTCTTTGTACTCCTCACCTGGTTGCCGCCACACACCTTTGACACCATCGGAACCAAATAAGTTTATCTTGGTCTCATCGGACCACAGGACATGGTTCGAGTAATCCATGTCCTTAGTCTGCTTGTCTTCAGCAAACTGTTTGCAGGCTTTCTTGTGCATCATCTTTAGAAGAGGCTTCCCTCTGGGATGACAGCCATGCAGACCAATTTGATGCAGTGTGTGGCATATGGTCTGAGCACTGCCAGGCTGACCCCCCCCTACCCCTTCAACATCTGCAGCAATGCTGACAGCACTCATATGTCTATTTCCCAAAGACAACCTCTGGATATGACACTGAGCACATGCACTCAACTTCTTTGGTTGACCATGGCGAGGTCTGTTCTGAGTGGAACCTGTCCCGTTAAACCGCTGTATGGTCTTGACCACCATGCTGCAGCTCAGTTTCAGGGTCTTGGCAATATTCTTATAGCCTTGGCCATCTTTTTGTAGAGCAACACTTCTTTTTTTCAGATCCTAAGAGAGTTCTTTGCCATGAGGTGCCATGTTGAACTTCCAGGGACCAGTATGAGAGAGTGAGAGCGATAACACCAAATTTAACACACCTACTCCCCATTCACACCTGAGACCTTGTAACACTAACGAGTCACATGACACCAGGGAGGAAAAATGGCTAATTGGGCCCAATGTGGACATTTTAACTTAGGGGTGTACTCACTTTTGTTGCCAGCGGTTTAGACATTAACAAGCAGTACACTCACTACTTTACATTGTAGCAAAGTGTAATTTCTTCAGTGTTGTCACATGAAAAGATAAAAAAAAAAAATATTTACAAAAATGTGAGGGGTGTACTCCCTTTTGTGAGATACTGTATATCTGCTAGTACATCTATCGCTACCTCCCCAACTGACAATGATGCTGTCCAGAGATGTATCTGTTGCTCCTTCATTCACAGTGGGGCACCTTAATACAGGAGATGCGTTATTGACCAGATCACCAGGAGAAAAAATAGGAAAAGGCTTAAAAAAATAAAAACAAATGCAGCCACCACATCTAATGATTGGTAAACTGCAACATATTACATTTTTGGTTTTGGGTTTATTACGGCTTTATCTTCCTCCACAATTCATACATAAGGTCTGCTGTGTCCATTTCAGTACACGTTAGTGATTTAAAAGTGTTCCCTTTCTAAAGTCAGCCAAAATGTAGACTTAAACTGTACTGATCTTATGATTTTTCCATTTCCAATGGAAGGCTCAGTTACAAGGGGCGGGGCTACAGCTGGTATTCTGTCTGTAATGGACTGGCCAGCCCAGTCACCAGATCTCAACCCTATTGAGCTGCTGTGGGAGCAGCTTGACCATATGGTACGTAAGAAGTGCCCATCAAGCCAATACAACTTGTGGGAGGTGCTTCAGGAAGCGTGGGGTGAAATTTCTTCTGATTACCTTGCTGCAAATGGAGAATTCTTTGATGAAAGCAAAGCTTGAAGGACATAATTATTATTTCAAATAAAAATCATTATTTCTAACCTCGTCAATGTCTTGACTATATTTTCTATTCATTTTGCAACTCATTTGATGAATAAAAGTGTGAGTTTTTATGGAAAACATGAAATTATCTGGGTGACCCCCAAACCTTTGAACGGTAGAGTAACTTTGGTGCTTATTGAACTGCACATTCATATTTCAACACCGTGCATAACTCCTGTAGAAGGAAAGTGCAGGTAACGCTAGAAAATGTAAGCTGGAAATACAATGAAGTTGATTTGCTAAAACTGGAGAGTGCAGAATCTGGTGCAGCTGTGCATGGTAGCCAATCAGCTTCCGGTATCAGGACAATATCCCCCCGGAAAACATCCCCCTGGACATAATCCCCCTGGGACAACATCCCCCCCGGATAATGATAATATCCCCCCCCCCCCCCCCCGGGCAATATCCCCCGGGAAAACCTCCCCCTGGATATAGGGTTAGAGGGTTAGGGTTAGAGGTATTTATATATTTAGATATTGTCTAGGGGGATATTGTACAGGGGGGGGGGTATTGTCCAAGGGGGATATTGTCCTAGAATCCAGCTTCCAGTTTTCTTTTTTGTGTCAAAGCTTAATTGAACAAGCTGAAGTTAGAAGCTAATTGGTTCCCATGCACAGCTGTACCAGATTTTGCACTCTCCAGTTTTAGTAAATCAACCCCATCATCTATTTTTTGCAACTTGATGTGGGCTTTAAGGTCCCTTTAGGATTTTTCACGATGTAGATCTGCAAGATCCAAAGACATTTTTGCTTTGGTTTTGTGGGAGACAGAGAAGGCTACTCTTGGGAGAAATCTTGTCATTAGATTATAGAGATGAAATATAATGAGCTTGAAGATAGTTCAACTCCCTATAGCAACCCAAATCTAATATTTCAGCTATATTTTATTGCTCTGTGATTATTACAGCAAGCTACTGACTCATTTCTCACAGATAACCAGATTGTCGCGTCTATCGACCACGATTGTCTATATCATAACAGAGGTCGATGGCTCTTTTTCATGGCACTCTGGCGACATCTAGTGGCTGCTATATGGTCATGCACAAAAGAATGGACTCATCTCCTGATCAGCAGCCAGTAAATAAGGCACTGTAGCAGAAGGATGGAAATAAAGCAGTTCCTCGGGTAAGTCCGCGCACTTCCACGTCTTATGTAAAAGCCGGATTCATCCATACAGCCTCTCCTGCTATGTAGGTTGCTTCCACATTCAGACCATCATCCAGTAAAACAAAATCTGTGGGAAAAAATAGAATTAAAAAAGTGCAAGAAAAGACATAAAGAATAATGAAAAGGCTAGATGTATACCGAATTACTCAGTTAAAAAGGGTAATTTCAGGGTACAAGAGAAATCAATCATCTAATCATTTATAGTCATAGATAGAGCAGTAAGGGGGTTAGAACCTCTTCCTGACTTTAATGCAGTGGCGGCTAGTGCTCAAAATTTTTTGGAGGGGGGGGGGGGCAAACAGAAAAATGTAATAGGCATTGCTTTGCGGCAAAAAACGCTGTAAAAAAATTGCGTGACTTTGAGGTCACAAAAGTGTGAAAGGGGCCTTCAGTAATCAAGGTATAATCAAGGTATAGTGTGCCCCCTTTCAATGCAGAGAGACCAGTGTGCCCCCTTTCAATGCAGAATGACCAGTGTGCCCCCTTTCAATGCAGAATGACCAGTGTGCCCCCTTTCAATGCAGAATGACCAGCGGGCCCCCATTCAATGCAGAATGACCAGCGTGCCCCCATTCAATGCAGAATGACCAGCGTGCCCCCATTCAATGCAGAATGACCAGCGTGCCCCCTTTCAATGCAGAATGACCAGCGTGCCCCCTTTCAATGCAGAATGACCAGCGTGCCCCCATTCAATGCAGAATGACCAGCGTGCCCCCATTCAATGCAGAATGACCAGCGTGCCCCCATTCAATGCAGAATGACCAGCGTGCCCCCATTCAATGCAGAATGACCAGCGTGCCCCCTTTCAATGCAGAGAGACCAGCGTGCCCCCTTTCAATACAGAGAGACCAGCGTGCCCCCTTTCAATACAGAGAGACCAGCGTGCCCCCATTCAATGCAGAATGACCAGCGTGCCCCCTTTCAATGCAGAATGACCAGCGTGCCCCCTTTCAATGCAGAATGACCAGCGTGCCCCCTTTCAATGCAGAATGACCAGCGTGCCCCCTTTCAATGCAGAGAGACCAGCGTGCCCCCTTTCAATGCAGAGAGACCAACATGCCCCCCCCTTCAATGACCAACGTGCCGTGGCCGTCTTGGACCCGCTTCCTGATTGGCAAGGAGGAGGATCCGTGAGACAATAGCGAATTTTCATTCGCTATTGTCACACAATAGGTGGGCCCAGGGCGCACTGCTCTGCGCCCCAGGTCCACCCTTTTCTGAAGCCTATTAGAGCCTCTGGCTCTAATCAGGTGACTCAGGAAAAAAAAAACCCCATTGAGCTCCATGCGTCCGGCGCCCCGCATGTAGATTAGGGGGCCTGACGCATGGATAGGGGGGGCGACGCCCCTGCGCCCCCAATGCACCAGCCGCCACTGCTTTAATGGCTGTCCGTGTTTTCATTAGGGAGATTTCCTCTCACTTCCTGTCCTAGTGACCACTCTGAGGAAGGCACTGCCAGATTTTTTACAAAGTATTAAATAAATTAGCGTTATGTAATCAATACTTTTTCCCCGTGCTTTCTATTTTATTACACATAACTTACTTAATTTCTGAACTTCTTAGTTTTGGTTTCTTTGTATGCATGGATTGCATGGGTTGTTAAACGTGGTGAAAATTTCATGTCGATAGCACCTTTAGAAATATATTTACCTAGAAAAATGGTAATGTCTTTAATACTTATTTTACCCCCTGTATATACTTGAATTTTTTTTTCTTCATATTTCATACTAGTTATGGAGGTGATCAGTGACTTCTAGTGGGACTGTGAGAGGCCGGTGGCAATCTGACACCAACTGACACTGGGGGAAAAAGACTAACTGCCACTAACATCACCAGTGACATGAATACAATGACCAGTGCTAATAATATACACCGACACTATACTAATGAGACTGGCTGGGAAGCGGGTAACATCTAGGGCAATTAGGGGGCTAAATGTGTGCCTAATAATGTTTACTGTGTGCTGTTTTGCTAAGCATTGTGCCGGTTTTTATTTATTGCTTTGCATGGAGAGAAAAAAACGGCGCATCGCTGCTGTCAGTAGAGAGCCCTGTGTTGTTTACCTGCACAGGGCTCTCTTCTGTCATTCACTCAGCCAATTGGAGGGTTCTGGCCATAAATCATTGGCTGGGACCTGCCGATCGGGTTGTGGTGTAGCGAATCACAGCACAGCCAGGGCAGCAGGCACATGCTCACGCACCCCCTACCCTGCAGTACCAGATTCTGTACATGTACGTGATTTGACACAGCGAGGCCGTCCTGTCTCAGTATAAGTGTGGTCCTGAAGTAGTTATTCTGCTATTTTGCCTTTCCTGGTTCCTCTATCTCCCCTCCTCATCAATTAATGAAATGTTTAAATACAAATTTGTTGTTATTGTTGCATGCCTTATTTTACATTATGTGAGATCATCACTGGGGCTCTGTGCTTCTCTACGCAATACATGCAGATCAAGCCTGGTAGGAGAGTTTGGCAGGGTGCTGTACATAGCTTCCTGAAAACACCACAGCACCCTGCTTCAGTACGTCTCTCAAGAGTCCTCAACCCTGATGCAAACAGTAGGCTGGGTCTCAGAAGGAGTTCCTAGGTGGGCTGCATTTGCATGCAGATGACTCTAGATAATACTCACATGTGATGCAGAGACCTTGCTTTGTGCAATGGTCCAAATCTTTTGGTGGAGGGGGAATTATGGTGTGGGGTTGTTTTTCAGGAGTTGGGCTTGGCCCCTTAGTTGCAGTGAAGGGAACTCTTAAGTCGTCAGCATACCAAGACATTTTGGACTATTTCATGCTCCCAACTTTGTGGGAACAGTTTGGGGATGGCCCTTCCTGTTCCAACACGACTTCGCACCGGTGCACAAAGTAAGGTCTATAAAGACATGGATGAGTGAGTTTGGGGTGGAGGAACTTGACTGGCCTGCACAGAGTCCTGACCTCAATCCGACAGAACATCTTTGGGATGAATTAGAGCGGAGACTGCCTGCCAACCCTTCTCGCCCAACATCAGTGCCTGACCTCACAAATGGGCTTCCGGAAGAATGGTCAAACATTCCCATAGACACACTCCTAAACCTTGTGGACAGCCTTCCCAGAAGAGTTGAAGCGGTTATAGCTGCAAAGGGTGAGCCAACTCAATATTGAACCCTACAGACTAATGGGCCATACACACTATAAGATTTGCTGAAGACTTTTTCCTTTAGATTTACCAAAACCATATAATATGAGGTCAAACCTAACACTTTCAATTTGTATGCAATCTGGCAGGCCCTTGAACTACATAGAAAAGGTAAATCTGAAGGAAAAAGTCTTCAGAAAATCTTATAGTGTGTATGGCCCTTTAGGCTGTGTGTGTGTGGTTTATGTCCTGTATTAGGCCATTTGTGAGTGCTAGCTATAATATTTTCTTTTTCATATGTTATAGATCTATCATCTCTACATCCAGTAGGACTGTGTTGATCTAGGTCACTGCTGTACCTGCATCTGCTCCAAAATCCAAAGTCCCCTTGCGGTTCTGTAGGCCCAGGAGTTGTGCTGGATGAAGAGAGGCAGCTTCTAGTGCTTCCTCCACTGTACAACCTGGAAGAAGACACACTGCTCAGTAAATCTCTAACATACTATGACCGAGGTACAATATTGTTAAAGTGGTTGTAAACTCACCTTTAGAACTTTTACCTATAGGTAAGTCTTACCTATAGGTGCTGTAAATATCACCTAAACTTTAACCATTTAGGAGATATTTACATTGCATGCAGCTGATGATGTCATCGGCGAATGCGCTCTGAAGAAACAGCCGCCTGTGCCGTTTCTTCAGAGCCCTGTGCTGTGACCGGCAGCTCCCACGCGCATGTGCGGGAGGTGACGTCACGCGACACCAGCCAGTAATACAACCAGAGTCTGCAGACCCGGAACGAAGAAGGGCGAAGATGGATGCGGCTGCCAGTGGGGATAACGCGTGTCAGATAATGTGCTAGTATGCGATGCATACTAGTACATTATGCATTTACTCTGCAAGGAAGAAAAAAAAAAAAGAAGAGTTTACTTCCTCTTCAACGTTACTGATAAAAACGAATGGCTGGCAATCTTGTGAGTGTGGAAACACAAACAATTACACAGATAAAGTTGGCCATATTCACATATAAAATGTTATTGGTCAACCAAGCTAGGCCAGCTCACTTATATTCCAGGGGTGGTTCCTGGTCCCAAACTGCCATATTGGTATTTAACCTTCCAAGATAAAAGGACCGCACACACGAACATCAAGGCATAGAGCACATTTATTCAAGCTAAGTGATCACAAACAACAGTGTGACATGAAGTGCCTTGAGGAATTTCACAAGGACTATTTAATTAGAAGGGCCTTATGATGAAGCAATCCTTATGAAGCGTAGCTTCACTTCATGTCATGCCATTGTTCGTAAGAAAGTAAAGTACATGTGAACTAACAATGAGATTTAGTTTGCTAAAGCACCACACATCATAGACCACGGACGTTTTATGAATACGGTTTTGACCTTTTTTTTTTAATTTTATTTTCTAGGTCTGCAAATGCTGATCAGTGTATTTTGAGAGCGGCAGGCATCCCAGGGGACTTCAAATTTCAAACTATGGCCCTCCAGTTATTCAAGAACTACAATTTCCATCATGCCTTGTCATGTCTGTGAATGTCAGAGTTTTACAATGCCTCATAGGATGTGTAGTTCTGCAACAGCTGGATGGCCGTAGTTTGAGGATCCCTGCAATATCCCGTGGGGAGGATTCCTCCATCCACCTTGGTTGTGTGGATCAAGGAATTTGTAAGGACTCTTTCACACTGGCGGTTGGGGAGTGGCAAAAACAGCCATGGTTTTACTGCCCCCCCTTCCCCCCATTCCCAGCTGCCCACCAAAATTCTAAAAATACAGCCTGACAGGGCTGCAGCCACAGCACTTTTAACTAGGGCTGCAAATTTTAACAAGTGGCACTGCCTGCAAAACTTGCCCATCAGGATCAATAAGGGCCGCACCGCAACCGTGAGCCAAACGCTTGGCATCACATTTGCAGAGCAGTCCTGCATTGTAAAATTGCTGTTCTGCAATTAAAAAACAATAAAAGAGATTGTAGTAGCACCTCCTGAACGCTTACCAGCTGCTGCTATATCGCAGGACAGTAGGCATTACTGCCAGTGTGCAAGACCCCTAGGTTTTTTGTTTTTAAAAAAAAAAAGAAAACTAACAGTATATGGACAGCTTAAGAAACCCTGCTGGCACTCATTACACAGGCATGGTCCACCATTGTTACTATCAGGAAACCCACCTTGAGCAATGAGGTGACTGCTAAAAGGATGCAGAGTGGATAGGCAGAGTTGGAATGCGACAAAGGATAAAAAAAAAAAATGATATATATATATATATATATATATATATATATATATATATATATATATATATATATATATATATATACACACACACACACACACACACATCTGTATCCATCTATCCATATATATATATATATCTATCTCTCTCTCTCTCTCTCTATATATATAACAGTTATTCTAAAAAGGAAAAAAATGTGCGAATCATATTCAATACACAGTGCGTTTTAGCAAACGAAATGCCATCTAATTAGGAGTTACATCTAGTTTAATGATTAAACATGCCTGGTGCTTTAAATGAGACACATTTAAAAAAAAAAAAATAGTCAGTCTAGAAATTTCTAAGCGGAAGATGTACATCTTCACCTTTCATGTGCACTAATCAGTCATTTGGAAAAAGGGAAATCCTGGAATTCAGCTGCCAAGTAACCAAAGCAAACAGGAAGAGTTAAATAAGAGCAGATGGATACGCAGGTCACCAGGACAGCCTGCCTCTGGCATTTAAAACCCCCAGCTGTCAATAGAGGATTAATTTAACCCCAGCACTACAATCAATACTCAGAATGTGACAATGACTGCAGACAATAGTCATGGTGCATAGGAGTGGACACAGTTCATGTCATTTATTGATGTACAAATATGGCCCATGCACTAGTACTATCTATATGTGGACCTCAGTTATCAGTGCATCTGAAAGAAGAAGAGTCATGAGAGTTGCCAATAATGACAAGATTTAGAATTCATTTTCCAGTGCACATTTGAAAAAAATCACAGGAAGATTGGGCAATATCTAAGCAGCATCTGCCAGAACTATTTGTGGTCCCTCCTTAGCAATGACATCCTTTTCCTGTTGCTAGGCGTTTTAGACCATCAAAGGGAGCAGCGGGTTGGTAGCTAGAGCAAGAATCAGACAGTTCTTTAGTATGACATTTCATATGAAATGACTATTAAACCTGTTTGCTTGCTTAAGGAGAAAAAAAAAAAAAAAAAAAAGTTATAAATGTACCCATTTACCCCCACCAAAAAAAAAAAAGCAAAAACGTGCATTTTATATTTTTGCATTGTAGCCTACAAAGCATTGCTACCATGATAAGTGGATCGCAGGTGCAATGCCCTGGCTCTTGCATGCTCTCCTTAAGCTTTAGGGCTCTTTCACACAGTCCGTTTATCTCCGCCGATCCCCCGCTGAGCAGGAGGATGACAGCTGTTCTGCGCGCTGTGTGCAGAGATACAGCTGTCAGGTCCCCATGCATCTCTATGGGGAATTGGATGGGAACGGACCGTCAGTCCGTTTTCATCTGATCCCATCCGATCCGATCCACTGGACGGATGGAAAATAGGGTTTCCATCTGTCCAGATTTGACAGTCTCCGCTGACATCCGATGCCCCATAGAGATGCATGGGGTGACAGTTCAGATCTGCCAAAAAAACTGACAGGTGGATCTGAACGGTCCACCTGTGTGAAAGGGGCCTTAGAGCTGGAGCAAATATCAATGAAGTACAAGTGTAGGGCACAAATAACTCCAGTTAAAAAAAAAAAACATTTAAAGTGGAGAAACTACTGCATGTTATTATTTGCTGAATTGAAGCTATGTATGTGCATGAAACCGAATGAACACCACTGAAAAGTCTTAACCAGATACTGGAATCTTGATATCACTAACCTGTGGCTTCATGAAAGTGCCTTACACACATGTCCATTGTAGCAATGCTGCCAGCCAGCGTATGTGTCCCTGTATAGCAGAAGGAAAAGTAAAACAAATAAAATAAATCTTATAATTTAATAGGTCAGCAAAAAATTCTTCTAATAATAGTTAATATGAACAGTGGAAATAGTGGGGGAAATTTATTAAAACTGATGCACACAGAATCTGGTGCAGCTGTGTATAGTAACCAATCATATAACATTTGCATGCTGGGACTTGTGGTACCTTTTCAAAGAGTGTTTGCTCAATTACTGGACAATTAACTTTTTTCACTTCTTTATGGACAGTTTATGGACTTTGGTATTTAAAACATGTTATGTCACTTTGCATCATTCACTAGCGCTGCACGTATGGGTTTATATACTGTAGTAACCAATCAGCTTCTAACTTCAGCTTGTTCAATTCAAGCTTAGACAATGAGCCCTCGTTCACAATGAACGCGGCTTTGAAATCATGTGAGTTCATCTCAACTCATATGATTTCAAAGCCGCATTTTAGTCCGACTTCGGGGGCGACTTGAAAGACATCTGTGTGGGCTCATGCACAGATGTCTATTCAAATCGTTCCAGATGCAGGAACTAATTTTGGACATTGGTGCGGTGCCGCAAAGTCGGCATTGCACCAATTGGGACGCTCTGATTGGCGGCAATAGGCTGCACTCTGACCTGTCAAATCACTCCAATGTGAATAGGGGGCTAAAACTTGGAAGCAGATTCTGTGTGCACCAGTTTTAGTAAAGCCCCGTACACACGTAGCGATTGTCGGCCGTAAATATTCGGCCGACGACCGATCGGCCGATTGTAGGCTTGTTAGTATGATGCTTCCGACAGCGCATTTTCGACCGAACAGAATCTGTCGTGCAGGCATTAAAATTTTTGTTGGCCAACACCAGAACGGCCGATTGTTCGCCAGTCAGTACAGATTTCGGCCGACAGACAGCAGATTTGCAAGACTGGGCATGCTCAGAAAAGAAAAAAGACAAGGAAAGTTAACCATCACATGACATCACTTCTGCAGTCGGCTGTTGTTGGCCGACAAAATTCGTGTGCAGTCTTTTGCAGTTTTCAACAGACACGACAGCCCTGGACAAAAGACAGCCGATCGTTCGGCCGACGATCAGTACGTGTGTACGGGGCTTAAATCTCCCCCAGTGTTCTCAAACATCAATGGCCATAGTGCTGGATTACCAAATAGGCAGAGTAGGCACTGGCCTATGGGCCCTTTGCCATTTAAGGGCCCCACAACAACAGTTCAAAGTAATATTGATTTGATCTTGAAAGAAAATTACAATGACACTTTCCTAACTTGTTTACAAAAGATAAAAAGAAAAGGAATCAACTCAAAGAAACAAGAACTTTACAATAAAGACTCTATAGAGAAAATACTGTATTAATGTAATGTACCCAATAACAACCTAAAATACATAAACCATAGACATCAAATATACATAAACCATAGACATCAGTTTTACATTATAGTTTGTCTCTTAAAAGCTCATCTTCTTTCAGCTGTCCGTTTGTAAAAATATGTGGTGCAACCTCCGTACCTGTAATATATGGTAGCGATTCTCATCTCCATCTAGCTTCCAATGTGCACTCTACTTAGTTCAATGTTATCTCACAACGCACACATGAGAAACCTCTGCGAGGGGGGGCCCAAAGGTTTTGACTGCCTAGGGGCAGAGTTTAATTTGACGCTGAATGAAAAGAACTATTTTTATATCTTTGCCATACATGGCTTTTACTAGTAATAACTATTTGAGATGATGGTCTTTAGTAGTTCTAAGCAATAACAGGTGCAGTTTGGACAGTATGCACAAGGAAAGCCGGCACCACGGTAAACCTCAGTAAAAACATCAGCTTGTGGAAAGTCAACTAATGTCAACGTGTTTCAGCCTGCTCGGCCTTACTCATGACAAGAGTCATGAGTAAGGGCGACTAGGCTGAAACGTGTTAACATTTGTTGGCTTTCCACATCGCTGTTCAATAAAGCTGATGTTTTTTACTGAGATTTACTGTGGTGCCGGCTTTCTTCATGTATACAGCTTTCAAGTGGCTTCAGCAACCCATGCCAGAGCACCGGTATCCCAGCCATGGAGGATTATTGGGGAGGTTGTAGCACTGTATTATTTACTCACAGTTTGGACAGTGATCTGGCAACCAGATCTTTTCCATTGAATGCCAGTGGCCCTGTTATAGCCTCCAAGAAAGAAAAAGTAGTTACATTCTAAAGAAACCTGTCACCCTGTCAAACCTGACATCACCACCCCACATCTCCACCTTGTCCAATCAGAAAATGGTTGGCATCCATTGAGAAAATGCAAAGCATTCTCTGAATGATGCCCATGTAGTAGGGTTGCCTCCTCATCCCTTTAAACCCAAACACATATTAATTACACAGGTTCTGTGGCTGATTAAGATGGTAAATAAAAACGTAGTGCCTTATCTGCATTAAATTAGCTTCAGAACCTGTGTAGGTAACCACTTGCCAACCAACCACCATGTATATACTGCAGCAAAGTGGCACTATCTCGCAAAACGACGTACCTGTACGTCGTTTCATTCAATAGCCTCTAGATGGCACGATCACGCTATGATTGGCTAGCAGGGATGCCAATCAATGGGTCCGGCGGACCCGCTGTCCACCAGCCACCCACGATCATCCCTGGGAGAGGCAGAACGGCAATCTGCCTATGTAAACAAGGCAGATCTTCATTATGCAAGGGGACAAGATGGAGATCATGTGCTCCTGCTAAGCAGGAACCAGGATCTCTGTCTATCCCCAATCAGTGCAACCCCCCCACCAGTTAGAAAGCACCCCCTAGGGACACATTTAACCCTTTGATCACCCCTAATGTTAACCCCTTCCCTGCCAGTGTCATTAGTACAGTAACAATGCATTTTTTTTTTTTTTTTAGCACTGATCACTGCATTAGCGTCATTCATCCCCAAAAAGTGTCAAAAGTGTCAGATGTCCGATTTGTCTGCCTCAATGTCGAAGTCCCCCTAAAAATCGCTGATCACCGCCATTGCTAGTTTTAAAAAAAAAAAAAATGTATAAAAATTCCATAAAAATATCCCATAATTTGTAGACGCTAAAAAACATTTGCGCAAACCAATCAATATAAACCTGGGATTTTCTTTTACCAAAAATATGTAGCAGAATATAAATTAGCCAATAAAATAATTAAAAAAATCAAATTTGTTCATTAATTTAGGCCGTGTTTTATAGCAGAAAGTAAAAAATATTGGGGTTTTTATTTTTTCAAAATTGTCACTTTTTTTTGTTTAGAGCACAAAAAATTTAAACCGCAGAGGTGATCAAATACCACCAAAAGAAAGCTCCATTTGTGGGGAAAAATTACATCAATTTTATTTGGGTACAGCATTGCACATTTGTGCAATTGGCAGTTAAAATAACACAGTGCCATATCGCAAAAAAATGACCTGATCATTAAGGGAGTAAAACCTTCTGCTCCAGAAGTGGTTAATATGTGTTCAGGTTAAAAGGGATGAGGTGGCAACCCTACCATGTAGACCAGATGAATTTCTATGTTCACAATGCAGCAGACCAGTTGCTTGGCACAGAACACAGAAGCTAGTGGAGATCACTGGAGTAGCAGGTGCCTACTACAGTGCTTTCTAGATTCTAGAAGGATTGCATGGGTATGGTACATTGGTCCAAGTTAGACCAATGTAACTATACCTAGTGCCTACATGACAGTAAGAAGCAAAATCTCTTATATAATGCAAAAATAGGCAACATGTTAACTATTTACCACCCTATATAAAATAAGAAGAAAAAAAAATACTGGGCTTTATAAAGAATTAAAGAGGCCCCTAAGAGATTCCATATCTGTATACAAGGAGTCCAGTCTCTAGTGATCTACTCACCAGCCACATAGGCATTCAACCCATCAATGAGGATTTCCTGCTGGCCCAGAGTGTGTTTACCAGGTCCTAGACCCATGGCTGTGATGGCGTCTGTCACCAGAACCAGGCCTGCAATACACAAGATACATACAATGTGTGTTTCTACGTGGAAATGGATGGCATGTATAGGAAAAGAGGAGAGGCGTTGCTGCTTCAAAGTAATCTCATTGTTGCATTGTGCTTGAGTTATGATGCAGAAACAAGCTCCTTCCAATCCAATCACAGCACACTCACCATTAGGGTGTGCGCGGTGTGCAATTCTCAGTGCAGCAGGGTTTGTGTGTATTCCATCTGCAATCATCCCATAATAAACTGTCCTCCCAGCTGGAATGCGATCACTGGTCAACAGCCCAACAATGCCGGGATCACGGTGGTGGAACTAGAAGGAAGTTTTCATGATTACAAAAAGCACGTCATTCATGCAGGAAATCAGCAAATTGCTTGTTATAAGACATCCTCATACCTAGATGTGTGTCCACTTATAAAAACTAACCTATTTAATCTCATCACCCTGATTGCTATAAAAAGCTTTGTAATATTCACTCTCTAGCAGGTACCTGGTTAGGCTAAACTGAAAAAAACAATCTATATGTGTATGGCGGCTTAAACAAGGCTCTGTTAAAGTAAAAAGTACATTTACAATTGCTAACATACACTGAGAATTTTATATGAGTAATATACAAAATTAATTGGTTCGGGACAGGCTTAAAGCTGAGTTCCGGCCTCAAAAACCACTTTGGGCCATCCGCTTGCTGACAATCACCTAAAAAAGAAATGGATAGTCCCGTTTTTTTTTTCTTGTTTACTTACCTCATTATTGAAGAAAATATACTTCCCTTTCTTCCCCTTCCGCCGTCTCTTCCTGCTTGCGTTGACTCCTGGGAGATGAACGTCATCGCTCCCAGGAGTCAACGCGCCTGCACTGGCCCCGCTCATCAGTTCCGGTGCAGGCACGTCATTCCCTGCTAAACAGCTTCTGGGCATGCCCAGAAGCTGTGCAGGGATGACGCGCCTGCCCCGGAACTGATGAGCGGGGCCGGTGCAGGGCATTCTGGGACCGAAGAGGACACGGAAGAGGACGCTCTGGCTTCAGCTGCCCACACCTGAGATGGCAGCGCTGGACAAGACATTTTCAAGGTAAGTGCAACCTGGGACAGTTCAGAGGCTATCCATTCTGAAATGCACTAGCCCTGACTGTCCCGGGGGTATTTTTATCTAAAAAACGTTTCCGAGGCCGGAACTCCGATTAATAAGCGTTTCAGTTTGTAATTTTAGCAGACAGTAGGCTCAGTTTAAAAAGCTTTAAACACAAGGATGAGGATCTTTATTTAGCCATGTGACTGTGAATTTTGAATCTCAATGGACTCTGCTGAAAATAATGGTTAAATAAGTATCCTTATCATGGTGTGTTATCATTGTGAACTGAGGTTAATGAATGTGAACATAATGTCACTGAACAGGAAGGATAATTTCAGGGAAGCAATTCCATTTCTACCAAAAAAATCACCAGTGCAGGATCACTAAAGAGGCTGCCTCTCTGTCCTTATGGAATCGCTCCCTCGCTAGCTGAGGCAGCAAGATATCGCTCCCATCGCTAGTGACTGAGAAGCAGCATTTGGGCCAGCGACAGAAAAACATCTTCCTTGACAGGCAGTCTTCTTATTGACCCTGCTGCTCGCAATTTGTCGCAATCGGCAGAATTGCGCATCTGACATCAGTTTACAGGCAGTAGAGCTCTGTTTCCTGAAAACGTCATCAGCGGCAAAACGCGTTGAAGTGGATTTCCCGGTGGATACATTTGGTCACGTGGCTTCCGGTATTTGGAGCACACGCCAGCTCCAGGAGAGAGCGGATCAGTGGAACTTCCTACCAAGAAAAGCCTCAGATTGTGTTTGTGCCAAAAAAAACACTTCCCCGTCGTATTCTGGAACAAGATACCAGTGGACTTCAGCTGCCCACAGTGAAGATGGAAGCACGCTCGGGGGGTGTCAGCAAAGTATGTTTTTTTAAAATACATAATATTTTAAAAAGTTAATTACCTACTAATGCCAATTGATATCGGACTTTGTGCAAATATGGGGGTTATAAAAAAAAAAAACGCTGGCACTCCGCTTTAAACCTTACACAATCCTCTGTCAAGGCCAACATTCATCCGTCAAAAAAATAAAAACAGATTTTCTAGATATCAAATATAGAATATTACCCATAAATTCCTGTAGTCCATTCTTAAATCAAAGATCTAACTGAAAAATGAAGCTTTAAATCCTAGAAATGCACCTTCAGCCATTTAGAGACACCACAGGCAGGAAACTTGGACTTACTGGCAGCATGGCATTGAAGAGATGAGTAATAAACGAAGCACCTTGATTCACAGCATCTTCGGCCTGAGATAAATTAGCCACCGAGTGACCTGAGGATAAAGGACACACATCACCAACATTTCTCTCAAACAATTCTTCTCACCTACATCTGGGAGACAAAGCCGAACTCCAGGCAGATATAAAGGGCACAAATGCAAGCAGCTCCATCTTTATTTAAAGCACAACCCTCGGCAAATGATCGAAATGATCCCTTGCAGTGGGGCTGTGTGAGAAAATGATACGGAGAAGCTTCAGGTGCAAATCTTGAGGATGAATTACTCCACAGAGCCTGCATCTACAGAGGTCAGCGAGGTCTTGTTTTAAAGTGTATTTACTTCTTGTTAATTTGTAAATATTTCAATGTCCATAATTTGGCCACAGTTCTACTTTAAAGCAGATTACTAACTTTTGGGTGGGTTGGGGCAGGGTTTGATCTTTAAATAGGGTGCTACTATTATCCAGGACCCAGAGATCTCATACCCATTGTGGCATAGCAGTAGCAAGCCGAGCATGGCTTTTCATCCAAGCTGCTGTGACCACTGAATGTCTGCTCTGTATTCCTATGGAGGATCCACTAACAAAGAAATAATGCATTTAGGTAAAGTATACGTAAACCCTCATCTTGTAAAACAACCCATTCAGTTTAAAATAAAAATGAAACACTTGTGTATACATATAAAAAAAACATATATGAAAAAACGATATACATACCTTTTTTATAATTGGTCACATATCCACTGTTCTCAGCTGCATAAGGCCGGGTTCACATATGTGTGGACACGGGTTCCAGCCTGGGGTCCGATGCGTTTCCATTCACCGGTTCAGGTGCGATTCAGGTCTGAGTTTTTGCCTGTATTCGCACATGAACCTGACCCAAACACACACAGGACCCTTTTGGAATCTGCATTGCGGCCGCCCTGGACCTGTGTGAACCAGCTCCATTGAGAGCCAGTCACACTCGCATGTGAAAACTGCATCCTATTGGCACATATGTAAACCCAGCTTAAGAGCTAAGGGAAGAGAATCAGCAGCACAATAATCTTCCCAGTAAATGGCTGTGAAGGGGTGGGGTGAGGGGGGGGAGTGTCAGTACAAGCCTGATCATTGGATTAGCCCTTAGCCAGGAAACTGACCACACCGTGCTCTCTTGCCTAGTGTGGTCAGTTTTTTTTATAGAAAAGCATAGCGATTGACAGGAACATCAGGGATTTCACACAAAGGAAGCAATACAAAGAGAACTTTGCCATACAAGTACATGGTACAGCAGGCACATCAGATAGACAACAGATAGAGCGCTCTGAACAGGGGAACCTCTGAATAAAGTTCATAAATAGGATCCACAGATGGGTGCCCTGGCTCTGATGTTCTCCAGACAACAAGTGAGCAAGCAAATCCAGTAAGTGAGCCAGCAACTCCAAATCCGTATAGAAAATGTATTCATTACATGTAAAGAGTATACAGGAAGGCTAACATACTTTGACACACTCCCTAGATCACAGCAGCAGAGCAGCAGCAGGCACATAACAGGAATATGAAATGTTGGGTTTACATATCTTTTTATTCTCCACAGGAATATATTAGTGGGTTCACAGGCTGTTGAAATATATAGCCGACCTAATAGTCAGAGGGTGGGTGGATGCAAACCTTAGCCCACATTATCCAAAACAGAGAAACAGAGAAACCAATAATAACAGCATTTACTAATAGTATATATCTACCCAGGGAGACACATATTCCACGATTCACCAGTTCCTCGATCACCTCTTTACTCCTTTCCATTTCTGGAGCCAGGGTCAAAATGCTGACCCCATCCAAGGTTCTGTAGGTGTCCATAACGTCTGAGAATCCTCTCTCACTGTACGACCGTAGACATTGCTCTGGGTGGGCTCCCTTCTTCTCCAAGCTAATGTATGGACCTTCCAGGTGAATGCCTGCAAGGCACATTGAGATCATTTAGTAATCAGAAAGTTCTACAAAGACCTAGAAATGTCACATCTTTCTTGGAAAGCAACATCTTTTGTCAGACTGCCACTTTTAGACCTGGGCTGGTATGCCTGATGCCTGAAAGGTGATGATGTCAGAAAATATCTGACCTGAAATTGCGTGCCTCAGCTTCAATCAATGCCGTTTTACAAGCAATTATATATTATTATATTGATAGATAGGGATGCACCGAAATGAAAATTCTGGGCCAAAACCGAAAATGCAGGATGCCCTTGGCCGAAAATAGAAACCGAAAAGGACTTTTTTCCCCCCAAATGATTTTAAAATAAATAGAAGAGGGACATACACCAAAAACAGGCAGCAACCTACACCTGTCGCTGCCACCCTGTCACAGTATATGTACTGTGACGGTTGGCAAGTGGTTAATTTAATTACCAATGGTATTTGTATTATGCAGCATGAGGGGGTTAATGTATTGCCACTGCTGGTCACTGATGCATTAGTGACCGACCTGTGGCAGTTAATTAACCCCTTTGTGCTGCATTAGTGCAACCAGTATCAGTGTTAATTAACACTGGCTGCACTGATACTGGTTGCACTAATGCAGCACAAAGGGGTTAATAAACTGCCACTGGTCGGTCACCAATGCATCAGTGACCAGCAGTGGCAATACATTAACCCCCTCATGCTGCATAATACTAATACCATCGGTAACCTCGCCTCAGCGCCCCCCCCCCCTGCCTCAGCGCCCCCCCCCCCCCCGCCTCAGTGCCCCCCCCCCCGCCTCAGTGCCCCCCCCCCGCCTCAGTGCCCCCCCCCCACCTCAGCGTCCCTCCGCATCCCAATGATGCAATCTCCTTACTCTCGGGTCCTCCTGTGTCCTTCCTTTCAAAAGACGCGCCTCTGGCCGGCGGCCCGCCTCCCGGTGATGTCACTACTACTACAATGTACATGAATGAACTAACACACTGGGCAGGCGGCCGAGCGGCCGCTAATAGCTATAATTAAGTGAGCCCTTCACTTCCCTGTCAGCGGAGATACCCGCCTGATAGGGAAGTGAAGCGCTCACTTAGTTACAGCTATTAGCGGCCGCTAGCCCAGTGTGTTAGTTCATTCATGCTCATCGTAGTAGTAGTGACATCACCGGGAGGCGGGTCTTTTGAAACCTGCTCTGCGCCCATCATTTAACCCATTTTCAGACGAAATGGAATAAGCCCATTTTCGGCCGAAATTTCGGTGCACCACTATTGATAGAGGTGACAAATTTAATAATAAGAGAGAACTAAACAAACTGAAGACCAGGTTCGCCAACAGTCGATCAGTTAAAGCAATTCTCAGCTAGGGTTCCTCCAGATGTTCTATGGCAAGGGTGTCAAACTCAATTTTATTGCGGGCTGCATCAGCAGTATGGTTGTCTTCAAAGGACTGTTGTACCTGCGTTGTGTTACGTACAGAATGCAGAGTTCAGGATTACGCTATCTACAGAGTACAAGGTTCAGGGATGCGCTGTGTACAGAATACAGGGTTTAGGAGTGCGCTATGTACAGAGTGCAGAGTTAAGGGGTGCGTTATATACAGAGTACACCCTTAAACTCTGCACTATGTACAGAGTACAAATTATAGGCGTGTGCTATGCACAGAGTGCAGAGTTCAGGGGGTGCACTGTGTACAAAGTGCAGGGTTTAGGGGTGCACCACGTATAGAGTGCAGAGTTCAGGGGTGTGCTGTGTACAGAGTGCAGGGTGTGCAATCCCAACCCCCTGACCTGGCTCAAGTACCTCCCTGTGTAGGTGGCGCGCCTTACAGTGAGATCATTCGCTCTCCCTCTGGAGATCTGTCCCCGCTTTGAGCACATTCAGAATCGGTTAGATCCAGGAGCCATTGAGCAAAGCTGTGATAGCGAGGAGCGGAGAGTGAAAGTCGGAGGTGGCGTTATAGAGTTACGGCATGTTCCGGCTGCAAAACTGGGTTCGAAGGCCACATAACAAGGCCTGGCGCACCGGATTCCGCCCGTGGACCTTTTGATGATACCTGGATAGTTTAGAATTCAACAACACTTGAAAGAGCCAGCGGTATGACACCAATAATCTTTTTAGCTGTCTTAAGGGGTGGCATTCTGATCACCACTGTAAGGGTTGCGTTCCCAATACTGACCACTAATACAATGAGTGTTTTTGCCATTGACCTCCAATAAATTAATTTTAGCAAGGGCTCTCTGAGACCTGAATTTTTTTTTTGGGGGTTCTTCTGGGGTTGAGAAAGGCTGATATAACCCCCGACTATATGAGACTCAGTTTATCATAGCACCGTGCATCAAGCAACTGTCATCTTTCTTTCTTTTTTGGCATCTCAGTGCTGCGGATTGCCTGTAAGCCTCTTTCTGTCTATGTGTACTTCAGCAGCAGCTGGTTTCCTGACAGTTCGGTGACAATAGCAGAACAATGAGCATCAGCACAATCCCTTGTATTCTCCACCAGAGTGAATTTATCAGTGTGAAAAAGGGGGAAGGCAAATGGGAGATAGGGACAGACGGTTTTAGCCCAGTAACAAGGATGACTAGTTATTCTAATGAAAGGCCAAAAAAAAAAACCCAGGATACCCATATTAGTTTGTGTACTTAAAGCATTGATTGAGGGGTGGCACCATGGAATACAAAGTAGCACCATCATTCTGGAACATCACAGAACACTGCAACAAAAGGAGCACTGTGTACCCAGGGGTTCCTGTTGGGATTGACCACAACATAGGACATGTTTTTTGTAGGTACACAGATTTTCGACCAAACAAGGATATGTCACAGTTTAGGGGTGGTCTTGTACATGAATGTCGCTCCTGAGGATTCTGGGAAAAACTGAATGGGGACCCAGACTATAAAAATAGATCAAGTCAACTGGGCCAATTTTTTTATTTATTTTTTTTAAACCAGACCTGTTTCTCAGCCTTAAGCTGGATTTATAGTATCTCACAAAAGGGAGTACCACCCTCACATTTTTAAAAATATTTTATTATACCTTTTTATACAACAACACTGAAGAAATTACACTTTGCTACAATGTAAAGTAGTAAGTGTACAGCTTGTATAACAGTGTAAATTTGCTGTCCCCTCAAAATAACTCAAGACACAGCCATTAATTTCTAAACCGCTGGCAACAAAAGTAAGTACACCCCTATGTGGAAATGTCCACATTGGGCCCAAAATGTCAATATTTTGTGTGGCCACCATTGCTACCCAGTACTGCCTTAACCCTCTTGGGCATCGAGTACACAAGAGCTTCACAGGTTGCCACTGGAGTCCTCTTCCATTCCTCCATGATGACATCACAATGTTGGTGGATGTTAGAGACCTTGCGCTCCTCCACCATCCATTTGAGGGTGCCCTACAGATGCTTAATAGGGTTTAGGTCTGGAGACATGCTTGGCCAGTCCATCAGCTTTACCCTTAGCTTCTTTGCCAAGGCAATGGTCATCTTGGAGGCGTGTTTGGGGTCATTATCAATTTGAAATACTGCCCTGAGGCCCAGTCTCTGAAGGGAGGGGATCATGCTTTGCTTCAGTATGTCACAGTACATGTTGGCATTCATGGTTTCCTCAATAAACTGTAGCTCCCCAGTGCTGGACCATGACACTCCCACCACCATGCTTGACTGTAGGCAGGACACTCTTGTCTTTGTACTCCTCACCTGGTTGCCGCCACACATGCCCGACACCATCTGAACCAAATAAGTTTATCTTGGTCTCATCACACCACAGGACATCGTTTCAGTAATCCATGTCCTTATTTTGCTTGTCTTCAGCAAACTGCAGGCTTTCTTGTGCATCATCTTTAGAAGAGGCTTCATTCTGGGATGAAAGCCATGCAGACCAATTTGATGTAGTGTGCGGCGTATGGTCTGAGCACTCACAAGCTGACTCCCCACCCCTTCCACCTCTGCAGCAATGCTGGCAGCACTCATACCTCTATTTCCCAAAGACAACCTCTGGATATGACGCTGAGCACGTGCACTCAACTTCTTTGGTCGACCATGGCGAGACCTGTTCTGAGTGGAACTTGTCCTGTTTAACCGCTGTATGGTCTTGGCCACTGTGCTGCAGCTCAGTTTCAGGGTCTTGGCAATCTTCTTATAGCCTAGGCCATCTTTATGTAGAGCAACAATTTTTTTTTTCAGATCCTCAGGGGGTTCTTTGCCATGAGGTGCCATGTTGAACTTCCAGTGACCAGTATGAGAGAGTGAGAGCGATAGCACCAAATTTAACACACCTGCTCCCCATTCACACCTGAGACCTTTTAAAACCAACGATTCACATGACACCGGGGAGGGAAAATGGCTAATTGGACCCAATTTGGACATGTTCACTTAGGCGTGTATTCACTTTTTATACTTAGATTCTCCCAACCACAATAAAAAGCTGCCAAGTTATTGTATTTTGACAGCTGGCAACCGTGGCTGTCAGAACACCTGAACAGTGACTGTAGCCGATTGGCCACAGTCCCTGATTGATTGACTATTTTCTGCCTGGCTCCTTTGAATTCCTTATTGAAGTTTGTTGAGGGTGTCAGCGGGGCCCATCAACAGCTAAAATTTCAGGAACTGGATGAAATTCCAATTTATGTATGGCCAACCTTAGTCTACCGGAAAATCTTTATCATTTTGTAATAATTGTATGTAGACATCTATACCACAGGAGGAGGAAAAATAAAGCTGAAATTGTCTGTCCCAGTAGAGAACATGTTGATGGCGCTCAGTCTGAATGTACAAAGCAGAAGATCATTACCCAGCACTCCAGCTCCATGTGGTCCTCCATCATTTACAGTAATCTGAGGAAGCACCTGTAAATAAAAGGAAGACGTTTAGCATCAAGAATGCCTTTGTTTTTCTATTTTTCCTGTTTTCTAATGTTAAAAGTAGAACTCAAAAGAAACTTCTGTTCTAGGTGGAGCACACCAAAACAACATTGACATCGAAGTGTAGACAGATCTAGGGAGACAACATAGCAGACCCACCCATCACTATAAAACCTGTCAGCCCAACTGTACTCTAAGTAAACATGGGTCAAGAGCAATACTTGCAAGAAGAAATCTGTGTTTTCTTAAAGCTGGCCATACACTTGGCAATTTCAAACATTGGGAATTACCACAAGAAAATAAAAATAAACCCTCCCTTGCAGTGGGTCCCCCCCCCCCTCCTTCTTGCTTGGCTCCCTCCATCCGTGCAACCGGTCCTAACTGAATAGGCCTTTTCTATAAGGTGCTCTGGGCTGTGGTCACACAGTGACATCATCAAGTACAATCCAGGATCAACATTAAACATAAGGACACGGAGGAACCACTCACAAGCTAGAGTGGGAGAGAGCACCAAAGCCTGCCAGAGTGAGCAGTAAAGCAAATATTACACCCCTTTCCACTCCTTCCTAGAATTACAAAGTGTTCAACCCCTGCAGGGTGAGAAGGTGATTTTTTTGTATTTTTTGTAATTTCTGTGGTTCGTCTTTAAGAAACATTTGAGCCACTGGGAATTGCAAATAAGATCACCAGAAACCAAGCAATCTGTCGCCCACCAACTTCATTAACCACAATGAATGCAATTCTGGAGAAGCTTAAACTGAGCATTACATTGATCACTTTAATGAACCTTTAAAAGATCAAAGTGAAGTGGAATTAAAATGGGGGAAAAAAATTGAATTTTTTCCAAAGTTGGTAAAAGTCTGAGGGATAAAACATATCAGGAGAGACTGCAGGAACGTAATCTGTACAGGAAAGGAGGGACATGACTGGAACCTTTATTTACATTAACAGTGTGAATTAGGATCAGGACGGCAGAATTTTAAATATAAAATGAAGATCAAGAACATGGGGACATGACCTCAAACTAATGGGAGGAAAGTTCAAGAACAACCTTTGAACACATATGTCAAACACAAGCCCCACGGGTCGAATACAACTGGCCAGGCCTTGTCATGTGGCTCTTACACCCAGTTTTGCAGCCGGAACTCCATTCCTCCACCTCTGGCTCTCACACGCTGCTCCTATTTCCGCTATCACTTGTAAACACAGAACCCTTCTGTGTTTATAAGGGACAGCCTTGTTCTCAGCGGCTCCTGGATCTAACAGATCCCTGCACATATTCACGGCGGGGACAGATCTCCAGAATCGGAGCAAAAGAGAGAGAACGATCTCCCTGAAAGGCAAGGCAGAGCCGCCTACACAGGGAGGTATTAGAGCTGAATATATGGTAATTAGGAGTTGAACACGCTGCTACTAGAGTAGAGCCACCTACAAAGGGAGGTTCTAGTACTAGAGCTTGGCCAGGGAGGAGAGAGTAGAGCTGCTAGGTGGCTTTGGGAAGGGGGGCGCTGGGGCTGCACACTGCACATAGCACACCCCTGAACCCAGCCAGGGCCGGTGCTTCCACTAGGCAAATTAGGCAGCCGCCTAGGGCGCATTGCAACCTAGGAGCGCCGCCATGAGTTGGCACTCTCTGTCCATCATGAATGATCCTTGTGAGCTGAAGGGAGGGGGCGGCAGTGGGGGAGGAAGAATGGACAGAGGAAGATGCCAGGTGTCTGGGGCAGTGGCTGAACTACCAGGCCCTGGCTTTCCACCACTGTTGAGGGGGGGGGGGCAAGAGGTAGGAAGGGAGCCCACAGGAGTGCTGCCTGCATGATGATCCTCTTTGGCTGGAGCTGAATGGTGTAAACCCTGGGCAGGAAGTGACTCTCTGCACTGAGCTGGTGGGCAGCCGTTCATTTCCCTGGGTCGGTATTAAGCAGGGAGCGGAGGAGAGCTGAACCTGACCCCAAGCTTGGCACTGAAGGGTGGCACCTTTACTGGAGCAGAAACGAAGAGGCACCGAAATGGTCTGAGGAGGTTTGGGATTAGGGACGTGCAGAGTTCTCGGACTGCTGCTTCTCCCTTCACCAGGAGCCGGTTGGAGCTGTGGTGAGCACCGTGGTCCAGAAGAGGAGCATCTTAGAAGAAGGAATCAGCAGGATCACGGTGAAGGAGGGCAGAGTGCGGGCCACTCTCTTCATACCGCCCAGTGAGTGTCCCCAGAACAGGGGATCAGGGTCCCTGGGTGTGACATGGAGGTTCCCTGGTGTAAAAAGGGAATCAGGGTCACCAAGTGTGCCATGGGGGATACGGGTCACCGGGTGTAACAGGGTTTCGGGGTCACCAGGTGTGCAATGAGGAATTGGAGTCCCTGGGAGTGCCATGGGGGACTGAGGTCCCCAGGTGTGACATGGAGGAACATCAGGGGCCCCAGGTGTGACATGGAAAAACATCAGGGTCTCTGGGTATGACATGGAGGAACATCGGGGTCCTTTGGTGTGGCATAGAGGGACATTAGGGTCCCCAGGTGTGACATGGAGGAATATGGGAGTCACTGGGTATGACAGCATAACATAGAGGAGCCATCAGATTAGGGTCACTGGGTATGACAGAGGAGTTTTTAACCCCTTCCCTTTTTATTTTTTTGGGGGCGGGGGGGCGCAAGTAGCTGTTCTTGCCTAGGGCGTAAAATAGTCTAGCACCGGCCCTGAACCCAGCACTCCGTACGCCGCACACTCCTGAACTCTATATGTCGCGCACTGTCAGAGTGAGAATTTAATCCTGAACTCTGTACTTCGCGCACTCCTGAACTCTGCATTCCGAATGCCGCGCTCCCCCAAACTCTGCACTCTGTACACAGTCTTAAAGATACAGCTATCCCTTTGAGGACAACCATAATTGCTGATGCAGCCTGTGATGAAACTGAATTTGAGGAAGAATTTTTAGCAAAAGCCTAGTTGATGCTCGGAACAAACATCCAGCAGAGGTACAGGCAGTCCCCGGGTTTCAAACAGGAAGGGAAATTCAGTCCTGTAAGAGTTCTCAGGGGAAAAAGATGTATCCACTGAAGTTATCACTAATCCTTTTTTCCACAACAACCGAAAGTTTTCAAAATTCAGTTGTCATAGGGACAGAAATGAGGTGAAATCTTCCGAACAGGGGTACAGACCACAAAACAAATGGTACAGGAGTGTTAACCCTTCTCTATGCTATCCAAAAAACTTAAAAATGATTTTTTTTTGGCTGGAGCTAAACTTAAAAAAATGTACCTGTTCCGACTTAGAAATTCGACTTAAGAACAAACCTTTAGACCCTCTCTTGTTTGTAACCTGGGGACCACCTGTAGTGAGTCAGTCAACAGTATGTGAATTTAAACATGCTTGAAACAAGCATAGATCTATGCTCAAAAAAAAAAAAAATATATAAAAAATGGAGCAGACTTGATGGACCACTTAAGGCCCCTTTCACACAGTCCGTTTATCTCAGCGGGGGATCGATCCGCCGATCCCCCGCTGAGCAGAAGGATGACAGTTGTTCTCCGCGCTGTGTGCGAAGACACAGCTGTCAGGTCCCCATGCATCTCTATGGGGGAATCGGATGGGAACAGACCGTCGGTCCATTCTCATCCGATCCAATCCGCTGGACGGATGGAAAATAGGGTTTCCATCCGTCCAGATTTGACGGATCGGATGTCAGCGGACATGTCTCCGCTGACATCCGATGCCTCATAGAGATGCATGGGGGGACCGTTTAGATCTGCCAAAAAACTGACAGGCGGATCTGAACGGTCCGCCTATGTGAAAGGGGCCTAAGTCTTTTCTGCGGTCACTCTTTTACATTTCTATGTGGTCAGTCACTTCCTGCTTAATTTCTATCCCATCTCCACGTGGTTGATCGAAAATTCAATTTTAGGTCTTCGACTTTTTTTGTGATGCTGACACAGAATGGAATAGAAAGTTTAATCGCTCTGTCAAATTGCCATGTGCAATTTTTTTATAACGGTCTCCATGGGAACACTTGCTGTCACTGAACTATCCACATACTTTGAAGCAAATCTCAGCGGGTAATCTAGAGCCAGATACAGCAAAAAAAATAAAAAATACTGCAACCATAATTCAGCAGCTCAGTTTAGTAAGAGCTACAAAATATCTTTGTTTTCCTGTTAAATAATGCAAGTCACTTATTTAGTGTAAGCAACTTTTTATGTAGTGGAATAGCAGCCAAATGTTTAATTTTGGAGCTTTAGGAAAAATTACAACCTCTAAAGATTTTTATTGCTGCCTGTTCCCCTGTAATTATTTCCTCTTACATCCTGGTGGCAGCTTTCACTGGACAGGAAGTGAGGATAAATCTCTGCAAGAAGAACACAGCAATAAACAGCCAAGAGGTTCCAACCCTTCCACACTTTACTCAAAACCTGCGCAATTTAAAATGGCACAAACTATATGCAAATTTTAGCATTTTTTTTCCTGTCAAGGTGGGGCGCTTTAAAACAGTGTATACTACAGTTCAGCTCCAGGTGAATATTGTATGCAGTATGGGATGCCAGTTCCCTTCTTAGCCCATCCTTACCTTCAACTCCATGTACACATAAAAAAAAAACAAAAAAAAAACAAAATACCGTAGCATACTCTGAAGTTCTTCCCACCGCAATACACCTTCCTGTCGCCAACATGGCAGCATGCATGTGGTAGCATGCTGCCATGAATTGGCGCAAGAAAAAGAAAATTATGGTAAGCATTTATTACAATTTTCTGTTTTCCTGGTGCCAACATGGCAGCATACATGTGGTAGCAGGCTGCCATTAATTGGCGCAAGGAAAAGAAAATTATGGCAAGCATTTAATACAATTTTCTGTTTTCCTGGTGCCAACATGGCAGCATACATATAGTAGTATGCTTCCATGAATTGGCGAAGGAAAATAAAAATATGGTAAGCATTTATTACAATTTTCTGTTTTCCTGGTGCCAACATGGCAGCATACATGTGGTAGCAGGCTGCCATTAATTGGCGCAAGGAAAAGAAAATTATGGCAAGCATTTAATACAATTTTCTGTTTTCCTGGTGCCAACATGGCAGCATACATATAGTAGTATGCTTCCATGAATTGGCGAAGGAAAATAAAAATATGGTAAGCATTTATTACAATTTTCTGTTTTCCTGGTGCCAACATGGCAGCATACATGTGGTAGCAGGCTGCCATTAATTGGCGCAAGGAAAAGAAAATTATGGCAAGCATTTAATACAATTTTCTGTTTTCCTGGTGCCAACATGGCAGCATACACGTGGTAACAGGCTGCCATGAATTGGCGTAAGGAAAAGAAAATTATGGTAAGCATTTAATACAATTTTCTGTTTTCCTGGTGCTAACAAGGCAGCATACATGTGGTAGCTTTAGCATGCGGTCATGGATTGGCGCCAGGAAAGGAAAATTTACGGCACGTACTTGATTCAATTTTCCATTTTATTCAGCCCCAAGATCCTGGACAATTGACCTAGGCTCCCCCTTCTGACATGTTTCACACATTACGCTCCTTTCGAGTGAGGAAGAAGCCCAGGATCTCAGGGATTAATAAAGTTTTCTAGAGGGGGAAGAACTTTGGAGTTCAGATTCCATCCTTTGTGTACGTCAAGGTTAGCCGGACCACCAGCACCTCCAAAGCCTCCTTTTTGGTCCTTTATAGTGACACCTGGCTTCACTGACCAAAACAGAGGCTGAGAAAGTAGCACGGGCTAGTGCCGAAAATAAATTATTAAGAGATATTATATATTTAGTTTGTCTAATCTGAAGGGCATTGGGTCACCTGATACAGAGACTTATAATGATAGTAGGGCAAGATGCCATATCAAAACACCCATACTTCAGGTACTGGCGGCTACTGCAGAAATAATCACAGCATAATAAAAAGGACAAACAGGAGAACTTGCAGATAACAAGAACAGAAGACCGAAGGTCAGGATTGTAATATACAGCATCAAGTAAGGCAGCACAAAATTCTGCAGAGCAATGGCATCCTAAGCTACTTAGTTATCATACAGTATGTTTTGTTATATATATATATATATATACATATACATATATACACACACATACATACATATATACATACATACACATATATATATATATACATACATACATACATACATATATATATATATATATATATATATATATATATATATACACACACACACACACACACACACACACACACACACACGCACATCAGGAAACTCACAGTTTTTGGAATGAGCATACACTTTCCAAGGCTTTAGGCTGCATTCACATGTCAGCGTATTGATCGCGGGCAGAATCGCCACGATTCCGCCCACGATCCGGAAATCATTGCAAAACGCGGGACGCCTGTGTGTTGCCCGTGATTTGCAATAGCAGCCCAAAGGCTGTGCGATGTTGCCGCGATTTCCGCCTGCCGAATCGCGGTAACATCACGCAAAGAAAAAAAAAAAAAAAGAAAAAAATCGCAGGACGCATTACGCTCCAAAGAAGCTCTGGAACTTTTTTGGGCGTAATGCGTCCCGCAATTTTTTTTTGCACGATGTTACTGCGATTCGGCAGGCGGAAATCGCGGCAACATCGCACAGCCTTTGGGGTGCTATTGCAAATCACGGGCAACGCACAGGCGTCCCGCGATTTGCAATAATTTCCGGAATTGCGGCGATTCTGCCCGCGATCAATACGCTGACATGTGAATGCAGCCTTACTCACCAACATTTTGGGTGGGTCACAGCCCACCCCTCTTTCTTTTCCTTTGATACTGTAATAGGTAGGATGCGGCCCATCGAAACATTGAGGAATAAAGCCTTGGAAAATATATCCTTCTTCCAAAAGATGTGAGTGTCCTGACCTTCATGTTTAATTGTCAGATATTTCTTAGGCTTTTACATAGGTGGCCAGGGGATGGAAAAAAACAAGTGGTTGATCTGCGCTTTTACCAGCCACCTACAACAAGACATTGTGCCGCTTGGATTGGTAGAGTGCACATTGCTGCAGCCGTGATGTGTTGCATCATGGTGCATCAATTTTATTGCTAATTGCCAAATCTGACAGGTGCATCACCTATCAGACTCTCCCATGTAAGCATTTGGTTCATGGTTGCCACGTGGTCCCACAGGTAAAAAAAATTTAATTCGGCAATTACAAAAAAAATAAATAAATAAATAATAATGAAAAAAAAAAAAAACAGGGTGGCAGGACAGATAATTGTGGAATAATAATTGGTGTTACAACCCGATTATGGTATCCATCTCATGAACACAAAGGTTAGGCTTATTACATTTCCATTTTTTTCAAATATATATTTAGGGGTAAAGTATCCAACAAATGGTTTCAGGAAAAAAAGGACATTGACTAAAGACATACAGGTTACAACATACAAGACATGTATATAAAAGCAGCATTCCCAGAAAAGTACAGTAAACAAGTACACTGGTACAATGCATTGGAGAGGGATACCCCGGGACAGGATATTTTTGGATTTCTGTCCATCCAGTCCTGAGATTTACAGAGCAGTGCCAGACAGCACGGCCAGCTTGGTGACCTGTGTTTTCTGTACTAAAGTCAAGAAACACAGCTAGGTTGCCTTGGCTGGGTATGGCGGCATATGGTGCTCTCCCCAGTGCCCAGGGGAAAAAAAATGCAGAATTGCGCCCCCTTGCCCACTGCTAACACATGGCGTAGATCAGTGTACTGTGCCCTGTCCCCACTTGAAGGTGCTGTGATTGGGGTGGCTGCCCCCACCCCAACTTCCCCCCTTGCCCCGGCTCTGGCTTAGGTCATACCTTGTGGTAAAGCGATTTCGGTGAGGTCACCAGGGTCGGACAGAAAGAAGTCACTCCATGTGGCAGGATGTTACGAGCAACCATAGAAATCCCTTGTTTAACATTATCCGATTCCTGGGAAAAATCCACACCGAACCCACCTACAATATAAAAAGGGGTGAAGAATATTCTGCAGCTTCAACCTGGGTACAAAATTATTTTATTGGCATTTATTCTACTAAATACCTGAAAAATAAAAAGCTGGAAGCTGCCACTATCAGGCTTCATACATAGGTTTTGAGGCAGTGACATCCTTCACATTATGGTTGCACTGATATAGTGTTTTTTTTAAGCGAGTACAAACACCAATACTCTCGGTCAAATACTCACCGATACGGAGTACCGATACTTTGTGGTGCAATTTGCGTCAGTACCAGAAAATTGGTGCAAATACGCAATTGGCACACTGCAAAGACTGGCATGCAATTTGAATAATATTGCGGTGCGATTCCTGTCCGAATTGCATGCGATTACCCCTAGTGTGTGCATGTGTGTAGAAAGGGAAAAGCGCCATCTAGAGGGCAGTATTAAAAATGTTAGCACTCAAAGTACATATCTGGCCAAATGCAAAATCTTCACAAGTGTCCCGACCCCGCCGATGGTAGCAAATCATGGCTGCTAGAGGTGCTGACAGGGCTGGAGCAGTGTTAATTTCGTCGACTAAAACGTTTTCGTCGACTAAATGAACACAATTTTAGTTGACTAAAATACGACTAAAACTAAAACAATTCAGATGACTAAAATACGACTAAAACTAAAATGGCATTTTAGTCTTAAGACTATAACTAAAACTAAATAGAAATTTGCTGCCAAAATTAACACTGGTGTGGTGCTGTGCTAGTGCATGCTCAAAGTTTTATACCATAAATAACATATTAGATTTTTCACTCCAGGATCAGCAGTAGTATATAATGAGTTTGGAAATTGTAGAGATAAATAATGCATTAAAAATTACAATTAAACTACACCCATTTGATTATAGATGACTAAAATGAGTTTTAGTCGACTAAAATGTACTGGAGTTTTAGTTGACTAAATACGACTAAAACTAAAACACTTGCAGAAGACTAAAATGGGACTAAAACTAAAATGCCATTTTAGTCCTAAGACTAAGACTAAAACTAAATTGAAATTTGCTGCCAAAATTAACACTGGACTGGAGGAGAAGTTACAGGACCCCCTTCGGTATAGGGTGGAAGTGATGTCATCTTGGGGGCGGACTGCCTCTACATCTCCAGCGGCCGTGATTTGCCATCATAAAGCGGACTTCCAGTCCCCCATAAATGTTTATTTTTTTAAAACACTCCTCTGTACTTATATATATCTAGCAACATTAAAGCGGTAGTATACTTTGCTTTTGAACTTTTACCTACAGGTAAGCCTATAATAAGGCCTATAATAAGGCTTACCTGTAGGTAAAATTAATATCTCCTAAACCTGCATGGTTTAGGAAATATTCGCCCTGCATGCAGCCGCTCACACCAGCGGCGCATGCGCTCTGAAAGTCCGGCGGACCTTCAGAGCTCCTTGCCGGAAAGTGAACTCCCGCTATGCGCAGGAGTGACGTCATCGTGGCTTCGGCCACTCACAGCGCTGGAGCCGCTGAACCTGGAGACGCAGAGGGAAGATGTCAGCTGCCTCAGCGGTGTCTGGGCGACCGTATGGGGGCTTCATTCTAAGGTAAGTATTTCATAATGAGCTAGTATGCGATGAATACTCGCACATTATGCCTTTGTCCTGCAGGGTTTTTTTTTTTTTTTGAGGATACTACTGCTTTAAGAACATATCCTATGTGTAGTACCTGTACTTTGTGTTAAAATATTTGAAGACCGACCAGATCTCGGAAGCAGGCAGGTTCCATGTCCTCTGTGGGCATCTGAAGCCCTCTTGTCCTGATTTCCAGGATTCAGTGCAGCCGGCTACCCAGCATGCACCTCCCGATCTCGCGCCTGCGCACAGAGCGACTCTCTATCTTCCCGACAGGGACAGCGATCCGATTCTGGTGTGGACCAAAAAAAAGGACCCTGCACGACTTTGGTCCAAATGCAATGCAAATTCAGCTGAATTTGCATCGCACAGACATCGCATGTGATTTGCAGAGCAGTGCAGTGTGAATCACATGCGATGTCTGACATCGCTATAGTGTGAACCGGCACAGAATGTAAGAAAATAACATAAAACTATTATAATTTCTATTTAAAACTGGCCATCCAGGCTACAAGAGCAGCACAGTTCTGGTACTGTAAACATGCAGATCAGAGGCTCTTCTAGATATGAATGTCTTACCATTGATCTGTGTGTCAATAAATCCGGGTGCAATGATTCTCCCATGACAGTCCACCTTGACATCAGCTGCCCCTTTCTCATCAAAGAAAAGTTTTTCGGGATTGAGAATCTTCCCCTGCCGCACCCATAGATCCTCCCTATAACAGTTAGGGACAGAGGTGAGGCTTAAAAAAGCGGTCGGTATAAAAAAAAAAAAAAAAAAAAAATTGATTTTAAAAAATACCAGGACCAATATTCTTCCATCTCTAGATGGTCCCAAACCAACAAGCGGGTAAAAGCCCCTCCAGCCCCCTGTCCTCTGTCTGTGTTTGTGGAAGGTAGACTAGCAGAGCATCCCCGAACAAGAGGTTCCTCATAGCCAGAGAGTGCTGCATATCAAGAATTATTCTGATTACACCTCCCCGGGATCTTAGGCATAACGTAGGTAAAAAAACAAAAACCACAAACAATCTGCTTCAAGTCAGGGCCGAAAAAACGAATCCATTAATCAACAACTAATCGATTATGAAAATAGTTGACAACTATTTTTCATCAATCGATTAGTTGGTGAGCCGATTAGTTGTCCTGCATACAGCTCAGTACACCATCCATACCTGTCAGTATACACAGTGCAGCACACATACAGCTCAGTACACCATCCATACCTGTCAGTATACACAGTGCAGCACACATACAGCTCAGTACACCCTCCATACATGTCAGTATACACAGTGCAGCACACACACAGCTCAGTACACCTTCCATACCTGTCAGTATACACAGTGCAGCACACATACAGCTCAGTACACTATCCATACCTGTCAGTATACACAGTGCAGCACACATACAGCTCAGTACACCATCCATACCTGTCAGTATACACAGTGCAGCGCACATACAGCTCAGTACACCATCCATACCTGTCAGTATACACAGTGCAGCGCACATACAGCTCAGTACACCTTCCATACATGTCAGTATACACAGTGCAGCACACATACAGCTCAGTACACCATCCATACCTGTCAGTATACACAGTGCAGCACACATACAGCTCAGTACACCTTCCATACCTGTCAGTATACACAGTGCAGCACACATACAGCTCAGTACACCTTCCATACATGTCAGTATACACAGTGCAGCACACACACAGCCCAGTACACCATCCATACCTGTCAGTATACACAGTGCAGCACATATAAAGCTCAGTACACCATCCATACCTGTCAGTATACACAGTGCAGCACACATACAGCTCAGTACACCATCCATACCTGTCAGTATACACAGTGCAGCACACATACAGCTCAGTACACCTTCCATACCCGTCAGTATACACAGTGCAGCACACATACAGCTCAGTACACCTTCCATACATGTCAGTATACACAGTGCAGCACACATACAGCTCAGTACACTATCCATACCTGTCAGTATACACAGTGCAGCGCACATACAGCCCAGTACACCATCCATACATGTCAGTATACACAGTGCAGCACACATACAGCTCAGTACACCCTCCATACCTGTCAGTATACACAGTGCAGCACACATACAGCTCAGTACACTATCCATACCTGTCAGTATACACAGTGCAGCACACATACAGCCCAGTACACCATCCATACATGTCAGTATACACAGTGCAGCACACATACAGCTCAGTACACCCTCCATACATGTCAGTATACACAGTGCAGCACACATACAGCTCAGTACACCATCCATACCTGTCAGTATACACAGTGCAGCACCCATACAGCTCAGTACACTGAGCACACGTCAAATTAAAGGACCATTTTGAAAACACATCAGATCTCAAATGGGGAAAATCTCATGCTGGATATGTATACTGGTATGGACTGGGTAATGTGTTAGGAATGGAAGGATGCCACATCGTTTAATGGAAATGAAAATGATCAACCTACAGAGGGCTGAATTCAAAGACATCCCGAAAATCAAAGTGAAAAAATGATGCAGCAGGCTAGTCCATTTTGCTGAAATTTCATCGCAGCAACTCATAGTGGTACTCAGTATTTTTTATGGCCCCCACGTGCTTGTATGCATGCCTGACAACATCGGGGGATGCTCCTAATGAGATGATGGATGGTGTCCTGGGGTATTTTCTCTCAGATTTGGACCAGAACATCACTGAGCTCCTGAACAGACTGAGGAGCAACCTGGTGGTGTTGGATGGACCGAAACATAATATCCCAGAGGTGTTCTATTGGATTTGGGTCAAGCGAGCGTGGGGGCCATTCAGTGGTATCAATTCCTTCATCCTCCAGGAACTGTCTGCATACTTATGCCACATGGGGCCGGCATTGTTGTGCACCAGGAGAAACCCAGGACCCAGCATAGGGTCTGACAATGGGTCCAAAGATTTCATCCCAATACCTAATGACAGTCAGGGTGCCATTGTCTAGCCTGTAGAGGTCTGTGTGTCCCTCCATGGAGATGCCTCCCTAGACCATCACTGACCCACCACCAAACCGGTCATGCTGAACATTTTTACAGGCAGCATGACATTCCCCACGGCTTCTCCAGACCCCTTCACATCTGTCACATGTGCTCAGGGTGAACCTGCTCTCATCTGTGTAAAGCACAGGGCGCCAGTGGCGGACCTGCCAATTCTGATGTTCAATGGCAAATGCCAATCGAGCTCCACAGTGCCGGGCAGTGAGCACAGAGCCCACTAGAGGATGTTGGGCCTTCAGGCCACCCAGAAGTCTGTTTCTGATTGTTTGGTCAGAGACATTCACACCAGTGGCCTGCTGGAGGTCATTTTGTAGGGCTCTGGCAGTGCTCATCCTGTTCCTCCTTGCACAAAGGAGCAGATATCGGTCCTGCTGATGGGTTAACCACTTCAATACCGGGCACTTCCCTCCCTTCCTGCCCAGGCCAATTTTCCCCTTTTAGCGCTGTTGCATTTTGAATGACAATTGCGCGGTCATGCAACACTGTACCTACACCAAATTTATGTCATTTTCCCCCCACAAATAGAGCTTTCTTTTGGTGGTATTTGATCACCTCTGGGTTTTTTCCTTTTTGCTAAACAAATAAAAAAAGACCGAAAAGTTTGAAAAAAAAAAGGCTGATAGGCAGCACTGGTGGGCAATAATGGGCACTGGTGGGCGACACTAAAGGATGGCAATGATGGGCACTTGTGGGCAGCACTGATAGGGAGGACACTGGCGGGCAGCACTGATGGGGAGGGCAATGGGGGGCTCCCTGAGCCCTGATTGCCATCCCTGGTGGCCATAGTGGGCATCCCTGGGGTCATAGTACCATCCCTGGGGTCATAGTGGGCATCCCTGGTGGATCTAGTGGCATCCCTCCCCCCCCCCCGAGGGTCTGCACTGGTAATCAATGATCTGATTACCAGTGCCGACCCCCCCCCCCTGTCAGGGGAGCCGCCGATCGGCGCTCCTTTACTCGTGCCTTTCAGGCACGAACTAAGGAAGCCGATCAACGGCTGTTCCTGTTTACGATGTGACCAGCCGTGATTGGACACGGCTGATCACATGGTAAAGAGCCTCCGTCAGAGGCTCTTTACCGAGATCAGAGATGCAGGGTGTCAGAATGACACCTCGCATCACCGATCGCCGCTCTGCGCGCACCTGGGGGGCGCCCAGAGCTGTGTTATCCTGACGACATCATATGACGTCCGGTCAGGATAACTCAACCACATTCCCGCCGTCAATTGCCTATAGGGCGGGCGGGTAGTGGTTAAGGACCTTCTATGGCCTGTCCAGCTCTCCTGAAGTAACTGCCTGTCTCCTGGAATCTTCTCCATGCTCTGGAGACTGTGCTGGGAGACACAGCAAACCTTCTGGCAGTGGCACGTATTGATGTGCCATCCTGGAGTAGTTGGACTGGCTGTGCAACCTCTATAGGGTCCAGGTATCACCTCATGCTACCAGTAGTGACAGTGACCCTAGCCAAATGCAAAACTAGTGAGAAACAGTCAGAAAAGATGAGTAGGGAAAAAAATGTCAGTGGTCTCCACCTGTAAAACCATTCCTGTTTTGGAGGTCGTCTCATTGTTGCCCATCTAGTGCCCCTGTTGTTAAATTCATTAACACCAAAGAAGCTAAAACTAGTTAACAACCCCCTCTGCTACTTAACTGACCAGATCAATATCTCAGGAGTTTAACCACTTCTGGACCGCCCACTGCATATATACTGCGGCAGGACGGCCCTGCTGCACAAAATCACGTACATGTACGTGATCTTGTGCATGTGATCTAGGGGGGCGGGCATGCACCAGAGAGCCGCATCCACTGGGATTGGACACAGTGGGAGCCAATCAGTGGGTCCGGCAACCATGATGGCCTAGGGACCCGCCAATCGTTCGGAGGAAAGGCAGAACACCCTGCTGTTGCTATATAGAACAGAGGTCTGCCAATGTAAACAAGGCAGACCGCAGTTCTGTCAGGGAGTAAATGAGAGATCTTGTGTTTCAGCTAAGCACAGATCCCTTTTCCTCCAGTGCATCCACTCCCCCCACAGTTAGAAAGTACTCCCTAGGAGCACACTTAACCCCTTGATTGCCCCTGGTGTTAACCCGTTCCCTGCCAGTGTCATCTATACTGAGATAGTGGACTTTTTTTTTAGCACTGTATTGGTGTCACTTAGTGTCAGATTTGTCCGCTGCAATGTCGCAGTCCCGCTAAAAATTACATTAATAGCAAAAATAATAAAACATTTTAAAAAAGCCAATAAATATATCCCATAGTTTGTAGACGTTATAACTTTTGCGCAAACCAATCAATATACGCTTATTAGGATATTTTTTTTTTGCCAAAAATATGTAGCAAAATACATATTGGCCTAAACTGATGAAGAAATTCGATTTTTTACATTATTTTTTTTTTTTTATTGGTTGGGAATGTTTTATAGCAGAAAGTAAAAAAATGTTTTTTTTTCGAAATTGTGGTCCTTTTTTGTTGATAGCGCAAAAAAAAACAAAAAAAAACGCAGAGGTGATCAAATACCACCAAAAGAAAGCTCTATTTGTGGGGAAAAAATATATGAATATTAATTAGGTACAGTGTCGCATGACCGCGCAATTGTCGGTTAAATCAACTCAGTGTTGTATTGCAAAAAAATGGCCCGGCCAGGAAGGGGGGTAAAACCTTCCAGGGGCTGAAGTGGTTATGTACTTGATTCTATACTCTGATTAAAAAGTGTTTCTTCAATTTATTTCAGCAGTGTATATATATATATATATATATATATATATATATATATATATATATATATATATACACATATACACACACACACACACATATATATATTACACACACACACATATATATTACACACACACACAATAATTCAATAAGCGCCGGTTCACATTGCAGCGACGCTACTTCGCACCGCGACCTCGGAGGTCGCGGTGCGAGCAGCGCGCCGCGACCACGGAGCGGCCGCCACGGACTTCATAACATTGAAGTCTATGGCGGTCGCCTCCGGGTCGCCCCAAAGATGCTCCGGACCCTTTTTCTAGGTCGGAGCGACTTGTGTCGCTCCTATTAGAACGGGTCCACAGCTTCCCTATGGGAGGCGACCTACGGCGACCTGTGCCCTAGTGTGAACCGGCACTATTTCTGTGTGTATTTTTGCTCCCCAACTATAAAAGTTATTTATTTATATTTACCACTGCATATAGAGATTGAAGAATAGATTGCAATTTTTTTTAATAAACTTTACATATTAACTAAATTATACAGCACATTTTTTTTTTTTTTTTTTTAAAGGGATTATCCGATTGATTAATCAAAACTGTAAATCGGCCAACTAATCGATTATGAAAATATTCGTAAGTTGTAGCCCTATTTCAAGTTTAAATTCTTGGTTGTTTCATCCTGTTTGTTTAGAACCCTGTGTACATTTACTCTAGTAGTCCCCATAAATACCTTGAGAATCATTCCAGAGATCTCCATCTGCGGTAATTTCCTTTATGCCTGTGTCTACAATTTTTCCAGTTCTCTTAATATCTTCCTTCGTAGCTACCCATTCAGATGCACGGACAGCACAGAGTGTAAGTGATTTTAAGTGATGTGCCCTAGTAAAAGAACACATGCCTGATAACCCTTTAGACAAGCATATTTTTCCCTGTTGGCCACTGGAGGATTCAGACTTTAGCTGTGCTGATCAGTTGCTTGATCACTATTCCGAAAGCAGGTCTTATTGAATGTAATCAAGCAACCAATGGGCAGACTGCCTATCTAAAGTCTACAACAGGCATGTCCAACCTGCGGACCGGGGGCCACATGCGGCCCAGAACCGCAGGCAATGCGGCCCACTGCCCCCTGACAATTTTTTTTTTGCTAGGGAGGAAGGAAGTCGAGTCGGGGGAACGGCCACAGAGGCTGCCTCGGAGGGGATCATCCACTAGTTGTGTTAAATTAGTGCTGGGGGGGGGGGGCGGGGGCGTGGCAGCCCGGGAAGGGCTCGGCAGCATTTTTTTACTTACATACCTTAACTATAGTATATATTTTATATGCGGCCCGAGAAAATTTCTCTACACTCAATGTGGCCCAGAGAAGCCAAAAGGTTGGACACCCATGGTCTACAACATCATGTGGCCAGGTCCCTCCTTGGAACATGCACATCTAAAGGATTCATGGGGATATGTTCTTTCACTTCTACAATCATCAGGAAGTTGATGTATATACTAGTAAAAGAACACATGCCTGATAACCCTTTAGACAAGCATATTTCTCCTTGCTGGCAACTGGATGGTGCAGACTTTAGCTGTGCTAAGTTGCTTGATCACTGTTCCAGAAGTAGGTCTTATTGAATGTAATCAAGCAACCAATGGACAGACTGCTTAGCTAAAGCTAACAGCATCCAGTGGACAGGTCCCTCATTGGACCATGCACATCTAAAGGATTCATGGGGATAGGCTCTTTAACTTCTGGAATCATCAGGAAGGAAGTGGATGTATATACTAGTAAAAGAACACATGCCTGATAACCCTTTAGACAAGCATATTCCTCCTTGCTGGCAACCAGATGGAGCAGAGTTTAGCTGTGCTGATCAGTTGCTTGATCACTGTTCCAGAAGCAGGTCTAATTGAATGTAATCAAGCAACCAATGGACAGACTGCTTAGCTAAAGCTTACAGCAAGGGTCTTCAAACTATGGCCCTCCAGTTTTTCAGGAACTACAATTCCCATCATGCCTAGTCATGTCTGTGAATGTCAGAGTTTTACAATGCCTCATGGGATGTGTAGTTCCGCAACAGCTGGAGGGCCGTAGTTTGAGGATCCCTGGCTTACAGCCTCCAGTGGCCAGAAATTAAACATCCAAACAGCATCACAGATGTCAATAGACTATATTTATTTATATCCGCTCACTTTACTGCTAAAATTATTCTGAAATTCAAGACGTAGCTGGGTGTAGTAAGATGTCCGCTGCCTCCTTCTGACTGCAGGTGTTCTGTCAGATTAGTAAACCTGGTAGCTGGGATACGCACGCGCAGCTGACAGAACGCTACTTCCGTTCGCTGATCTGACAGAACACCGGCACGGGAAACGCCATGCAGCCATTGCTGGAGTGCATGCAGACAGGAAGTGGCTGTAAAGAGACTGCATGAGATCAGCACTAGGATAAAAAAAAAAAAAGAAGAAAAAAGGTGAACAGACAGGTTCCAATTGTTTATGATACACAGAGCTTTAGCAAACTAAATGTCATTTGGTTAGAGATTAGATGAAGATGAACTTAAAATATATTTATCTGTAAATAGGGAGTTTCTTTATACGTTACCGGATGTGATCTTCACTAAGCGAAGTGTGACACGTATTCCTTTAGTAGATTAGCCCAATATTTGTAGACTTTTATACAAATCATGACACAACTTCCCTTCATAGGTAAATAGAAGGTAAAGAAGAGCAGATGAGAGGAGTGTGGGGTCCTCCTGGGGTACTCACCATTGCAGTCGGTGCTCCCTGAGGATCCTGCAGTTCCTGAACTGGATAATGGGGGCGTCAGACACTGATTTATTGGAAGGCATCCCTACCCAGCACTGACACCCAGCACTCCTCACCTCATCTCCCCACTCACTATACAACACTCTTCCACAGTCACATGAGCCACAGTCACATGACAGGATGAGCTCTGCCCTCCTCACGTGACCCAGCCAGCTGTAGCAGCCATGTTGGAGGTGGAACATCGGCCATCTTGAGAAGGTCACTCCACCAGAAGCCATTTATTTTTATTATGAGGCATTTGGTTAAACCTAGGCCGCTTTCTGTATTTTTCATCTGCTTTAGAAACATCGTCCTTCTGTTTGAAATGGGCATTTTTTAGCACATGCTTTAAAAGTGAAAGGAGGAAATAGACTTGAGGATGGATTCAGGAAGGGGAGTTTATAGTTGGTTGTCATTTCAGTTTTAACCACAAGAGGGCAAACTCTGAGAATTCTGAATACAGGCAGGGCAGCGAAATCTGCGCACAAACATATTATTATTATTATTATTATTAAATTGGCTTGGAAGAGCCAACTTACTGATATTGTATTTAAACTTATTATTATTATTCTTCTTCTTCTTATTATTTTTCTGGCTGGTAAATTTTTGGACACTATCTCCTCCTAGACCGTTCAAGCTACATACTCCAAACTCGGCACAGACCTTCATACTGTTCTGACTCGGTGTGCTATATCTTTTCGGACTGGTTTGAGTTACGGTTTTCCTAAAAATTAAAATTAAAAACCCAAAAAATGCCCATAGACTTTCATTGACAGGATGTTCAGATGACCCAAGCTCCAAATCCCATTAGACTCAATCAAGCTTTGATGCTAATCAATGTAAACTCATTCAAACTCATATAATCTATCTATCTATCGATCGATCTTCAAACCTTTTCGATCGATCGATCTTCAAACCTTTTCGATCGATCGATCTTCAAACCTTTTCGATCAATCGATCTTCAAACCTTTTCGATCGCAAACCTTTTCGATCGATTGATCTTCAAACCTTTTCGATCGATCGATCGATCTTCAAATCTTTTCTATCGATCGATCGATCTGTAAACCTTTTCGATCGATCGATCAATCTTCAAACCTTTTCGATTGATCGATCTTCAAACCTTTTCGATCGATCTTCAAACCTTTTCGATCGATCGATCTTCAAACCTTTTCTATCGAACGATCGATCTTCAAACCTTTTCGATCGATCGATCTTCAAACCTTTTCTATCTATCGATCGATCTTCAAACCTTTTCTATCTATAGATCGATCTTCAAACCTTTTCTTTTTATCGATCGATCTTCAAACCTTTTCTATCGATCGATCGATCTAAACTTTTCAAACTTTCTGGTCAGGCTTTTTCAAGCCAACTTAAAGTTTGTCTCGACAAACTTTTTTTTTCTAGTTATTATTATTATCAGGGCTTGACAAATTTGCTTTATGGCTCGGTTCACACTTACGAATTCGCAGCTTGTTCCCGCATCGCAAACGCACCCCTGGCAGTTCACACTGCCATATGCGATACGCTGGGGGTGTCAATGTAATCTTAACGACACCCCCAGTTTGATCGCATATCGCAGTGCGATCTTGCAGTTCGCACAGGATTGGATCGCACAAGTGTGAAGCACTGTGCGATCCGATCCTGATGCGGCTGTAAAAAAGGGTCCTGTGCTGCTTTGCTGCGGGTGCGGTGCGAATTTAGCCATACAAAGTGTATGGCTAAACTCGCACCGCACAGCCGATCGCATGTAATGAAGGAGCAGTACGCTGCGATCGCCGCAGCCGCACATGTGTGAACCGGCACTGAATCTAAGAGCCAGCTAAAAAAGTGAAGAGCCAATTTTTAACGAACAAAGCTTACGGGTGAAATATGTCTCATGTTTCTGAAGGTAAACTTATCCTTTAACTCAGTGGTGTCCAAACTTTTTTTCAAAGGGGGCCAGATTTGATGAAGTGAACATGCGTGAGGGCCGACCATTTTGCCTGACATTTGAACTATTAAGATTAAATACACACACACACACATACGAAATAATAAGCATCAGTACTTTATGAATAAAATCACACTTTCACACGGGCGGTCCGATCAGATCCGCCTGTCAGTTTTTTAGGCGGATCTGATCGGATCCTCCATGCAGCTCTATGGGGCAGCGGATGTCAGCGGAGACACCTCCGCTGACACCCGCTGCCACCCGTATCCGATCCTGTCCGTGAAATCTGGATGGATGGAAACCCTATTTTTCCATCCGTTCAGGTATCGGATCGGATGAGAGCGGACAGGCGGTCCGCTCTCATCCGATCCCCCATAGAGAGCAGCGGGGGCTGAGACACCTCCCTCTCCGCACTGCAAGCGGAGACGGAGCTGTCATCCGCCGGCTCAGCGGGGATCGCGGATCGATCCCCGCTGAGCAGCACGGATCCGCCTACGGAGGCAGACCGTGTGAAAGAGCCCATACTGAAACAGGCAGTAGGATTGTAGAAGTGACACCTCCTCGGTCAGCTACATACATACATACATACACACACACACATACATACACACACACACACATACATAGATACACACACACATACATACATACATACACACACACATATACATACATACACACACACATACATACACACACACATACATACACACACACACATACATAGATACACACACACATACATACATACACACACACATATACATACATACACACACACACACATACATACACACACACACATACATAGATACACACATATACATACATACACACACACATACATACACATACATACATACACACACATACATACACACACACATATATCACACTTAAGGCCCGTACACACGTACCGATCGTCGGCATACAAACGTCGGTGGACGAAGGATCTGCCGATTGTACGCGTGTTAGTATGGTGCCTCCGACAGATGTCTGCGCACAATCCGCGGACAAAAGTCTTTCTTGCAAACATGAAAATTTTTGTATGCCGACACCAGAACGGACGATTGTTCGCCTGTCAGTACACAATTCGGCCGACAGACCGCAGATTTGCAAGACTGGGCATGCTCAGAAAATAGAAAACACAGGGAAAGTTAACCATTACATGACATCACTTCTGCAGTCGGCGGACAAAATTCTTGTGCTGTCCTTGTGCTGTCTTTGCACTTTTCAGCAGACACCGACATCCCGGGGAGAAAAGAGGAACATTTGTATGCCGACCATCGGTACGTGTGTACGGGGCTTTACAGAAACAGGCAGTAGGATTGTAGAAGTGACTTTGGACATGACTGCTTTAACCCTTTCACTGCCAGAGCTGTTTTTTGGGGGATTTTTGCACACGTTTAAAAAATTATTTTAGGGCTAAAGATTACATAAAACCCACAAAATATGATATATTTTCTAAAAGCAGATACCCTAGAGAATAAAATCGCAGTAGTTCCAATTTTTGACATCACACGATATTATCGCAAAGGTCTAGGAAACGCAATATTTTAGTGAAAAACACATTAAAAGTTAATTTTAGGGGGCACAAAAATGCAATAAATTACCCAATTTTTTTGGTTAAACACAAAAGCCAAATAAATAGATATCCAACATGTCAAACCTTAAATTTGGGTGCGCCCATGAAATGGCAACAAACTTAAGTACCCTATATTTTCCACAGTCAACGCTTTAAAGCCTCCTATAAGTCATCAGTTTAGCATTAAGCAGGAGGTCTGGTGCTAGCTCTTATTCCTGCCTGCGCGGGGATATGTGATTATTTTTTTGGTGACAGGTTCTCTTTAATGAGACACGCAGGGACTAAAAGAACCTGCATGTCTCCCTTGTGCTTCACCTTATGCAATGCACATCACACTGCTTCACATTGATGGTCAGGAAAACTGTCAATGGGGACCTGGAAGTGACATCACACGCCACTTCTGGGGTGTGTGCAGCATTTGGATGGCAGCCCAGGTGGCAAGATGAAAATTCTTGTCGCCATTGTGACCTGGCACCTGGGGTTTGGCGAGCCCTGGTTATTATTTATTATTATTATTATCATCATCGTAATTCAACATAAAAAAAGGGCAGCGATATCTGTACACACATATTATTATTATTATTTTTTTTTACTATTATTAATTTTGTTATTATTATTATTCTCATCTTAATCCAACATGATTAAGCACACATATTATTATTAGTATTAATAATAATAATAATATTTTTATTGTTAATATTATATATTATTATTCTCATCCTAATCCAACATGAAAAAGGGCAGAAAAAATCTACACACCAATTATTAATATTATTATTATTACTATTAATAGACAACCCTTTGTTATTTTTAAAATAAAAAAGCACAGTGGAATATGCACCCACACACACTTTTTATTATTACAATAATTATTTAATACCTAAGGCTCTAGTCACACCATACTGGTGCGGAAGAGCACACATATTTTCCATGCGTTCTCACACACGCAGCCTATTTATTTCAATGGGCTGCCCTACATACAGAAAACGCACAAAAAAGTTCCTAACCCTGTTGCAAAATTGTGCCCACACTGGAACCATGATGCTGCGGCACTATGTGTCTTGGCATACACTGAAATGCGCACGTTCGCAGATGAGCGGGGATGTAAATACACAGGAGATAGGTCATCCCAAGCCAGGGAACTGACATGCCAGAAGATCTGCATTTGGCGAGAAGATGCCAGCTCCAGCAAGCCAGACTGTTGAAGAGGAAGCAAGTTTCATTACTTTGGTTCCGCTTTAAAAACTTAATTTTATTCTAATATAATAAAAAATATATATTTAAATTAATTTGATAATTATGGTTATATTATCAGTTAAATGCAAATTACTCATACACTATAAATAAATAATTTGGTAATGGTTACCTATTTGCTGTACACACAGTATAAGTTAATGTGATTAAAACTGCATGGTATTAGGTACAAAGACATAATATCAATGCAGTAAAGGGAAACACTAGTAGTGGGTTAGATCCAAGCATTGTAAATCAGCCCCTTTATTTTTGTTTGATGCTTGTAAATTGGAAATATTTTTAATAATAATATTTGAAAAAAAAAAAGGAAAAGAAATAAAATAATGCACTCACTGCAAAAAAAAAAAAAATAAATAAATTATAATAATAAAAATAAATAAAAAAATGGCTGTGGAATCTGAGAACACACAAGAGGTTGTAAACTCCGGGAGAAAAAAAAAAAACCTGTAAAACAACAGCATAATGAGTTAGTATGCATCACATTATGCTCATTATGAAATACCTTAGAAAGAAGCCCTTCCGCTGAGGCGGCTGACATCTTCCCCGGTGTTTCTTCCGAGTTCGCAGGCTGTGAGTGGCCAGAGCCGCGATGACGTCACTCCTGCACATGCGTATGGGAGCCCCCTTTAACGGTATGGGCTCTGAAGGTCCAGCACAGTAAGCCGGACCGTTAGAGTGCATATGCCGATGATGTCATCGGCTGCATGCACTCCGAATATCTCTTAAACTGTGCAAGTTTAGGAGATATTCACGGTACCTACAGTTACAGTGCATCCGGAAAGTATTCACAGCGCTTCATTTTTTCCACATTTTGTTATGTTTTAGCCCTATTCCAAAATGGATTAAGCCCCCGTTCACACTAAGGTGACCTGTGAGGCGACCTGGTCGCCTCACAGGTCGCCGTAGGTCGCCTCCCATAGGGAAGCTGCGGACCCGTTCTAATAGGAGCGACACAAGTCGCTCCGACTTAGAAAAAGGGTCCGGAGCTTCTTTGGGGCGACCCGGAGCAACCGTCAGACTTCAATGTTATGAAGTCCGTGCCGGCCACTCCGAGGTCGCGGCGCTTGCATGTGAACGGGGGCTTAATTCATTATTTTCCTCAAAATTCTACAAACAATACCCCATAATGACAAAGTGAAAGAAGTTTGTTTGAAATCTTTGCAAATTTAATAAAAATAAAAACCGAAAAAAATTACATGTCCATAAGTATTCATAGCCTTTGCTGTGACACTCAAAATTGAGCTCCGGTGCATCCTTTTTCCACTGATCATCCTTGAGATGTTTATACAACTTGATTAGAGTCCACCTGTGATAAATTCAGTTGATTGGGCATGATTTGGAAAGGCACACACCTGTCTATATAAGGTCCTACAGTTAACAGTGCATATCAGAGCACAAACCAAGCCATAAAGTTCAAGGAATTGTCTTTAGACCTCTGAGACAGGATTCTATTGAGGCACAGATCTGGGGAAGGGTACAGAAAAAATTCTGCAGTATTCAGCACAGTGGCCTCCATGATCATCCATAAATGGAAGAAGTTTGGAATCACCAGGACTGTTCCTAGAGAGGGCCAAACTGAGTGATCGGGGGAGAAGGGCCTTAGTCAGGGAGGTGACCAAGACCTCAGTGGTTACTCTGACAGAGCTCCAGTGTTTCTCTGTGGAGAGAAGAGAACCTTACAGAAGAACAACCATCTGTGCAGAACTTTACCAATCAGGCCTGTATGGTAGAGTGGCCAGACGGAAGCCACTCCTCAGTAAAAGGCACATTACAGCCCGCTGGAGTTTGCCAAAAGGCACCTGAAGCACTCTCAGACCATGAGAAACAAAATTCTCTGCTCTGATAAAACAAAAATAGAACTCTTTGGCCTGAATGGCAAGTGTCATGTCTGGAGGAAACCAGGCACAGCTCATCACCTGGCCAATACCATCCCTACATACAAAGCATGGTGGTGGCAGCATCATGCTGTGGGGATGTTTTTCAGCAGCAGGAACTGGGAGACTGGTCAGGATTGAGGGAAAGATGAATGCAGCAAAGTACAGAGACATCCTTGATGAAAACCTGCTCCAGAGCGCTCTGGACCTCAGACTGGGGCGAAGGTTCATCTTCCATTAGGACAACAACCCTAAGCACACAGTCAAGATAACAAAGGAGTGGCTACGGGGCAACTCTGTGAATGTCCTTGAGTGGCCCAGCCAGAGCCCAGACTTGAACCCAATTGAACATCTCTGGAGAGATCTGAAAATGGTTGTGTACCAACGCTCCCCATCCAACCTGATGCAGATTGAGAGGTCCTGCAGAGAAAAATGGGGAGAAACTGCCCAAAAATAGGTGTGCCAACTTTGTGGCATCATACTCAAAAAGACTTAAGGCTGTAATTGGTTGTTGATTGATTATTATGTCTATTATTATTATTGGGCTCCTCTTGAGGGTTAGGGGGTGGTGCAGATAGTCTGCAAGGTCCATGCTTATAATTAAAGCTTATATGAGTTTTTAGCGAATGGGTCCCCCGGTCACCAATGATGAAAATAAATAATCTTGTGTTTCAAGAACTGCCCACTGGCGCATGTCACATGACCTTTCAGGTTCATCTGTGCTGTTTGGTTTATCAGGACATATTTCTGTAAAGGACAAAAATATTGGCACAAAAGGGACATGGTTTGGCCCCACTGGTACCGATCATATTGTTTACAAACAATATAGATCATGAAACAATCCATAAATGAAACGCAAGTCCATATGCAGGCTCCTTTAAGATGGCAGCTCAGTGTGCAAACAAGAAGAAACTTGTGGGTAGCTGGGAAGGAAACACAAGCACCATACTAAGTGCAGCACATGAAGGTTAATAAAGTCTCTGTGAAAATTTACTCACAATGTCAAGCCATAAAGCAGGCATAGAAACAGCGCTGCAAGATGTCTCTGTCAGAAGAGCAATGTCAGGATGGCCTCAGAGGCTGGGCCTCGGGGGATTCAGTCGGTGAATACCGGCACTTCCTGGAACCGCGGGGCACTCAAACGGCTGGTCCTGACGTCACTTCTGGGTGCAGGGGGATCTCCTAGGTAATGTGTTTAAGAAGCTTGCGCTCCTTCTTCAGGCCTATCAGCGACATATTAAGTGAGGGCTTATATGGAGCTGCACTGGCTGCCGCTGGGTTCTAAGATCCTAAGATTGGGTGGCTGCTTCCAGTAATATAGGCTAGTGGTGTGACCTATATATCACCAAGAATGATAGATACTTGGTGATGAGTATAATATAGGAATGTTGACTTTACAAAATACACATTATTAAAAACATAATATACATTAAAAACAGGTTGAATAAAGTACAATATCTACAGTATCTCACAAAAGTGACAAACATGTTACCCATGGCCAAAAAGAGTTTACCATCAAAGGTCGCACGTATTCCATTAAGAATTTTTTTAATTCCATACCGAATACTTTCCCAATGGCAGAGCACTTCAAGCATCTCTGCCAGAGGGAAACGTATTGGATTTATTCCTTTAGACACTCTTGTGCAGGCTCAATGAGGAAATCAAAAAGTTAATACATTGATTTGACCTTAGTATCTAATTCCCCCCCCCCTTTTCCCCTTCTTTTTTTTTACACCCCCCCCCCCCCAGCTTCTTTATTTTATTTAAATTTGCATATGTCCTAAAACTTACAGTATCTCACAAAAGTGAGTACACCCCTCACTTTTTTGTAAATATTTTATTATATTATTATATCTTTTCATTTGACAACACTGAAGAAATGTCACTTTTCTACAATGTAAAGTAGTGAGTGTATAGTTTGTATAACACGCAGCCATTAATGTCTAAACCGCTGGCAACAAAAGTGAGTACGCCCCTAAGTGACAATGTCCAAATTGGGCCCAAAGTGTCAATATTTTGTGTGGCCACCATTATTTCCAGCACTGCCTTAACCCTCTTGGGCATGGAGTTCACCAGAGCTTCAGAGGTTACCACTGGAGTCCTCTTCCACTCCTCCATGATGACTTCACGGAGCTGGTGGATGTTAGAGACCTTGCGCTCCTCCACCTTCCATTTGAGGGTGCCCCACAGATGCTCAAAAGGGTTTGGGTCTGGAGACAGGCTTGGCCAGTCCATCACCTTTACCCTCAGCTTCTTTAGCAAGGCAGTGGTCATCTTGGAGGTGTGTTTGGGGTCATTATCATGTTGGAATACTGCCATGCGGCCCAGTCTTCAAAGGGAGGGGATCATGCTCTGCTTCAGTATGTCACAGTACATGTTGGCATTCGTGGTTCCCTCAATGAACTGTAGCTCCCGAGTTCCGGCAGCACTCATGCAGCCCAGACCATGACACTCCCATCACCATGCTTGACTGTAGGCAAGACACACTTGTCTTTGTACTCCTCACCTGGTTGCTGCCACACACGCTTGACAATATCTGAACCAAATAAGTTTATCTTGGTCTCATCAGACCACAGGACATGGTTTCAGTATTCCATGTCCTTAGTCTGCTTGTCTTCAGCAAACTGTTTGCAGGCTTTCTTGTGCATCATCTTTAGAAGAGGCTTCCTTCTGGGACGACAGCCATGCAGATCAATTTGATGCAGTGTGCGGCGTATAGGCCGGGGCACTGACAGGCTGACCCCCCATCCCTTCAACCTCTGCAGCAATGCTGGCAGCACTCATATCTTTTTCCCAAAGACAACCTCTGGATATGACGGTGAGCACATGCACTCAACCTCTTTGGTCGACCATGATTAGGCCTGTTCTGAGTGTACTGAGCAATATCCTCTGATGATGTCTGTGCAGACGATACGCGTCAGAAGCTCGCAGTAGAAAATATAAAAATGGTACCCGATTTTGGCAGGTACCTGCTCCCACTTCCGTTCCCAGTGCTGCAGCGCAGGGAAAGGAAGTTCTTCTTCCTCCCTCCCCCCTGCAGTCTTCTGGGACACTGACAGGTCCCAGAAGACTGCATCCACCAATACAGGATGCTCCGCACAAGCGTAGTGGGTGCCCGGCTGCGAAGCCACAGTAACCAATATATGCTGACTTTTAGGGTACTCTCAGGATAAACGTTTTCTCTTTTGTCAACTATATGGAATAATTGAACAACTAAAAAGATTTAGCCCTAGAGAAATAAAAATAAAAGGGATTATTTTCATACGTTTTCATGTTCAGTTTTAAAACCTGAAGGTTAGTAGGGAAATCTGGGCAATGATACATTTTGTATTATCTAATAAACTTTTGTTATTTTTTAATGTATTTTATTTTTGAAACCAAACAATTACACATTAATTTGGTTGTAATCTGTTAAATTGCATTTAGTGTCATTTTATTTACGGTGTTAAATGACTTCTGTGGTTGGGGTGTATGGGTTAAATAGCATTGAGGAAATTTTGTATTAATGCTGCAGGTGAGCGAAGCCTATTTAAGATGTCCTCTCCCAGCCCCTCTCAGCTTTGAGGAAGCTTGTTGTGACGTAGTACGGTATCACGTCTGTGATATCTTGATACAGACAGGCCATCATCAAACAGCCTCTGTATCCGACTGTCAATCGGTTCCGTATGAAGGAGAGTGGATGTGGACCAACACATATGTGAGAAGCAGTGTCTCAAGGATGAACTGGATGTAGACTACAGATTTGCCGGGAAGTGGTGAGATTTTTTGAAACAGCTGTGTGCTGGAAAATTATCTGTCCTCCATCCTGTCCCTGCTTAGCATCCTCTCCGTACACAGACCTGCACTTCATTCATATCCTCAATCATCCACCATTCACCTGCTCATAAGTCAGCCCATGAACAGCTCTACGCCAAGCAGTTGACTACAGTTGAGCACAGGACGGCATCTGATTCCCATTGTGGGTTGTTTCACCTCTTCGCAGCACTATTATTATTTTGAACACTCTATGAACTAGCTTTATCCACAATAGGGATGGGCTGGATGTTCGAGTCGAACGCAAGTTCGACTCGAACATTGATTGTTCATGTGTTCACCAAACACACGAACACCCCAGGCAAGTTCGCCTGTCGATAAGTGCCCAATAATGCACTGCACGATTGCAGTGCATTAAGTGCTTGTGATTGGCCAAAGCATGCACCTGACCCATATGCTTTGGTCAATCACAGCACAATGTCCTGTCAGAGCCTTGACTGGCCAAGGGCAGGGTGCCTTTAGCCAATCATGGCTCAGGGGCTAAGTCCACACCCCACACTATATAAGGCTGCTTATACTGCAGCCATGTATAGTGTATGATAATAGAGGTTAGGCAGGAAGTTAGTGGATAATGTGTTGAGTTAGTTTAGTGCAGTCAGTGTAGTGTTCAGGTTATACCCCAAATTTAAATGTATAGATATGTTGTAGTCCTGGGTCTCATCTCAGTGCTCCCCAAGTTTTGTGTCCCTGTCAGTTATAGTTTTTGAGCAGTGCCATGTCAAGCTGTCCAATATTTCCCATACACGCCAATGTTAATCACTTGCCGTCTGAGTACCGTAGTACTACTGCGGCAAAGTGGCTCGTTATCTTCTGACGACGTAGTACTACGTCGTCAGACACTCCCCCTTCTCGGCGGCGCGCAGCCGGAGGCTCGCTCCCACTGTATTCAGTCACAGCGGGAGTCGGGCCAGGGGAGGAGCAGCGGCGATTGCCGCTGCTCATCCCCGATCGTCGGGGATCTAGTGTGGAGATCCGCCTGCTTGTGTAAACACAAGCGGGCAGATCTCCCAAGTGACAGGCAGGGTCAGATTGCAGGGTTCAGCATAGCTGAACCTGCGATCTGTCCCTGTGTCACTCAGTCACCTCCCCCCACACACGTCAGTAAGCACCAGGCATACATTAACCCCTCCCTCTCCAATAAAATTAACCCCTTCCCTGCCAGTGTCATTTTACAGTAACAGTGCATATATATAGCACTGATTACTGCAGTAATGTCACTGGTACCCCCAAAAGTGTCAAAAATGTCAGTCAAGGGTCCGATCTGTCCGCCGCAATGTCGCAGTCCCGCAAAAAAAATCGCAGATCGCCGCCATTACGCGTTAAAAAAAAAAACACCAAAAATGACAGAAATCTTTCCCTTTGTTAGTAAACGCAATAACTTTTGCGCAAACCAATCAAAATACGCTTATTGTGAATTTTTTTACCAAACATATGTAGCAGAAAACAAATTGGCCAAAAATTTAAAAAAAATTTGATTTTTACATTTTTTTGGGGGGAATTTCATATAAAAATGTGAAAAATATTGTTGTTTATTCAAAATGTACGCTCTTTTTTTGTTTATAGCGCAAAAAGTAAATATCGCACAGGTGATCAAATACCACCAAAAGAAAGCACTGTTTGTGGGAAAAAAAGGACGTAAATTTCGTTTGGGTATGGCGTCTCACGACCACACAATTGTCAGTTAAATTCGCACAGCCCCGAATCGCAAAAAGTGGCCCAGACTTAAGACAGCAAAATCCTCTAGTGGTAAAGTGGTTAAAGACAGGAAGCAGTGCCAGGCCAAGCTGACCAATATTTCCCATAGATGCCAATGAGGAGTAAAAGCTGAAAAATGGTCTAGGCAGGAAGGGGGTGAAATTTCCCTGTATTTAAGTGGTTAAGGTGAACCCTATAACAGAATTAAAAAAAAAAAAAACGTCCCTTTGGGTCTGGTATAGATTTAAAGGGGAACTCCAAACGGTAATAAAAAAAAAAAAAAAGGCATGCAGTCCCCCCCAAAATCCACACCAGGCCCTTTGTGTCTGCTACAGATTTTAAGGGGAACTCCACGGCAAAATTTAAAAAAATATAACCATACCAGGCTGAACCATACCAGGCTACTTGCCCTCAACATGGGGAGGGTGCTGTGGGGTGCCCCCAAAGCATCTTGTCCCCATGTTGATAGGGACAATGGCCTCTTCCCGACAACCCTGGACTGTGGTTGTGGGGGTCTGCCGGTGGGGAGCTTATTGGAATCTGAAAGCCCCCTTTAGCAAGGGGGCCCCCAGATCCTGGCCCCCGACCTATGTGAATAGGTATCGGGTACATCCAGGGGAGGGCTGGGCCAGGGGGCAGGGGGGCAATTGCCCCCTGGGCCGCTTTGATGCTCTGTAAAAAGGCTGCACTGCTTCTGCTACAGACATGCCTAAAGGATTTCTGGTGAAGAGAAGTAAAAAAGTACCCGCCACTGACCTACTGAGTGCGGGATGAAGACAAGGACAAAGCGCAGGCCTTCCCTCCCCCAGCATTGATGGTGTTAACTATGTCTGAGCAGAGGCAGGTTCCATGCACCACTGGAGACCCTTCTGTTTTGGCCAGCCCCAACAGAGCTGTCCAAGCCCCCCCAACCTCCCCCTGGAGCAGGGCTTCAGCTTCGAATGGGGGTCAGGAGGAGGATTGGGAGAGTGGGAGGGGGGGTGAGGGAAAGTGGGAGGGGGCCAAGTCACTGCACCATGGACCTCTGGTTTGGACTTGCCCCTTGGGCCGAAAGTTGCCAGTCTGCCCCTGGGTACATGGTACCCCTACCCATTCACCAAAAAAGTGTACAAAAAAAAATAAACACAAAAGAACAAAAGACAGTTTTTAACAAGTCCTTTATTCAAAAATAAAAACAAAAAAATAGTGTCCCTCGATGTAAATCCATCGTCAATCACAACGCTCACCGCACCTGAAAAATAGAAAATAAATCAAAGACGCTTCTGCCTCTTCGGAGGCATCCTGCCGAATGACACTCTTGAGCTTTGACAGCCTGGGTAAACACTACTGATGTGGCATCACCTGGAAAGCCTTCGAAAATGGTGGATAATTAACAAAACAAAATGATAGATTCTGACAATTCCTGTGGTACTACAGAGACTAGGACAGTTAAGCTGCGTATTTTAGACCCCTTCTCTCCCTTTTCCCTTTATCTCTTTCTCTCTGTTCTCCTGTAACTAACGAGAATACGGATAAAGTGTGAAGCCAGGAATGTTAATTGCCATAGCTAAATCTTACGGGGAACATCTGTATGAGAAGCATATGTATTTCTTGCCAAGCTAAGTAGAGAAATATGTGTCTGTGACGTAACTGCTGTTTTATATATGGGATGTACACACTTATCTAGTCACTTGGCAAACGGGCAGATCGCAGTGCAAACTGTGAATTCGGACAGGAAACAGATCGCCTGGGTGTGAAAACCCATACAATCCGATTCCAGTGTGGGGTAAAAAAAAGATTCCTGCACCTTTTTCATGTCAATCCAACGCGAGTTCAGCCATACAACTGCATGGCCAAAATCGCATTGCACAGACATCACATGGGATCTGCACAGCAGTACGGTGCAAATCACATGCGGTGTCTGTGTTCGCAATTGTGTGAATTCTCAAATTGTCTTAAACGCAAAATGGTACTTTTTTTGCTTTCTTGGTTCAATAGACTTCAATGGAGAAGCTGCAGAAAAGCATGTAGTGCGTTTTTACAGCGATTTGCGTTTTCAAATCTGCCCAACTACAAATTTTGCAAAAAAAGCATAAAAAATGCAAAATGCGATAAATTTTCAGCAAAAAACGTGGAAAGCACAGCAAAAAGGACTATAGAAACACTCAAAAGCAACATGCATAGGTGCAAATCGAGCCTTAGCAAAAGTAAGTAGGCATAGGACACACACCCTGTCATGCCCCCTTAAAGGAGAATTATACAAAAAAATGATTAGTTAAACATAGAAGTGCTTTTTTTTTTTTACCACTACTATTCCTTTATACTGGCTTTTGAAATTTACAAATGCATCATTTTATAAAATTGGATGAAAGGTTTAGCTCTGGGAAACACCTTTTGAAAGATAAATAGTGCATTTACAACTATATAGATCAGACCAAAATGAGGGACAAATGAGGAGGAAAGAGGACAGAGGGAGTTTGTTCCAATCAGGGACAGTTAGGAGCTATGGCAACATCCACTTCTTGGATTGAGATGCTGGCACAGAGATGACAGAGCCATGTAAATCCCGCTTCCTGTGTTAACAAATTTTTGACACAGACCAACCCCCTGTTGTGGAGCCTCTCACCTTGTGACTTGCTAAAAAGTTACAATGGTGTAGTGATCACTGGGGAGCAGGAATGAGCTTGGGTGTGTTCAAGTTCGTATGTGCCCGATCCCACCAGGACGCAGACACTGCACTCTGCTAATCACAGGCAGTGAGACATTTCCTGATCCGCAGCTGCACAGATTGGGAAATGTCTCACTGCCTGTGATTAGTGGAGTGCAGTGTCGACTTCCTGGTGGGATCGGGCACGTACAAACTCGAACACGCCCGAGCTCATCTCTACTGGGGAGGGAGAGACGAGAAGAGGAAATGCTTGCTACTGATTCAGCAGATTGATGACATCTCATTCCAATGACAGCTGCATTTTTTTTTTATCACAAATGATACTGTTGATTAATATTTTGACATGTCGGGATTTTATTTGTGCAGCTTTTTGAAAATCCAGCTCAGGGCTGCCCCCCACTTTAAGTTTAAACCCCTTTTAGCAGTGTTTTAAAGGATAAGTCCACCCTAAAACTAAAATCCCTGCATCTAAAGATCTCCATGATCTAACGCTAACCTATCTAGCCCTGTAAAGAGATTGGTATACATACCTTTTTTTAAGCCGATCCAATCCGGTCACCAGCGGCGGAAGCTCTGTAGAGGAAACAGCCGACAACAGCTGTGAAATGAATGGGAAGTGGCGTCACCTATAGACTTACTATGGGGCTCCCGTTGTCGGCTGTGTCCTCTGCACACGCCTCCACAGCGAAGCCATGGCTGACAGCTCAGCGTGGGATCGGGTCGGATCAGCTTAAAAAAAGGTAAGTATACTGATTTCTTCTTTACAGGGCTAGATAGGTTAGATCTTGAAGATCTATAGATGCAGGGATTTTAGTGATAAGGTGGACTTATCCTTTAATGCTGTTTTTTTTTTTTTAACGTACTTTTTCTTTTTTCGGTCTTCTTCCAGCAATAGGTGGTCCTGGGTGATGCATAGAGTGGTGTTGACCTGATGACTGCGGAACTTCTTTCTGCATCAATTAGCTGTGAGGGAGGGCAATGGCTCTGCACTTACAGTCTCTCCTCAGTCTTCCGAGTTGAGCCACGCTGGATGTCTTTAACTTATAAAACTGGGGACATCTTGTGGTGAAGAAGAGGCACTGCTGGGTCAGCTTCAAAATAGACAGTAGGTGATAGGTGATAAAAGCTCAGGGTTGGTCTTTAAATTACTGAAAGGTCCACTGTGAGAGTAAATGCAATACAAGCAAGGTCTGCTTTAAGCAAGACCTGCCCTTTTGCAGTATCTTATTCATAAATTGGTTTGATTTAAGTTGTTTTTACCTGCTCTGCTTATATAGCTAGTTCAGAGTAATCTCTGTCAACAGAAAAGGTTGGCCTGTTGGCTAAAGCCTCATACACACGCAACGATTGTTGGCCGACCGATTGGCCGTCTTTTGTCCAGTGTTGTTGTGTTGGTTGAAATGTGCTCTAGACTGCACACAAATTTTCTCGGCCAACAACAACCAACTTCAGAAGTGATGTCATGTGCTGGTTAACTTTCCGTGTGTTTTTTCTTCTCTGAGCATGCCCAGTCTTGCTCATCTGATGTTTGTCTGCCGAAATCTGTACTGACTGACGAAAAATCGGCCGTTGTGGTGACGGCCAACAAAAATTTTATAGCATGCACACCAGATTTTGTTCGGCCGAAAAGTCGCAGTCGGTTGTCGGAATCATCATACTAACAAGCCAACAATCGGCCGATCGGACGTTGGCCGAAAATTCACGGCCAACAATCGTTGCGTGTGTACGAGGCTTAAGAGTCAGACTGTGCAGTGTGCATTCAAATACAGTGGGTACGGAAAGTATTCAGACCCCCTTAAATTTTTCACTCTTTGTTATATTGCAGCCATTTGCTAAAATCATTTAAGTTCATTCTTCTTCCTCATGAATGTACACATAGCACCCCATACTGACAGAAAAACACAGAATTGTTGACATTGTTGCAGATTTATTAAAAAAGAAAAACTGAAATATCACATGGTCCTAAGTATTGAGACCCTTTGCTGTGACACTCATATATTTAACTCAGGTGCTTTCCATTTCTTCTGATCATCCTTGAGATGGTTCTACACCTTCATTTGAGTCCAGCTGTGTTTGATTATACTGATTGGACTTGATTAGGAAAGCCACACACCTGTCTATATATATAAGACCTTCCTGATCACAATGCATGTCAGAGCAAATGAGAATCATGAGGTCAAAGGAACTGCCTGAAGAGCTCAGAGACAGAATTGTGGCAAGGCACAGATCTGGCCAAGGTTACAAAAAGATTTCTGCTGCACTTAAGGTTCCTAAGAGCACAGTGGCCTCCATAATCCTCAAATGGAAGACGTTTGGGACGACAAGAACCCTTCCTAGAGCTGGCCGTCCGGCCAAACTGAGCTATCGGGGGAGAAGAGCCTTGGTGAGAGAGGTAAAGAAGAACCCAAAGATCACTGTGACTGAGCTCCAGAGATGCAGTCAGGAGATGGGAGAAAGTTGTAGAAAGTCAACCATCACTGCAGCCCTCCACCAGTCGGGGCTTTATGGCAGAGTGGCCCGACGGAAGCCTCTCCTCAGTGTAAGACACATGAAAGCCCGCATGGAGTTTGCTAAAAAAACACCTGAAGGACTCCAAGATGGTGAGAAATAAGATTCTCTGGTCTGATGAGACCAAAATAGAACTTTTTGGCCTTAATTCTAAGCGGTATGTGTGGAGAAAACCAGGCACTGCTCATCACCTGTCCAATACAGTCCCAACAGTGAAGCATGGTGGTGGCAGCATCATGCTGTGGGGGTGTTTTTCAGCTGCAGGGACAGGACGATTGGTTGCAATCGAGGGAAAGATGAATGCGGCCAAGTACAGGGATATCCTGGACAAAAACCTTCTCCAGAGTGCTCTGGACCTCAGACTGGGCCGAAGGTTTACCTTCCAACAAGACAATGACCCTAAGCACACAGCTAAAATAACGAAGGAGTGGCTTCACAACAACTCCGTGACTGTTCTTGAATGGCCCAGCCAGAGCCCTGACTTAAACCCAATTGAGCATCTCTGGAGAGACCTAAAAATGGCTGTCCACCAACGTTTACCATCCAACCTGACAGAACTGGAGAGGATCTGCAAGGAGGAATGGCAGAGGATCCCCAAATCCAGGTGTGAAAGACTTGTTGCATCTTTCCCAAAAAGACTCCTGGCTGTATTAGATCAAAAGGGGGCTTCTACTAAATACTGAGCAAAGGGTCTGAATACTTAGGACCATGTGATATTTCAGTTTTTCTTTTTTAATAAATCTGCAACAATGTCAACAATTCTGTGTTTTTCTGTCAGTATGGGGTGCTATGTGTACATTCATGAGGAAGAAGAATGAACCTAAATGATTTTAGCAAATGGCTGCAATATAACAAAGAGTGAAAAATTTAAGGGGGTCTGAATACTTTCCGTACCCACTGTACATCCCTTCTACAGGTCAATTTTCTTTCTTTGAAGGCAGTACAGTTAATGTCATGTCAAACATGAGATGCACTGGGGTGTACTCACTTTTGTGAGATACTGTGTGTGTGTGTGTGTATATATATATATATATATATATATATATATATATATATATATAAAAGTTGCCTGTTGTCAGTGACACTCCAAATCTATCGATGCTCACCCAGGTTTCCAGTCTTGCCAAAGAGCGCTCTGATGCACAATGTAACCACAGAGCTTCTTCATTGTGGTTACATGGGTAATTCCAGTAAAGATAAATACTGTATGTTCCAACACTTCCCTGCCTTCCTCTGCAACAATGGTATCTGCTACATGTGGAAAATAGCTGTCAATACCTTGTCAGTTGCTGCAGAAGGCCTAATGATTACATTAGATGCTGTAGATGCAATTTGCACTAAGGCTGGGTTCACATTTATTGGAATTGGATGTGGGTTTCCCCACATCCAATTCGCAAGACAGGCGAGTGTGCTCGGCTCTCAATGGAGCCCATTGACACATGTCCGTGTGGTCTGTTCCAGCTTGCAGAAGGGTCCTGTGTGTCTTTGGATCTGGTTCAGGCAAAAATTTGGGCCTGAATCACACCTGAACCAGAAACAGACACACACCAGACCCCAAGCATTAACTCACGGCTGCACATATGTGAATCCAGCTTCAAAGGTCAATATTGTTCAGAATTTTAGCAACTACAACCACGTGAATATGGCACTGCTGCACTAATTCGTGTCTACACAAACTGCACTGTATAACATTCCTAATATAAACCTGAAGGAGTTTTTTTTTTTTTGTGTGTGTATCATGTCATGTCCAAAAAGTCAAACTTTGAACTCTGAAATCCTGCAACACAGTTTGTGTTAAATTTACACCTGTCAGTTGTAGTGCATTGTGGTAGCAGATGAAATGACATGAATCTTCAATACTACCATGCAATGTAGTGCGTTTCGTCCAAGGATAAAAAAAAAAAAAAAAAAAAAAAGCAAATTTCAAATTATTTTTGTCCATGCTGGTACCAATGTTGAATAGACTGCCTTAACACACCATCCATTATAAAGTGCCCCAAAGCAGAAATGTTTGAATGGACCCTGTCCCTGGCGATTAGGTTTTGAGGGAAATTTTGGCCAGAAGGATGGGATTTAAAGCAGAAATTTACCCTTCAATCTTTTTTTTTTTTTTTTTAAGCCTTACATACCTGGTGGTGAGTTCTGCAAACTTTTCATATTCACCCACCCAGCGGATCCAGTGCTGTCCAGCTTCTTCCTCTTTGGCAGTGCTCAATCCCACGCTGCCATGTTTCCCTGTAGCGTCATCCCTAGGCTGCCAGCTATTCCGGGTTAAGCCGCTATGCCACCCGATGATGTGCTGACAGGCCTACCCCCTCCTCCTTTCCTCAATGAAAGGCTATGCCTCTTGGAATATGTGATGTACATATCCCAGGAGGCACAGCAGGCAGTGTGTACGTAATTTACCGGCGAGTGGCATGGGGCGAAATGAAATGAGAGTGAGTCTTGATGGGCCAGATGGATGGGCCCGTGGCTGGATTGGTAAAGGGCAGAGAGCTCCAGTCCGACTCAGACGCCAGCAAGGTGGAGTACTGGTTTGGCCTGGTATCATCAAAGATGAGCTTGTGGGGCCTTTTCGGGTTGAGGATGGAGTCAAGCTCAACTCCCAGTCCTACTGCCAGTTTCTGGAAGACACCTTCTTCAAGCAGTGGTACAGGAAGAAGTCTGCATCCTTCAAGAAAAACATGATTTTCATGCAGGACAATGCTCCATCACACGCGTCCAAGTACTCCACAGCGTGGCTGGCAAGAAAGGGTATAAAAGAAGAAAAGCTAATGACATGGCCTCCTTGTACACCTGATCAGAACCCCATTGAGAACCTGTGGTCCATCATCAAATGTGAGATTTACAAGGAGGGAAAACAGTACACCTCTCTGAACAGTGTCTGGGAGGCTGTGGTTGCTGCTGCACGCAATGTTGATGGTGAACAGATCAAAACACTGACAGAATCCATGGATGGCAGGCTTTTGAGTGTCCTTGCAAAGAAAGGTGGCTATATTGGTCACTGATTTGTTTTTGAATGTCAGAAATGTATATTTGTGAATGTTGAGATGTTATATTGGTTTCACTGGTAAAAATAAATAATTGAAATGGGTATACTGTATATTTGATTTTTGTTAAGTTGCCTAATAATTATGCACAGTAATAGTCACCTGCACACACAGATATCCCCCTAAAATAGTTATAACTAAAAACAAACTAAAAACTACTTCCAAAAATAGTCAGCTTTGATATTAAAGCGGTAGTATCCCGTTTTTTGACACTTTTACCTACAGGTAAGCCTATAATAAGGCTTACCTGTAGGTACAAATAATATCTCCTAAACCGGCATGGTTTAGGAGATATTTACAGTGCATGCAGCCGCTCTCGCGAGCGGCGCATGCGCTCTGAAGGTCCGGGGGGACCTTCAATTAATTTGCCGGGAGCTTGCCGGAAAATCACTCCCGCGCGCATGCGAGTGACGTCATCGCGGCTCCGGCCAATCATCGCGCCGGAGCCGTCTCTTCCGGCCAATCATCGCGCCGGAGCCGTCTCTTCCGGCCAATCACCACGCCGGAGCCGCCGAACCCAGAAGAGACGGCGAGGGATCATGGCAGCGCCCGCAGCGATGTCCGGGGGTCCGTGTGGGGGCTTCGTTCTAAGGTAAGTTACACATAATGGGCTAGTATGCGATGCATACTAGCCCATTATGCCTTTGTCTTGCAGGTTTTTTTTTTTTTCTTCCTAGGGTTTACAACCGCTTTAATGAGTTTTTTGGATTTATTGAGAACATGGTTGTTGTTCAATAATAAAATTAATCCTCAAAAATACTCATTTGCCTAATAATTCTGCACTCCCTGTATGGCCAGCCTAATGGGCCATACACACTATCAGATTTTCTGAAGACTTTTTCCTTTAGACTTACTAAAACCATATAATATGAGGTCAAACCTAAACACTTTCAATTTGTATGCAATCTGGCAGGCCCTTGCACTGCATAGAAAAGGTAAATCTGAAGGAAATCTAACCACAAAAGTTGGATAGTGTGTATCAAGCTTTAGACTACAGCAGAGAAAGGCTTAAGGATTGAAGTGGTTAAAGATGCACTGAGCTGAAACAAAGGTGAGGAGCTCAAAATTCACTGGCTGCATACTTAATCCTGTTGAGTGACTCACTAAGTAGTGATAGGAGGATGACAACTGCAGAGCTTGCCAGGATAGCAGTGCCATACATTTATCCTGACAGACTATCAAATGTTCTGCATCAGCACCAGACTTTATGGTAAAAAGCTTCCTAGGGCATGTCCATGCATTTGAAAATAGCTTTGTGTTTAATACCTGCACATCAATGTGTTTGTAAGGTGGACCATAGACTTCTCTTATTTGTGCCCTATTAGTCTGCTAAGTATGACTGGAGTTTTGTTATACCTGTTGATTTTCCTGGGCTCTGTCTGTATACAAGGAGGGTTCATGGAGATGGAGAGATCCATGTTCTTGTAATGCATTAGAAATGCAAAGCTAAAAATGCATTGTCAATAAAAGTTGTTATGGATAAAAAATAAAATGCATTGTCATATCAAACACAAAAGGTAAAAGCATACTATATTTCTAGTATATCAAAAAACAACTGAATTTAGAAACGTTTGTGGGAGGAGAGAAACCACCTTCAACAGACATCTACACTGCATCTGGAAAGAATTCATAGTGCTTCACTTTTTCCACATGTTACAGCCTTATTCCAAAATGGATTAAATGCATTTCTTTCCTCAAAATTCTACAAACAATACCCCATAATGTAACGTGAAAGAAGTTTGTTTGAAATCTTTGCAAATTTATTAAAGATAAAAAACTAAAAAAAAGTGCCTAATACTCTTTTGAAGCACCTTTGGCACCAATTAGTCTCAAGTCTTTTTGAGTATGATGCTACAAGCTTGGCACACCTATTTCTGGACATTTTTAGATCTCTCCAGAGATGTTCTCTTGGTTCTGGCTGGGCTACTCAAGGACATTCACAGAGTTGTCAAGTAGCCACTCCTTTGTTATCTTGGCTGTGTGCCTAGGGTCGTTGTCCTGTTCGCCCAAGTCTGAGGTCCAGAGTGCTCTGGAGCAGGTTTTCATCAAGGATATCTCTGTACGTCTGTATGTCGCTGTATTCATCTTTCCCTCGATCCTGACTAGTTTACCAGTTCCTGCCGCTGAAAAACAACCTCACAGCATGATACTGCCACCACCGTGCTTCACTGTAGGGATTGTATTGGCCAGGTGATTAGCGGTGCCTGGTTTCCTCCAGACACGACCCTTGCCATTCAGGTCAGAGTTCAATCCTTGTTCCATCAGAAAAGAGAATTTTGTTTCTCATGGTCTGAGAATCCTTAATGTGCCTTTTGGCAAACTTCAGGGGGCTTTCATGTGCCTTTTACTGAGAAGTGGCTTTTTTCTACCATGCAGGTCTGATTGGTGGAGAGCTGCAGAGATGGTTATTCTTCTGGAAGGTTCCACAGAGAAATGGTTGAGCTCTGTCAGAGTGACCATTGGGTTCTTGGTCACCTCCCTAGCTAAGGCCCTTCTCTCCTGATCGCTCAGTTTTGCTGGGCAGCCTGCTCGAGGAAGTGTCCTGGTGGTTCCAAACGTCTTACATTTATGGATGATGGAGGCAACTGTGCTCATTGGGACCTTCAATGCTGCATTTTTCTGTACCCTTGCCCAAATCTGTGCCTCGATACAATCCTGTCCCGGAGGTCTGCAGACAATCGGATTTCATGCCTTGGTTTGTGCTCTGACACGCACCATTACCAGTGGGACCTTATATAGACAGGTGTGTCCCTTTCCAAATCCTGTCCAATCAAATTGTAGAAACATCTCAAGGATGAACAGTGGAAAGAGGATGCACCTGAGCTCAATTTTGAGTGTAGCAGAGGCTGTGAATACTTACATATATGTGTTTTTTTTTTTTTTTATATAAATTTGCAAAGATTCCAAACAAACCGAATTGGAGAGGAAGTAATAAAGTTATAGAGATAAGTAAGCATGAATCTTATTGGATTTTTGAACTGGGCACCCTCCAGCCCTGAGAAATGAACATTGATTTTGATTGCTTTATATCAAATTATTGATCTATAATATAAATTATGATTATCCAGGGTTCTGACCTCAGATATTCCACTCTCTGAATTGAAGGGTCTAACATAATATACCTGACCCCATTAACATTACCTAACACAGAACCAATCAGTATGCCTATCCTGGAATATGTATTAGGATAGGTATCTACCAATACTTTTACATAAGGGTTGATCTTACCAGTATCAAGTGGAGTGATAAGTAGTTCCAGTAAAAAATTGTGTAGCAAGAGTTATACATAGCAGTGAGCAGCCAAGGAGACATTACCCTAACAACAGAATGTACACAAGCTGGCGAGTATTTAGTTCCAGCATTCACTATCCAGCTCCTACCCTGAGGAAGTCATGTCTTGTGACGTAACGCGTAAAAGGAGCTAGCAACGTCAGACTCAGCTGTCTAAATGTGATCCGAGCCAGAAAGCCAGTGAGCGGGGCTCCGTCACACTAGATTGAAAAAAAAAATGGGATTTTTGACTTACCATAAAATCTTTTTCTCTGCAGTTCATTGATAGACGCAGCTCTATATTCTTCTTAACCATTGGGTTATGCTGCCCCCTACAGGAGTAGGACACTAGGCAGGAAAAACCTTTACTACGCCTATGGAGCAGTACCCTGCAGGTATACACTCACCCACTCTTCTAGAGGATTCGGTTTGTTTCTGCCTAGTTTAGGAATAGGACCATGCCTATGGGGTAGTCCCTGGGGGGTATACACCCACTCACTCTGCTATAGCCATTCCGTTTTGTTGTAAGTATTGTCAGAAGAAAAAAAAACCCCAACTCATATAGAGGGGCGGGTGCTGCGTCTGTCAATGTACTTCAGAGAAAAGAATTTTTTTTTAATACAAACGTTTTTATTGGGCTTTATAAACAAGAAAGCCAAAAAAACAAAAAAACAAAACCAAAGTATGACATATCAAAGCTGTGTCAGTACAAATTATTCCAAACAAGTCATATATAGCACATGGTAAGGTAAATATATATACCAAAGAGAAAAAAATGAAAAGGTATACAGTATATCAAGTTATGTAAGGCAGCGACATCACTTGCTGAATAACCAGGGGCATAGTCATGTGTTTGTAGAAGGCAAAGAATGATAAGACATATCAGAGTCCCAGTTGGAAAGTAAGGCATGGAAATCGATGTCATAATAAATGTGCTATAGTATATTAGCCTGATATTCTGATCATATCAAGTTTCTTAGTGCATACTTCGGAAAAACTAACAGTAACAGTATTAACAGATTGTTCCTGAGATATAAATTATTGTCTGGGATAGGACCCCCAAGTAGACCACCGTGTGCTGAAAAAGGGTAACCTCATGAAAACTTAAAACAGGATTAGCCCACAACCCAATTCTCCCATTTTTTATGGAAGATATGCATAGTATCATATAATGTGTGATGGACCCTCTCCATACTCCTAATCGCCTCCATTCTCGACATCACCTGAGTCCAAGGGACCGTCTCCGATCGCCAGTTAAGGGCCACCGCCCACAGCACAAGGCAACATAGTGTGTGTGCTAGTCTCTGAATTGGTGCAGGGGCACCAGGAATTTTTGCAAACAGTAGTCCCATCTGGGGGGTAATGGATATTCTTGATGTCAGCATTTGGGAAACCACCTCTGAGATACCCTATTCCAAACCATAGATAGTCTGCCACATTCCCAAAAAGTGTGAAGTATGGTGCCCGGAGCACCACAGCCACGAAAGCAGCGATCGGAGACCCCCTGATAAAACCTATGGACCCTGTCCGGTGTAAAGTACCACCTAGTGTGGATCTTCACGACCGTGTCCTTCACTGACATTGATTTAGTACATTTATGCATATTTTGTAGCATGGAAGACCACGACTCAACTGACAGTTCCACTCCGAGATCAGCCTCCCACGCCAACATGGCCCGAGATTTGTCAGGTAGGTGGAGGCCATTGAGGTAACTATACAATCTCGAAATTACCCCTCTATCTCTAGATGAGGTACGGCAGATTAATTCAAAGGGGGAAGATTCAAGGCAGCCTGTCAAAGGGCCCTGAGAGTTATAAAAGTCTCTGATTTGAATAAATCTATGGAGTTCAGAATCCGGGACATTATATCTGTTCCTAAGGCCTTCAAAAGAGTAAAAGGAGTTATCTTGGAACAAGGCGTGGAGGGTGGTCAAGGAGTGTTGTATCCACCAGTTATAGGTGTCAGGAGATGCAAATGCCGGTGCAAAGCTTTTATTACCTACAAAGGACATTAAAGGAGGTCTAGATGAGCGCAGCTGGTACCTGTCATGACATGCTGACCAAAGCTTTAGAGTGTGCCATACTATACTATTAAGCTGTTTGAAGTCCCGAGGGTGCGACATGGAGGACCAAAGTAGGCCCTGAAGGTTAAAGGGGCGAACAGACTCGGTCTCAAACCTCAGCCAAGGTGGCAGCGGGGCTCCCGCATGCCATTGTGCGGTCTGGGCCAGTCTAGCAGCCAGATAATAATGCCACAGGCTAGGGACTCCCAGTCCCCCTTGAGAAAGAGGCCTATAAACCGTGGGTTTTCCGCATCTGGGCCTCTTATCTTTCCATATGAATCTGTTCACTGCCCTTTGAACGTCCTCCACATCCCCCCTCCGGAGTACAATCGGCAGGGCACGAAAGAGGTATAATAGTTTTGGCAATATAGACATCTTAACTGCCACTATCCTTCCCATGAAAGGGATTGGGAAAGAGTGCCAGAGGGACAACCATTGTTTTACCTTGGCAAAAGCTTGAGGGTAGTTAACGCTATACATAGCTGACAGGGATGGAGCTAGACGTACCCCCAAATACTGCAGGGACTGTTTCGAGACTGGAAAACCAAATGTGGTAGTGATAGTGTCCATTATTTCTTGAGGGATGTTCACCGAAAGGGCTGAACATTTAGAAAGGTTAACACTCAGGCCTGAGACCTTCTCAAAGTCCCTCAATACCTGTATCAAGTTAGGGAGAGAGACCAAAGGGTCCGGCAGGAACACCAACACATCGTCAGCGTACAAACTAATTTTATGTTCCCCCGAACCCTTCGTGTATCCCCTGATCTCTGGATTACTACAGATAGCCCTAGCCAGGGGTTCCATGGCCAGTGCGAATATTAATGGTGAGAGGGGGCACCCTTGTCTGGTGCCCCTACCCAGGGGGAAAAGATCCGAAGAGCAGCCCGGCAGCTTTATTTTAGTTTGGGGATCCCGGTATAAAGCCCTAAAGCCATGCACGAAAGCCCCCCGGAAACCAAACTTAGCCAGAATGACATCCAAATATGGCCAAAACACACTATCAAATGCTTTGTTGATATCAAGTCCCAGTATCAAGGCCTTACGGTGGAATAGGTCGGCATCCTGAATGATATCCGACGCTAGGCGGATATTGTCTGTTATGTACCTGGATGGAATAAATCCTGTCTGTTCTGGGGCCACCAGGGATGAGATTATAGGTGCTAATCGAGCTGCTAACAGTCTCCCCAAGATCTTAAGATCGTTGTTAAGGACAGAAATCGGCCTATAATTTTGGGGTAGAGAGTGATCCTTGTTAGGTTTAGGGATTAAAGTCATGTTGGCGTGTAGCATATCCGGGGGAAGCGGATTACCTTGTAAAACAAAATTAAAGACCCGTGCCAATTTAGGAGATAAAAAGTCTATAAATTTCTTATAATATGTGGACGTAAATCCGTCAGGGCCTGGAGCTTTAGAAGTTTTAAGGGATTTGATCACAGCTGCCACTTCCTCTTCCGTGCATGGGGCGTTCAAACTGCCAAGCTGCTCCCCAGATAGAACTGGTAAATCTAAATTATCTACCCATGAATAAGATACATCCTGGTCGCCGACCTCCGGAGGGGAAAGCAATTTCTTATAAAACCGAGAAAAAACATTCAGTACCTCTTTAGGATGTGAGACCAATCTGCCCCCTTCATCCCTTACCTTATATACATGTGCCGGTTGGAGAGACTGGTGGAGCTTCCTGGTGAACATGGCCGAGGCTGTATTACTATGTAATAGAAATCTTGCTTTCGCCCACTTCAGTGATTTCTCAGTGGCCAAGGATAAAATAGAGTCCAAAGCAACTCTCTTTTGTGAGATTTGATGTTGTACCTCTGGAGAGTGGGTTTGGCTATGTAGGTGATATAGTCTATGTAGGTCAGAGGTCAACAAGCGGATATCAGCCAGTCTTTTCCTTTTGGCTTGGGTGGCCAGCTCAATCAACTTTCCCCTCATCACTGCCTTATGGGCAGCCCAGAGCATAGGGGGAGACACTTCACCGTTGTCATTAAGGGCAAAGTATTCATGGAGGTGTTCAGTTACTGTGGTGAATGTCTCTAGGTTAGAAAAGATAGAGTCATTCATTCTCCAGTTGGACGCGGAGAACGGGAGACCTACATGTTCCGTAGCAAAAGATACTATATGATGATCAGACCATGGGCATACATGAATACCTGCCGAGGAAGAGTTTGCTAACAGAACTGGAGAGCTGAACACATAGTCCAACCTGGCATAGCTGTCATGTGGGTGCGAGTAGTGGGTATACTCTCTCACCCCCACATTAAGTGCCCTCCATGTATCTATTAATTGAAAGTTGGTCAATGATTTATGTAATGCTCGTGGGAAGGCATTGGCCGTGCTCACCGATCTGCTCTTGTCCAGCATGGGATGTGCCACCAAGTTGAAATCGCCTCCAACCAGGACATGTGCAGAGGAGTATCGCTCCAAGATCTGGAAAAAATGTTGAAAAAAAGAACCCTGTGAAACATTAGGGGCATACAGGTTAGCAATTGTAATTGATTTACCCTGGATAGTACCCTGTATTATGATAAATCTGCTGTCTGGGTCCCTAAACACCTGTTGGACATCAAAATGCAGGGAGCCACGAACCAGGACCATGACACCCCTAGACTTGGAAGTATATGTGGTGAAATAGACCTGATTATATGCTTTATCAAAAAATTTGGGGTGGTTCAGGGCAGAGAAATGCGTCTCCTGTAGCATAATGATATCCGCTCCCAGGTGCCTATAGGAGCGGAATGCTTTTCGTCTCTTCTGAGGTGTATTAAAACCCCTCACATTATGTGAGATTACTCGCAATCCCATAACTGGATATATAAGAGAAAGTTGCTACCCCATTGGCTAAAAGGCACTATTATATCAATGGAGATAAAATTAAACAAGTGGTAGGATACCTCAATGGGCCGTGTATTGATCGGGAGAACCGATGATAAATCCCCGTCAGCACCCGGTGGTCTACATAAGATCAGGAACACGTAGAACAAAAGGGAGAAACTTATTTTCATATAGAGAACAATAAACAAAAAAAATAAAATAAATAAAAAATACAAAAATGCACAGTTCAAGTCACTGGAGAACATCGGGGGACAGAACCCCGGTTCCAAAAGAGGAGTAACCTAGGACTAAACCGTCCTACACTCTTTTAGGTTTGAAGCAAACCTGCAGCATCAAGCTGTGTACCGCTGCTTTCCCCGCTGCAAATATCGTGCGGGGAATTCTCGGCAATACAGTAAGTGCTGAAGAGTGGGGGGAATAAATGGGCGGGCACAGAGAGCCTTCTATATGGCCCCAAAAAAAAAGGAAAAAGGAAAAACAACTCCTGCAGGAAGATGAAGAAAAAAAAAAAAAAAATTTCAATCAAAAATGCATAAAGTCCCTTCAAGGGTGCCCAGAAAAAAAAAAAAAAAAAAAAACCCATCCTGGAGCATCCAAAAACACCCACACCCTCCCCCCCCCGTCCTCCAGCATATGAATACAGTACTCAAATCCAAATAGGAGAAAGAGAATAAGGCACGGGGGGGGGGGCTGCCAATCAGGGCTAGCTCGACTCCCATAAGTTTCTATGTTAGAGGTGATCAAGGAGCACGATCCCTAGATCGGGCTCCACCGTTGTTGGCTCTCTGTGGTGACGGTGTCGCCCAAATAGCAGATGGACGGGGGGTAGAAGGAAGCCTATGATTGTTTTGGGGTTCCATGAGTCCCAGCTTCACCAGGAGCTCCTTTCCTTCCACCACATTGAATACTGTATAGGTGGAGCCATTATGGGGAACCGTAAGTTTGAAAGGGAATCCCCAGCGATACCGGATCCTGGCTGTCTGGAGCACAGACGTGACTTCCTTCATCTTTCTCCTTTTATCCAAGGTCGTTGGGGAGATGTCGGGGTATATTTGTATAGTGACCCCCTCCAGTTGGATATGCTGTGTGGTACGTGCAGCTCTGAGGATGTCTTCTTTCACGACATAGTCCTTAAGGCACATCACTATATCCCTTGGGGGTTTGTCTGGGGTGGGTTTAGGCCTGAGGGCTCTGTGGAGCCTGTCACACGCAAAGGACGAGGCAGGGTGCTCAGGGAGGAGAGAACCAAAAAGCTTCTTCATTGCGGCTACTAAATCTGTGGTGGTCTCCGGTACCCCCCGCACCCGCAGATTATTTCTCCGATTGCGGTTGTCCAGATCTTCTAGGTGTGATTGAAGCTGGACAACCGTTTCCGAGAGCGACTCATGTTCTTTCCTCAGGTCGGCATGAGCCAGTGTCAGCTCATCATGCTTAGTCTCTAACATGTCCGTCCTGCCACCTAAGGCCGCTATCTCTGCAGTGAGAGTATTCGTGGACTTATGGAGTTCAGCCTGGAACTTTTGTGCAATCCGGTCGTACATGCTAGCAAGGCTATCCTCCAGGTCTGCCTTAGTCAGTTGTGGAGCGTACTCACTGCGATCCGATGAGACAGGAGTAGGAACTGCCTGGGTCGAGGCTTCAGCCGGAGCCTGTGAGCCGTGAGCGCCATCTTGGGCCATAGTCTTCTCCCTGACTCGGAGAAGATATGTCGTCAGGGACCGCTGAACGGGCTTCTTCCTGCGTTTCTTGGGGGTAGGCATACACTAGAAGGTCCCACGGGGGTGATCAGGTAGTTTGGGAATAAAATTTCCAAGCGAAAAGGCCCCGGGGAGTGATTAGAAGGCTCAACCGAGCTCGGAGCGTCTCTCACATGCGACCGTCCGGATCCGCGCCTTGGACACGCCCCAGAGAAAAGAATTTTATGGTATGGTAAGTCAAAAATCCAGTTCTCTATCGTTCGTTGACAGACACAGCTCCATATTCTTGTTAACCATGGGGACATACCAAAGCAGTATTAACAAAGAGTGGGAAAACAATGCAGAAAGGAACACAATTCCCAAAAGCTAAACTTAGCCAACCAGGTACCATGGAGCTCAACCCAGAACAACTGGAGCTCACCTAGAAACAACATACACCTTCAAAGAGAATTAAACAGCCTCCAAAAACCTTGCGGCCAAAAGAAGCATCCAAAGATGCCAACACATCTACCTTGCAGAATTTTGTGAATGTTTGCACAGACAACCAAGTTGCTGCCTTGCAAACTTGTATCACTGACGCTTGATGGCGAAAAGCCCAAGAGGCACTCAGCGCCCTAATAGAATGCGCCTTCACAGGGAAAGGTGGAACCTGAACCTTAATTGAATAAGCCTGTACCACAGTCTTCCTGATCCATCTGGATATGGTCACAGCAGACGACGAGGCCAGTCTGTGTCCACCAGAATTACTGGAGCCCCTTCCACCTCTATTCTGCACCGAAGAATCTGCAGCAGTTTTAGTAGGGGAAACGCATAGATCAGCCAATACTGTCCCCAAGGAGCCACTAGTGCATCTGCGGCACCTGCCAGAGGATCCCAGGAACGGGCTACAAACCTCTGTACCTTCCCATTGAGCTAAGGGGCCAACAGATCCACATCGGGAGTCCCCCATCAGACACACAGCAGGTTAAACACCCCTGGGTGAAAAGACCAGCCTCCCTGATCCAACACCTGACGACCCAGGTAATCCGCCTGCCAATTCTCCACTCCAGGGATATGCACAGCAGATAGGGCTGTCCATATTAGGTTCTCGGCCACCTCTCGAGCCACCAGAATACTCTTGGTGCCCCCTTGATGATTGACGCAAGTCACGGCAGTGGCATCGTCTAATTGAATCCGAACCGGACACCCTCGAAGGTGATTTGCCCAGTGAATCAAGCAAAGCTTTATTTCTCTGAGTTCCATAATATTGATCGGTAGTCTGGACTCCAGGTCCCCTGGACCTACATCTTTCCGTAGAAAGGACAGTTTGTTGGATAACAGCAGGCGAATCGCCCTCTGCAATTTTTGCTGTTTGTACAGAGGAAGAAACACCCTTGCTGAAGCGGAGTTCAGAGTCAGTCCCAAATAATTCAGTGCGGAAGATGGGACTAGAGCAGAATTCTTAAAAATTAATGTTCCAACCAAACTCTTGCAGAGTCCGTACAGTGATGGTTAAGTTGAGAAGCAGGGCTGAATGGGAGTCTGCTCCAAAGAGATCATCCAGGTACCTCAGTACCACTGTCGCAGTAATGTCAATACCGGAGCTAACACATTGGTGAAGACCCTGGGAGCAGAGACGAGACCAAAGGTTAACACCACAAATTGATCAGTTTCCTTCGCTTCGCTGTGGGCAAGGAACATTTGTGTCCAGCATAATAGGGATGTGAAGGTAGGCATCCTTGATCTCGATAGAGGCCAAAAGGTCTCCTTGGTGTAGGGATGCCACTACCGTGCAAATGGACTCCATTCTAAACTTCTGTACCCGCACAAAGAGGTTCAGAGCTTTGAGGTCCAAAATAGGATGCACTTGCCTTCTTTCCTGGGCACAGTGAACAAGTTTGAGTAAAACCCTTGAAAGCGTTCCCGAGAGGGAGCCAGCCCAATCACCCCTGCAAGAGAAAATCTTGTACCGCTTCTCTTAGTTCCCTTAACCGGTCTGGAGATAGGCATAGATTGGGTGTGAAGAAAGTCTGATGGTCGAAACCTGAATCAGTTCGTGGACCCATTTGTCTTGAATCAAGAAGGTCCATGGTTCTGGAAAAAAAAAAAAAAACAAAGACGTCCCCCCACCCCAATTATGGGTGCGGGTGCCCCTTCCTGCAGAAGCGGGCTTAACTGCAGAACTGGAGGATTCTGCTCTCGGCTTACCAGACCACGTCTTCTAGGAACCCCCAGGATGATCTAAAAGTCTTATTAGATCCTTTTCCTGCGTGCCGGAGGCACGAAAGGGCAGTTTGTAGGTTGAAAAAGAGGGACCCCGTCGTGACGAGGTGCCTTGCCCTGAGCCGACGGATGAAGAAGAGTACATTTCCCACCAATAAGACCCTTGATAAGTTTATCCAAAGAAGAACCATGTAAGCGATCCTCTGTTGGTTATCCCTTCCACAGATACTCTAGCCGCAAGGGGGGCCGCATCTAAAGACGCATCACATATAAAGTTTTGTCCGCCAGTTCGGCAGTCAGGGGGAAGCCGTCTCGCTTCCAAATCACTATTCAAGAGCTTTACCCCTTCTGTAATGGTCTGGGACACCAGAGTGATCGTGAAGACCGGTCTAAGTATTGAGCCCACTATCACATGTAAGTGGCAGGACAGAGCCTCATCTTTCTATCAACAGTGTCTTTAAAGACCAGAGGCTCCTCCACCAGAATCACAGTGGATTCGTTCGTCTGGAGACTGCGTGGTCCACCTTCGGTGCAACGGTCCATTTTTTTAATTAAAGCATCCGCAAAGGGATAGCGTCTCGTGAAACACTTCAGCACCACTAACGTGTTTAATGCGCCCCCATTGTTCAGTGACAATTTTCTCAAAAAATTCCGGACACGGGAAAACCTTAACCGACTTGGGGTTTTGCGGGTGCCAAAAGACACCTGTGACCCTGACGCTGTAGAATCATCTGCCATTTTTAACATTTCCCGCACTGACACCAAGTGCATCCACCAGCGCTTTTTCCTGTGCGGCTGCAGATGAGGATATATCATCCATGCCATCCGGATCAGAGTGCGATGACGCAGACCCCTTAGGGTAACTTGCGTCCGTGGTGGCCATATCAACCTCTGAATCAGAGGATACAGATGAGGCAAGTGAGGGCAGTGGGTGCTTTTTACTAGTCCTCTTTTTAGGACCTTAACCACTTTTGAAACCAGGGTTTAAAAAAAAAAAAACAACACGCCATTAAGGCAGACAAGGGTTGCGACCCGGAGGTCCCCGCAAAACCAAAGAGGGGATCAGTAGGGGATACCTGCTCCCGGAACTCCATGTTAACCTGGGACAGTGCAGTATCACTTTAAGAATACTGCCAAAAAAAAAAAAAGTCCCCACACCGCTACACTAGCGGTACTACAAGTCCCAACACACAAAGCTGCAATATAGCAGAGTGAGGGAATGACCTACAGGGATCCCAATAGACTTACACTGCCCGATATTAGGGAGAGCAGAGCTGGTCCGAAATGTACAGAAAATGATCCTCACAGAAAGAGGAAGTACCTGGGTCAGCACCAGACATAAACCCTTGCCACTCACTGCTGCACAGCATTCTCGGACTCCAAGAAAATGGCCGCCCAATGCATTTTTAATAGGGAGACCACAACAAAATGGCTGCCAAATGCATTCCAATGGGAAACTCCTAAAAAATGGCTGCCAAGCCTAAGACAACTGATCTACAAGAAAATGGCAGCATCCACAACATGCCCTGCAGTCTACAGGATCCCCTAAGGGGTGCAGCGATCAATGAGGCATGGGGGGACCCCCCCCAGCAGATTGCAGGATCAGCGGCATAGGTACGCCCTTCGCCAGCTACCGCCCCTGCACCGTACCAAACTAAGGTAGGGACCTCCTATGAAATAGTGGGGAGGGTGACCTGCGGGGGATGCCTTGGATGGTCAATGGTCCCCCACATACAAGGGGGGGACATGGGGGGTAACCCGAGAGTCCACCTCAAGACTGCAAGAGATATGGGGGGGGGGGGGGAACTACTCACCATACCAACGATATTCGGGTGGGCGCCACTCTGGACAGACCACCTCTATAATAAGGCTTACCTGTAGGTACAAATAATATCTCCTAAACCGGCACGGTTTAGGAGATATTTACAGTGCATGCAGCCGCTCCCGCGAGCGGCGCATGCGCTCTGGAGGTCCGGGGGGACCTTCAATTAACTTGCCGGGAGCTTGCCGGAAAAATCACTCCCACGCGGCCAATCAGCGCGCCGGAGCCACCGAACCCGGAAGAGACGACGAGGGATCATGGCAGCGCCCGCATCGATGTCCGGGGGTCCGTGTCGGGGCTTCGTTTTAAGGTAAGTTAAACATAATGGGCTAGTATGCGATGCATACTAGCTCATTATGCCTTTGTCTTGCAGGTTTTTTTTTTTATAGGGTTTACAACCGCTTTAACCTCCCTGGCGGTATGATTCTGTCAGGAATTCTGTTCCAAAAGCGGTACAATTCTTTTCATGGAAATTTGGCGTTATGTATTATAGGCCTACAATTCTTAGTAATTACTGACTTAAACCTGACCAAAACAAGTCTCTAGTAGACATCCCAGATGTGATAAATTTGAAACACAAACAAGTGAATTATAATCGAATCAATAATATTATTTTATTATTTAATATATATATATATATATATATATATATAATAAAATTACATTATTGATTAGATTATAATTCATGTGTGTGTATATATATATATATATATATATATACATACATACACACACATATTATATATATATATAAAATATAAAATGTGTTGTGTTTTGTGCAACTTTTTTTTTTTTTTTAATTTCCCTCCCTAGTTCCGCTCCCATGCAGCATTGCTGCTGCAGGGAACGGAACTAGGAAGTCCTCCTACCGACAGACGAGCGGCAGAGATCTCGGCTGGCGGTCACAGCAATGAGAGCTCATCGCTGGATCACCAGGATAAGGTAAGAGACGCTCCGCTGCGCTGTCTGCATAGCTCTGCCATTCACCCCGAGCGTGACTCGGGGATACCGCTAATAGCAGAAAATTCCTACCCCGAGTCACGCTCGGGGATACCGCTAGAGAGGTTAAAATAAAAAAGACAAGTTAAGACCAAAGTCCCAGCCAGGAACTAGGTCCTATTCCTAAACTAGGCAGAAACAAACCGAATCCTCTAGAAGAGTGGGTGAGTGTATACCTGCAGGGTACTGCTCCATAGGCGTAGTAAAGGTTTTTCCTGCCTAGTGTCCTACTCCTGTAGGGGGCAGCATAACCCAATGGTTAAGAAGAATATGGAGCTGCATCTATCAAAAGGAATAATAGAGAAATTAGATTTCTGGATTACTTAAGCATAAAACGTTTTAAGGATTGCTGCACTAAGAATTTCCTTTTCTATTTACATAATCGTGGAGCTGACCACTAGTAAGATGATGCTAATATTCATTAAAAAAAGATTTTAATGCATTGGATTGTTTTTATTTAAAGCTCATTTATGTATATAGCAAATCACTCATGAATAGCACACCACTATCCATTCACATATTACTGATTATTTTGAGTACTTGAACACGGTGGGAGCAGCAATTCACATCACATAATTAGCATTTTTATTGTACCATAGCAGCACACCTTTTTCATCTATTTACTAATTTCAAACAAACTTTTCACATTGTCATAATAGGGTATGGTTTGCAGAATTTTGAGGAAAATAAGGAATTTATTCTATTTTGAAATAAGGTTGTAACATAAAATGTGGGAAAAGTAAAGCGTTGTGAATAATTTTTGGATGCGCTGTACATATAGGATCCAAGTAAATCACACTCCTTCAAACCAGTGACCAAACAGCAATAGTGTTAAGTCTTCAAATTAACAGAAAGGTAAAAACGCAAGCTGCACATTGCTACTGGTCAGTCTTCTGGTTCTAAGTACAGGATATTGTAGCACTTCTCATTGGTAAGCCAAGAAGAAAGCTGTTCATAAAACGTTAAGCCTGTTAATGACATTCTAGGTTTTCTAGAAACCAGGCATACAGTATTTTCCCTTTATAATCTGTTGCACAAACAAAAGCTGCCATACTCACTAAAAAGTCAGTTTTAGCCAATAACTGGCAGGTATCATGAAACTCAATTGACAAGGATTGGTTAACTGAATAGCATGACTACATAGTATATCACTAAATGTAATTTATAAGAGCCCTAGGCAATGTACCATAGAAAAAGGAATAAAATGTGATTATTCTGGATATCAGGGCCAATGTCTGAAATATAGGTAGTAGAGTCTGCACATGAGCCAGATTTTATTAAAAAAAAACACAGCTTTAGAATTGGTCATTGACAGGGCTCTGAGCCTATAAGAACAGTTAATGGTGACTTTTTTTTGAAGCAGGATGTTTCAGGGCTTTCAAATTTCTTCTTTGTGAACCACCACCTTAAGCAGACCATACCCAGCCCCTATGGTTTCCCTTTCACACTAAACTACAGTGCAGCCTAGGAATTTTTTTTTTTTAAAGTACAAGTACACCTTAATTGAAGAAAAAATAAATAAACAGCACATCTTTTTGCAGGTAAAAGGGTTTTTTTTTTTTTATCAGCAGCCTGTAAAGCATTGCGTCCATAATCAGTAGATCCCATTCTCAGGCTTCAGCGTAGCAGTCTGCTCATACCGAGGAGGGCACTGTCTAGGGCAGGGGCTTCTCTTAACAGGTACTAAATGTGAACTTATGCTTTACCACCTTAATACATGGATATTACACCCCCTTCCTTTCCAGGCTTCAGTGCTGTGATCATTTAACAGACATTAAAAAGTGGAATGCCCACTGTAAGATAATCAGGCCAACGATTGTCCAATTTTCCTCATTCTTTCACAGCAATTGGGAACCAAGGAAGGAAATTTACAAAAATTCTTGTGCAATAAAAGGCGCTTTTTTTGTTTATAGTTTCTGCTCATGCACAGTCTTTCACATCACAAGTCAGACCAAAGTAGTGCTGGAATCTTTTGTGTAAAGTCACAGCAACTTCAGATGGAACAGATCTTGTAGAAATCCATTGAATTTCAGATAACTTGCGGTTCATACAAGTGTGAGCCTTAAAGAAAACTCATTTTCACCTACAATTTTAGGGACGATAAGACATTGTGGTGTTTGAATACAGTACCTGTTTTTGGTTGCCGTGTGTGGCCTGGCTGCTGAGGTCTCCCTGGTGGCCATTTATAGCGATATTGCCCTCTGTCTACACCATGTAGATTATGACTGTGGTGCTGACAATTACTGCCTGTGTCAGGGGATACAGGGCAAGGGGAGGGTCAGTCTTTGATTGCAGCCATTTGTTCAATGAGGCTGAGCTATGCGATTGGAATCTGATCAGTATGATCAAAGCCTGACAAAATCAAAAAGGCAATGTAAAATGTACAGGACAAGCTGTAGATACTAGGTGGTTTTTAAACCTTTTATAACAGATGACTGTAAAATACATTTTCATTCAGGAACAAGCATGGGTTTTCTGCATGAAAAAAGGCTAAGAATTTAACAAGCTCTTAATGTCAAAGAGAACATTAAACTTTTATACATGTATAGTGCTGGCTATCCTGCTGAAGATTGATTTTTTTTTAAATGCTCATCTGAACCCCCTCTCAATCCAGTGATGTCCACGAGTGTCACAGCTGTCCAGAACTCCCCTCATTGGCTAAGACACAGCAGCACTTTTGGCTCCCACTGCTGTCAGTCTATTAGCCAATGAGGAGAGGGGATGGGGCCAAACCACAGCTCCATGTCTGAATGGAGACACAGAGCTGGGACTTGAGTCAGGTCCCCCCATAGCAAGCTGATTAAAGGGAGGGGCCAGGAGAGCTAAGGAGGATCCTCGCTGCCTTGTGCAAATCCAACTGCACAGAGCTGGTTAAGTAGAACAATTTTTTTCCTCCTCAATAAAAACAAGACTTTACAATCACTTTACCCACTTCTTAGGTGCAGGCATCATTTAAATATTTTTTTTCAGCCAGTAATTCTATACACAGTAAAGCAGTCCGGTGCTTCTAACAGCTCACCTATGCAAATGGTGAGGCAGAGAATGGATCAGGCGACAGGGCGGTTTACCATCATGGTCCCTGATTATCTCTAGGACCTTCAGAGGCTAGGCACGACATAACAGCATTGGCCTCAGCAGATATATAAACAGTGCCGTTTCCTCAGCTGGAGGTGAAGTGTTTTTGTTTTTTATCTCAGGCTTTCCAGCCTAGATGGGAGATCTGGGGGCCTTATAAATCACAGTTCTCACTGTAAAGATTGCCCCTTCCTGCCCCATTCCTATTACAAGGGATGTTTACATACCTTGACGGGGATTATTCTTCCCACCAATAACTCCTACTGCAGGTGTTCTGTAAAAATTATACTACGGCTGTCCAAGTCATTTTCTATTCCCACTAGCCATATTCCTGCCCTCCTAAAGTCTAAAGGACAGGAAACTGGCCGTTTGCTTATTAAGTTGAGACTCCTGCTATAAAGCATTAAACCAGCAGATCGCTGGTGCCATGCAGGTCTCCTGCAGACCTGTCAGTATATCAGCTTGCTCGTATAAGGAAGCAGATAAGTTCTGACAGTAGGAATGAACTATTAGAGGCGTGGTATTTCACTGAAAACTACAAACCGTGGCAAAGACTGCCAGACCCTGTCTTTTTCCATTCAGAGGGCTGTGAATGTGTGACGCAGCCAAAAGCAAAGAAGATCCCCAGTCTGCTTTCATAGCAGAGGATCAGGGGCCAGTGCACTAAAATGTTACACTCTGAATATAGAAATGTGAAACTATTCTTTAATCATTGAAAGCCAACTGCATGCATTGGCAGCACAGCCTTTTTACTTGAATGGGTTGCATTTGGCAGCTGAATGCTACATGTAGTATAGCTTTTGCTGCAGCAGGTGTACCACCCCCCCTTGGCATCCTCATTAGGGTAAGGTGGGAAGCTGTACAGTAATATCCCAATGTATTCTTCGATGTGCAAAAGAATTGTACCTGCTCCCACTTCCATGTAAGGTCACCGTGGCAATCTACATAATTTACAGCCCCTCCCACTGCCTTCTGAGAGACACTGGTCCCAAAATACAGCAGAAAGAGCAGCACTCAATGTAGTAGGAAACCAGAATGTGAAGGTGCAAGCCTCCACTCCCCATTTCCCTTAGTAAGGATACTACTGCCTGCACCCAAAGCAGATAGCCAGATCAGCTACAGGGTGCTGACATTGTGGGATAAATGTCCTTATAATAAAAGTTAGCAGCTACAATTGTAGCTGCTGAATGAATTTTTTAGCACAGGCAAGAACTCCTCTTTAATAACTATAGGTAGTTTTTGTACCACATTTCAGTTACTTCCTGGCCTAGGCAAACTGTCATACATCCCAGGAGTCTTTAGGAGGACTTCTCAGCAAACTACCGCCTGGCCTGCATGCCTGAGCTAAGGGCAGACGGCTCTCAGGAAGTAAATGCAACATGAAACATCTGCCCATAGTCAAGATTACCAAAGAACTGCAAGAGGCCGTTTTTAAAATTTCTAAGCAAAATAAAGCATTGAGACATGAGTTTTCTTTGAAAAACAAAAAAAGGTCAATAGCGTTTTTGCTTTGTGGTGCTCAGATAAGTGTAGTTCTGCTTTAAAACCCACTGTGGCAAATTTTAGAAATTTATAACACACAAGCTCCATTCTTTGTATCAATAACCTATGATTTCTGACCACCTGAAAACATTGAAGGCATGTTAGTATTTCTGCACATGATGACAATGTATGAAGCACATCAGGCTTAAAGCCATCAAAATCTTACACAAAATGACAGCTTCTGTGAATTGGAGATGTTTTATTTGGAAATGTTCGATTCCCAGTAGTGGGTGTTCATCTTCACCATATGTTAAGGTTTTGTTTTTAAAATATTCTGGTCACCAGTTGAACACGGACGGTAATCAAATCTCTCTTTGTATTAAAACAAAAAAACTAGAACAAAAATATATATATTGAGACCTCACTCCAATGTCAGAACAGTACAGCAATCTCGAACCAAAGTACATCCAGGGAATTCTCAGCACTTACAAGGAAACCCCACACAAATATACAGCTATAGATTAAATATATATGCAGCAAAGGGAGGAGGGGGTGGGATAAGTTACAGGAGGAAAAGAAACAGCTGGCTCTGGTTTTTTAAAGTATGAACAATGAAGATTTTTTTTATATTTATAAATAAAACATTGAATGGCAAGAGGGAAATTACAATTCTAGATCATTTTTTTACATGGAACTTTTGTTAGGAAACATCCAGAGATGTGGGAAGAAAAATAAACACTGCACGCAGAATAGGGAGTCTTGTGATTTGTGGAAGTGATGCCTGCTTCCTTCCCACAACACTGGCATCAGGACTCCTTGTTGCCCTGAAGTCCACCCAATGAATATAGCTAGAGGGTTACACACAACAGTCACTAACTTACAATTGCGCAGTTACAGGGGAGAGGAGGGAAGAGAATCTACTGAATCAGGGTGGGTGAAGGATGACTGTACACATGAGATAAAACCATTTTTTGTAAGTGACGATTTCTGGAACGCTGGGAAGAATTTTCTTCTTTATTTTGTGGAGAGGATAAGGGCCACAATCAGACCGTACAGACCCAAGACTTCAGCAAAAATGAGAATCAGGATCATGCCTACGAATAGTCGGGGCTGTTGTGCTGTTCCCCGCACACCTGCATCTCCCACAATGCCAATGGCGAACCCAGCAGCAAGGCCACTCAATCCTACACTGAGGCCGGCACCTAGCTGTAAGAAGCTCCTAGACAAGAAAAAAAAAAAAAAAATTAAAAATTGAGGCAATTGCATTCAGATGTTCTAGTACCATTCTTGTTACAAATACAGAAAAAAATCCTATACCATGTAGTACTTCCATATAAGATTTTACCTATATACACCGCAGCTTGATTAAAGCAGTGCACGAGATCAGTAAGCAGTTACAAGTGTTTTCAAAATTACCTGCTGCTGCATTTAGGTCCAAAAAGCCAAAATACCGTAATCCCATGAATAAAAAAGGGCAGATGGAAATTTGTCCATTACCTCTGACCTGTAGACACCTCAATGACAGTTAACCTGTGGAAGACTCTCAGAATTGTTCCCCCCCCCCCAGATGTTTACTCCCACGATACCACTAGTGATGTCCACACTCAGCATTAACACTTAGCTGGGCAGGTTTATGCCAGAATCTGATTCTACAGAAGATGTAGTTCAATGCTGTCCCAGTAGCCTTAACATGTAAAAAAAAAATCTTCCATAAAACTTATAACCAAAAATGTCAGTTTTGGATAACTAGGGAAAGGTTAAAACCCTTGCTAGGTTATTCTTTGCCATCTGGCACAGGAGGTGAGGGGAAATCTCGCAATAATCCCTGAAACCAAGATTTTCTTCATCTCTTGTTATAAAGACCACTAAACTTTTGGATGTACCCTTTCTCTCCTGGTGAAAACAGTGGCCAGTACAAATAGATGGGTGAATTGTCCCCAAATCGCACAAACACAAAGCTTGACAGAGTCGAAGGCTTGTTTCAGATCTGTGTACACATCACAGGTGGAGCAGTCAAATTTCAGCGGGCTGATTTACCCACAAGAATGGCATGAAGTCTAATCTTTTTTGCAGCCCCCAAGTCATGCCACATCGTACTGTTGCACTATGCAGTTTGGCTCATGCAAAAACAGGTCATGAATGCAGACATGTGGGGGGGGGTTCTATCAAGTATTAATGGCTCCATAGCCCCCTGCACATCTGCTAAAGTGTAGTGCATTTCTCTGCAGGTCAGGCATGTATGCGTTTTCACATGCATGCCCCATCTGCACAGATCTGAACATGGAACACTTCCTACTAACAAAAACAAAAGTTTACAAAGATACACCAAGTCTACATAAACAAGTGATAACAGCTACTCACAACTGCTGTACAAACAAAACGATCTCATGTCTATCAGGTAGCTTAACAGCCCAAAGAGACCAAAAGTGAAGCAAAGCCTTACTCAAGAGTAACATGAAGTTAAAACTAGTAGTTTAGTTAAGGCCCGGTTCACACTGGTTTGACATGCACTATGACAGAGCACAAGACATGACAAGTCATGCCTCATTAAGTGCAATGGAACCGTTCTAATAGGAGCGATTGAGTTGCTACTTCTGGTGCGACTTCAGCACAACTTGCATATGACTTCTTTAAAATAAATCCAAAGCAAGTCAAGCTGGGATGTCGACTTGAAGTTGCAGCAGCGTTTTAGCCATTTAATCCAAGGAATGCAGTTAGTTGCATGTGCTTTTAACAGAACTGCCTAGCTATCAATAAACTGGTGTTCTAAATTGATCACACGTGCAGTGTCATGGCAGCTGCAGATCAAGGCACACAGATTGGTGCCTTTTCCTGCTGCCCAGGTTGTTGGACCACCTTTTGGTTAATCCATCTATGCTCAGGACACTGGTGTGGTACTGTTGACTTTTTATTCAATTATAGGTTAATAAAAACTTTATTGGTTTAACTACTTTCTAATCCAAATTTCCACTAATTACTCAAGACTATTGAGCGATATTGAGCGCTGTCTTTCCTTGGCTGTTCTTAAGCTGCATTTTCCAAATATGTTTTGGGGCAGCTGCACTAGTCTTAGAACTTTGATATTTCTCAGTTCTTGGCTCACACAGAATTTAGAATCCAAAGCTTTAGCACGAGACACTACTTTTTTTAGTACTAGACAAAGCTGCTAGCATCCTCAGTCATTGATATAAACTCATATCAATATGAGGCACACACAGTCATGGATCTAAACTCATATCAATATGAGGCATACACTCATCTACTAAATGGAATAAAAAATAAAACTGAGCACCTGTATAAATAGACAACTGTAAAGACTCACTTGTATAGTGTGATGTCTGCTGTGAGAGAGTTTGCAATAAGCACTGCCACTACCAGTCCATAGATAGCTATGATACCAGCCATGACCACAGGAATGATGGACTTCATGATCAGCTCAGGCCTCATGACAGACATGGCAGCAATGCCTGTGCCACTCTTCGCCGTTCCATAGGCTGCCCCCAACGCTGTGTAGAGATTAAAAGGGGAAAAAAAAAGTCAATATTTGCACAGAAATGCAGACACCCACTACAATCCACACTTCCGTTTATTACATGGGAAAGGACAATATACAGCATGCTTTAGTGCCACTCACAGCCATCACATTTTTACTCTAGAAATAAGTAGAAATACAACTGAGCAATGTGTACAGACAGCCCTTTAAATTTCCCATTTTGCTGCATGCGATACTAGCACGGATCCAAGTTCCTGTTGGAAATTTTGGTTTTGTAGAAAAGGTTCTACAAACTTCTACTAGATTATGCTTTACCCAAATAGTTGTTGCATTACTTCTAATGTGCCCACAGACATTTTAAGACTGTCCCAATGGAATTTTCTACCACATAACTCAATCTGAAGAGACAAACAAGCAAAAAATCAGTGTGTCCTACAACAGTAGTCTTGAATACCAAGTCTGTAATCCTTTGTAAAGGTTTCAAATGCCTTACATAGGAAGGTCAGCTTCTTATAGCTGTGTAAAAATTGCAAAGTAGATGTAGGTGACCAACACTAAAAAAAAAAAAATTATATATATATATATATATATATATATATATATATATATATATATATATATATATATATATATATATATATATATATATATATATATATATGTCACCATCCATGCTATGGAACACGTTGACTAATCTCCCACTGTGGCTAGTAGTTTTTTTTTTTTCCAGATATCAAGCACCACTGGCTGACAACTGAACAGCAGCTGAATCTGATTGTATGCAGCAGGTGTTAGCTGACAATTTTCCATCCAATTCCTTTGATCAAAGAATGCCAGGCGGAGACAAGTGACTGGGGCCATCCAAAGCAAATTTCAGCTTGTTCGGTTAACAAACACCCGTATCTAAAACTGGCCTTATACCCCATCATACAAGAAAAATGGTACTAGGGGGAAAACCGTGAAGAGCATGGTACATTAGCATGCTAAAGTTGGAATGATACATTTGAAGAGCATAGACTAGTGCCCCTCAATCTTTTAAAGCGGTTGTAAACCCAAAAAGTAAAAAAAAAAAAAAAAAAAACCCTGCAAGACAAAGGCATAATGAGCTAGTATGCATCACATACTAGCTCATTATGTATTACTTACCTTAGAACGAAGCCCCGACACGGACCCCTGGACATCGCTGCTGGCGCCGCCATGATCCCTCGCCGTCTCTTCTGGGTTCGGCGGCTCCGGCGCTGTGATTGGCCGGAGCCGCGATGACGTCACTCCCGCGCATGCGTGCGGGAGTGACTTTCCGACAAGCAAAACTGAAGGTCCCCCCGCATGAGTGGCTGCATGCACTGCAAATATCCGTGCCGGTTTAGGAGATATTATACCTACAGGTAAGCCTTATTATAGGCTTACCTGTAGGTAAAAGTGTAAAAAAAATATGATACTACCGCTTTAAACACAGAGGAACCCTTGAAATAACTTTCTGGTCTCAGTGAACCCTGGCTAAAATTAATCTATAACTCATGATGCATTAGTGCGATGTGAGTGGGAAGAATACAACTTGCACTTGTGGTCTTAGGATAAAAGAATAACCCTCTTACAGATAGCCAAGATCAATGGCAATGGCGTTAGTTGGAACTTATCTAAGAGGCAGAAATTGCCCAACAAACACCTTGCAACCTCTGGGAGGAACTCTTGAGTTCCATAAGCCTTGGTTGAGAAAACCCTGGCAGAGTTTGGTGGAAAAATGCTAAAAAAAAAAAATTCAACACAAATTAGACTCAAATACTTCATATTCTCAAAGTACCACTCGACTCGTACCAGTCCCAAGTGGTATACTCCCACTTCCTGCTCTAGGATTGTTTTGTACCCTTGTCAGAAGAATATATAACCCAACTCCAGAGGGGTGGGTGCTGTGTCCTTCAATGATCAGAGAAAAGGATTTTACGGTAAGACAAAAATCCAGTTTTTGTTCATTGACGGACAGCGACATATCTTTAGTCAAATGGAACGTCCCACATCAGTAATAGCATGAGGGGTGGGAAAAACACAGCAAGAACAATTCCCAACAGGCTAACCATAGCCAACCAGGTAATCCAGGAGCTCAACCACAAACTGGAGCTCACCTGACGTAAGCCTACGTAAGTCACGCCCACATATGTAACCGGTGTTCAAAGTCAAACCACACGTGCAGTATCACCGCGATCATTGGATCGAGAGCTATAATTTTAGCACTAGACCCCCTCTCTAACTTTAACCACTTTACCTCCGGCCACTGTGCCTCTACTGCGGCACAGTGGCTTGTCATCGTCCAGCGACGTAGACCTACATCACTGGACTCCTCCCCCTGTAGGTGGCGCTCGCGCGCCGCCGGAGGCACGCTCCCGCTGTTTTCATTCACAGCAGGAGTCGGGCCAGGGGAGGAGCGGCGGCGATCGCCGCCGCTCTTCCCCGATCGTCGGGGAATCTAGTTTGGAGATCCGCCCACCTGTGTAAACAGAGCGGGCGGATCTCCATAGTGACAGGGAGTGACAGAGCGGAGTGTTCAGCATAGCTGGACATCCGATCTGTCCCTGACTCATAGTCACCTCCCCCCCACAAGTTAGTAAGCACCAGGAATACATTAACCCCTCCCTCTCCAATAAAATTAACCCCTTCCCTGTAACAGTGCATATATATAGCACTGATTACTGCAGTAATGTCACTGGTACCCCCAAAAGTGTCAAAAATGTCAGTCAAGGGTCCAATCTGTCTGCCGCAATGTTGCAGTCCCGCAAAAAAAAAAAAAAATAGCAGATCGCCGCCATTACTCGTTAAAAACACCAAAAATGACAGAAATCTTTCCCTTAGTAAACGCAATAACTTGCGCAAACCAATCAAAATACGCTTGGTAGCAGAAAAATTGGCCAGAAATTTTAAATTTGATTTTTACATATTTTTTGGGGAAGAATTTCATATAAAAAAAGGTTTAAAATATTGTTATTTTTTCAAAATAAACGCTCTTTTGTTTATAGCGCAAAAAGTAAAAATCGCACAGGTGATCAAATACCACCAAAAGAAAGCTCTGTTTGTGGGGGAAAAAAAAAGGATGTAAATTTAGTTTGGGTATGGCGTCATACGACCGCGCAATTGTCAGTTAAAGTCGCACAGCGCCGAATCGCAAAAAGTGGCCTGGACGTAAGACAGCAAAATCCTCCGGGGGTAAAGTGGTTAAACTGGAGATTTTAATAGTGTCGTCTATGGAGATTTTTATGTACCAGTGTTTGTTGCCATTCCATGGGCATGCGCACTTTTGAAGCATGAACTGTGTATCAATTTCCTCGGCGTAAAATCTCACATTATAGAACACAATTGGGCTAACTTTACGGTTTTCTCTAATTCAAAAAAGTGTTTTTTCAAAATAAATTGAGTACGGTGAGACAAGTATTGTAACAATCTCCAAGGTCTCTGCTAAAAAATATATTATACACATAGAAAATGTTTGGGGGTTCTAAGGCTCGGTTCACATATATGCGATGCGGGAAGGCTGCGAATTCGCAGCCTGTTCCCGCATCGCACACGCACCCCCGGCAGTTCACACTGCCATATGCGATACGCTGGGGGTGTCAATGTAATCTTAACGACACCCCCAGTTTGACCGCATATCGCAGTGCGATCGTGCAGTTCGCACAGGATCGGATCGCACAAGTGTGAACCGCTGTGCGATCCGATCCTGATGCGGCTGCAAAAATGCCTCCTGTGCGTGTTTGCTGCGGGAGCGATGCGAATTTAGCCATACAGTTTGTATGGCTAAACTCGCACCGCACAGCTGATCGCATGTAATGTCGGAGCAGTGCGCTCCGACATTACATGCGAACCCCGCACACGCACAAGTGTGAACCGGGGCTAAGTAGTTTTCTAGCAAAAAATACTGATTTTAACTTGTAAACAAAGTGTCAGATAGGCCTGGTCCCTAAAGTGATTGTAAACTATCACCTTGCAAAACAACCCAGAAAAAAAAATAAGTTATCTAGGTTTTTTAGCTATATATTGTAAGCTCTAACGAGCAGGGCCCTCTAGTTCCTCCTGTTTTGAACTGTATTGTAACTGTATTGTCTTCCCTCACATTGTAAAGCGCTGCGCAAACTGTTGGTGCTATATAAATCCTGAATAATAATAATAATAATAATAATAATACAAAAAAGTTTTGCCTTCCATTTCTAAGTGATCACATTCCCTGTTCTCAGCTGCACAAGTGCTTGGGGGGGGGGGGGGGGCCACACTGAGCATCCCAGTGAATGGCTGTGCAGCAGGGGCATGACAGGACGTGTCCTATTCATTGGAGGAGGGTTAAAGCATAGCTAGAGACCTGACCACGATGTGCTCTGCTTAGTGTGGTCAGTTTTTATTAGGAAAGCAGAGGGACTGGCAGGAACACCAGGGATTTCACAAAGGATACAATATAAAGAGAACAGGATATTTTCGCATACAAGTACATGGCACAGCAGCCAAATATCAGGAAAATTTAGTTTTGGGGTAACAATAGCTTTAAGTGGTTAAAAGGGTGCAGGCTTTAAGAAGGTCACCCTGCTCATGGTTTCCAGTCTGAGTGAGCAGATATGCAGAGTTTTCTGATGGAAGGATGGTCACCACTTCACAAGCAATCCCCTGGAATGCAGTACCAAATCACAGGATCGGAGTGTGACCAAACATGTTATTTCACATGACTACTCCAAGAAAGGCAGCTACAACCAAATCCACAATTTCACACAAGATAAACATCAATTCATAAAACACACACACACTATAAAGTTAAAATGTTGCAACAATGCAGTAAGTTATGTCAGCTTCCTGATCAATGATTGACAAACAATGGATCCTGTTCTAAACCATCTATAAAATAGATTTAGGAGTCCCAAAAGCCATGTTGGGAGTGTCAATTTTAGTAGCAGCAATCACCAACTGCAAATAGCCAATGCCAGTGATTAACAGCAACTTGTAGCTAGCAGTAATTGTTATCACTGGCAAGCCATTTTTCATTGCTAAAAGTTGTGCTTCCAAGATCAGTTACAAATCATTCAAGAAAAAAAAAAAAAAAAACTCTGAATTGCCCAACTAGAGGAAGTTTAAGGTAGACGTCCACCCAAAACCTAACTAAAACCCAATTGCAGCCACATTCTAAATCTAGCCCTGTAAAGAAGAAATTGCTATACTTACACAGTGAAGCTGACAGCTCTGTAGAAAAGGTAAGCATGCAGGAAAGGCAGCAGACAATGGATGCCACATAGTAACTATGGGTGACTTCACTTCCCTGGCATTCTCCAGTCATTGTCATTTCTCTCCTACACAGGATCTGCCTCTGGAGACTGGACTGGCTTCAGAAAAGGTACGTATAACCATTTTTTTTACAGGGTTAGATAACGCGGGTGCAAGTTATTTAGTTAGGTTTGGGGTGAACTATTTTATCCATTTTTAGAGGATAGATTTTTCACCCTCTGATGCATCTCAGCACTGCCAATCTCCTGCATCCACTTTTCTCAACATGCATGTGTTCCAGCAGCAGCTGCATGTCATTCCTCAGAACAGACTACCCATTTGGGGAGGGGGGGGGGGGGCAGTAAGACAGTAAGACAACCTGTGCAAAATGCATCAGCACACTTGCTTATAGCCCAGTGGTTTAAAAAAAGTCTAGTCTACGCACCCCTGTTAAAAAGGTCAGGATTGTGAGATGAGAAAAAAAGCGCCAAATCAGGTCAGAATTTTTTCCACCTTTTAATGTGACCTAGAAACTGTACAACTCAGTTGAACAACAAACTGAAATATTTTAGGTAGAGGCAAGTAAAAATAATCACTAATATATGGTTGCAAAAGTGTGCACACTCTTCAATACTTTGACACTCCAAATATGTCAGATTGCGAGGGAATCTCCTGCGCACAGCCCTCTTCAGATTACCCAACAGATTTCCAATCGGATTCAGGTTTGGACCATTCAAAAAATGTATTCTTCTGGTGAAGCCATTTCTTTGATTTGGATGAATGCTTTGGGTTGTTGCCATGCTGAAAGAAGTTCCTCTTCATGTTCAGCTTTCTAGCAGAAGCCCAAGTCCCGGTTCACACTGAGGCGACCTGGTCGCCTCACAGGTTGCCTCCCATAGGGAAGCTGCGGACCCGTTCTAATAGGAGCGACACATCTGTACCAGAATATCCAGAAAAGCGTGTTAGAGTGTTTTAAGTGATTCCCTAGCAGAATGGCAGATCATGTGTCACATTCCAGGGTGGAAAGAACAATCACGTGATTGCTTTAATCACTTATATGGCAAATTCTTAGGCTTGTGAGAACCCACAGACAACTCAGAGGACCATAAAATGGTTAGGCCACACAAAGAACACACCTAATAGAGAGTCTATATTGCTCCAACTATATAGCCATGGCCAAAAGGTGAGAATGCCACAAACAAAATTTTCACTGTCTGCCGTCAAGTGTTCTTTGGTCTTGGTCATGTTACTATGGCATAATGAAGTAGAAGTATAATTACAAGCATTTCATAAGTGTCAAAGGCTTTTTTTGACAATTACTTTAAGTTCATGCAAAGAGTCAATATTTGAAGGGTTGACCCTTCTTTAACCACTTAAGCCCCGGAGGATTTGGCTGCTAAAAGACCAGGGGGTATTTTGCGATTCGGCACTGCATGACTTTAACGGACAATTGCGCGGTTGTGCGACGCTGTACCTAAACGAATTTGATGTCCTTTTTTTCCCACAAACAGAGCTTTCTTTTGGGGGTATTTGATCACCTGTGCGATTTTTTGATTATGCGCTAACAAAAAAAAAGTGTCAATTTTGCAAAAACAATATTTTTCACATTTTTTTTATATGAAATTCCCCAAAAAAAAATGTAAAAATCAAAATTTTTGGCCAATTTGTTTTATGCTACATATGTTTGGTAAAAAAAAAAAAAAAGCGTATTTTGATTGTTTTGCGCAAAAGTTATCGCGTTTACTAACAAAGGGAATAGATTTTTGTCATTTTTGTTGTTTAACACGTAATGGTGGCATTTCTACAGTAATCCGTGCGCTATATATGCACTGTTACTGTAAAAATACACTGGTAGAAGGGGTTAACTTTATTTGAGAGGGAGGAGCTGTGTGTGTCCCTAGGGGCGTGATTCTTACTGTGATTGGCTGTGGCTTGAGCTGTAGGAACACTGATCAACGGTCCTACATTGTAGAACCATGTGATCAGTGTTTCTACACTGGAGAGAATGACAGGTGGCTTGTTTAGATAAGCCGCCTGACTTTCTCCCTCTCCCCAGACGATCGCCGAGTCACACGCGCGGGGGGGGGGGTTCGTGACCGCGCCTCCAGCGGCGCGCGCTCGCTCCCCCAGAGCCTCACACAAGCTAGCGACGTAGACCTAAGTCGCTCTGCCTGCAAGGGGCTGACTGCCGCAGTAAATATACTGTGAGCAGTCGGCAAGCGGTTAAGACCTCTGCAATTCTCCCTGGCATGCAGTCAACTTCTGGGGCACATCCCGACTGATGGCAGCTCATTCTTGCATAATCAATGCTTACAGTTGGTCAGAATTTGTGGTGTTTTTCCACCCGCCTCTTGGGGATTGACCACAAGTTCTCAATGGGATTAAGTTCTGGGGAGTTTCCTGGCCATGGACCCAAAGTTTTGTTCCCCAAGCCACTTTGTTATCGCTTTTGCCTTATGGCAAGGTGATCCATCATGCTGGAAAAGGCATTGGTTCTCACCAAACTGTTCTTGGATGGTTGGGAGAAGTTTCACCGAGGATGTTTTGTACCATTCTTTATTCATGGCTGTGTTCTTAGCCAAGGGAGTGGGCTCACTCACAATTTTGCCTGAGAAGTAACCCCACACATGAATGGGGTCAGGATGCTTTATTGATGGCATGACTGGACTGATGGTAGCGCTCCCCTTTTCTCCAGACAAGTTTTTCCCCAACGCCCCAAACAATTGGAAAGAAGATTCAGAGAAAATGACTTTACCCCACTCCTCAGCAGTCCAATCCCTGCACCTTTTGCAGTCTGTCCCTGATGTTTTTCCTGGAGAGAATTGGCTTCCTTGCTGCCCTTCTGGACACCAGGCCAGCCTCCAAAAGTATTTTCCTCACTGTACAAGCAAATTTACTCACCTGCCTCCTGTCATCCCTGAGCGCACTGGTGGTGCCCCGATCCTGCAGCTGAACTGTAGGAGATGGTCCTGGCACTTGCAGGACTCTTGCGCGCCCTGAAGCCTTTGTAAAACTGCAATTCATCTGCACTCTTCATAACATTCTGGAGTATATGCAAATTGTCATCATAAATACTGAGGAAGCAGACTTGTGACACTCAAAACTTATGGCCAGGGCTATAGTAAACCGGATGGAGAGAAATAAAACTTCTTGCCAGTTAAACTGCTCCCATATATGCATTGCAATTGAGTATTTTGTTTGCCTGAAATTTTACTTTAAAGTGGCTGTAAAGATCTGGGGGCAGATCTCCCCATAAAGAGGACCTGTCATTCACTATTCCCATTACTTGTAATAGGAATAAAAGTGATCTAAAAAAATGGTGTTCCGTTAAAACCCTACCCGTGAAAATTCCCTACCCTCGTCACTTCTGGTGAGGGTACGTCAGGCATAAGCTGAGCCGCTTTCCAGTGCGCATGCACACACAGTAAATGATCTCGGCTTCCGTGAAAAAACCCTACCCTCCTTCCGAGTCTTTAAAGCTGCAGCTTCCCATCAAAATACCCTACCCTTGTTCCAGCGGGTCCAGAAAAATTAAAAAGCGCCTCCTAATGGAAGAAAATGTATATATATTCATCGAAATGCAATGATATTTATACATCTTAAATTTCCCTCCATTAGGAGACACTTTTACATTTTCTTCGACCCACCGGGAAACGAGGGTAGGGTATTTTCACGGGAAGCCGACATCATTTGCTAACCCAGCGCTTTAAGCACTGGGAACAAGGGTAGGGTTATTTCACGGGAAGCCATTGTAATGTTAAAAAACCCTACCCGTGAAAATTCCCTACCCTTGTCACTTCCGCTGTGAGCCGATCATTTACTGCCTGAGCATGCACACTGGGAAGCAGCTCAGCTGATGCATGACGTACATGCATCGGAAGTGATGAGGGTAGGGAATTTTCACATTACACCGGGCTAACTTTAGGGTTGCATTTTTTTAATACAGTTTTTCCAAAAACACATTTGAAACATTTCTGCGCAAATACATAAAAAAAAAAAAAGTTACAATGACCGCCATTTTATTCCCTTGGGTCTGAGATAGAGAATATATATATATATATATATATATATATATATATATATATATATATATATATATATATATATATATATATATATAGAGGGCTCCGAGTAATTTTCTAGCAAAAAAGTGATTTTTACATGTAGGGGCGGAGTGCCAAAAATTGTGCGATATGGAAGTGGCTAAAGCGGTCACTTTTTTTAATCTTAAACCCTGTAAATATACGTTTAAAAGGCCAGGAAAAAACCTACAACATAATATTTAGCCTATCCACACTATAGTGCGGATGAAAGTCCCACTGCGACTACAGTATTTGATAGCTGGCTCCAAATTTAAACAGCAGGCGAGTTTGATTGGACAACAATTGTCTGCTTAGCCATTTCAAAGGATGTCGGGTGAGATGGTGGTGCAAGGCCATCCACTGATCAAAGGTCAGCTGGCTCACCAGAAACTGGCCACAATTTGCAGTGTGTTGCCAGGTTAATTGGACTTTTAGCGTGTAGCATCAGATCTTTACTATTGAACTACAGATGTCGCAGGTATCATGGTTAGGTGTGTGGACCCCAGGTCCCCTTGACTATTAGAGGACAGGGATGTAGCAGCCAGCAGGAACCAGTGCCCAGTGGGGGACCTGGTTGGTCACATTAGGCAGAGATGCCCGTAGAAAGATATGACTCACGGCAAGTCTAAAAGTTTTTACTTAAGGGTGCCTATTGGATTCTAGCAATAGGGTGAAAGGGCTTGCTTATGCTTTTACTAAAGTTGCTGCAAAAAGCTCAACCCTTTTGAAGACTGTGGGCCACTTGCCAAAACAATGACTGGACAACCTAAACTAAAAACAGCATCACATACCTTGTCTAAGTTGCAAAGCGAATAAAAACATAGCATGAAAACCCAGTCTTAAACCCTTCAGTGATTAACTGCTAAGGCCAGTTTTTCTATTGAAGTTCCTTGAAAGCCCAGTAATGCAAGCATCCGCTGAATGGAAATGCCTTATTCCCTAGGGACCCCAATACGGTTGAGACATTCCCTATGAATAAATTTAGTGATACACCGATAATTTCATTTGTCGATAATAGTGGTGTCCGTTCCAAAAAAAGTGCAAACAGCTGCCAAAAACACCCATGATCTTACCCCTGCCTTTGGTGTTTTTCATAGGTCATGCAACTCAAAAATGCCTCAAAAAACAATATGGGTGCATTTTTGATGCGCTCTTGCTGAGTATTCAATAGGGAGGTGCGTTTTTGGTGCGGTTTGCCAAATATGCACCAAGCAGGATTTTTTAAAATTGCTTAAAAAAAAAAAAAGTGCCAATTGGCATCCTGATTGTTCAGTACACCTCTATCAAAAACAATGCACTACTGTACCTTTCCACTCTAGCCAAAAACTAAAAGGTAAACCTTTTTTCTAGTTACACTTAGTGTGCACAAGCCATGGGATGGCCCTTTTCAATAGGGAATGCAGCCAAAGAACAAACCCTGTCTTTGGTCAACAGCATTGGACAAGTGGTTAAATAGAAAGAATAAACTTAGAACTGGTCTCAAATCCCTATACTAGTTGGATTTGGTACTGGACAAGTGACCAAGCCTTTACACAGGCAGACAACAGAAGGATTGGGACAACTAAACAGTCCACTAGCAACGCACTTTAATACCAAGTCATTTAAAACAGGAGCATTACATCTACCTACACTTAAGGTGTACACTCCTTTCCCCCGGTAAAAAAAAAAAAAAGGCGATGAACCAACACCCACCCTGCCTGGGTCTTTGCTATACTTACCCCTGTGGGCAATGGGCTGACCTGCATTCCCAACCCCCCCCCCCCATTGGAGGCTTATTTGTGGGAACAATCCAAAGTGTTAGGCTTCTTTCACACGGTCCGCCTCTGCCAGCGGACTCCGTGCTGCTCAGTGGGGGATCGATCCGCCGATCCCCGCTGAGCAGGCGGATGACAGCTCCCATTTCCGCTCTGTGTGCGGAGAGGGAGGTGTCAGATTCCCGCTGTTCTTTATTGGGGAATCAGATGAGAATGGACCGCCTGTTCGTTCTCATCTGATCCCCTGGAAGGATGAAAAATAGGGTTTCCATCCGTCCAGATTTCACAGACAGGATCGGAATCGGATAGCAGTGGGTGTCAGCAGAGATGTCTCCGCTGACATCCCCTGCCCCATAGGAATGCATGGAGGATCAGATTAGATCTGCCAAAAAAAAAAAACTGACAAGCGGATCTGATCGGATCGTTCGTGTGAAAGGGGCCTTACAGACACATACAATTCTGCCATTTTAAAAGCAATCTCAGCTTTATGGTTACCACATGCAAAAGACAAAGTTAAACAATCTAAATCAACCACGCATTGTGTGAAATTGCTAGGCACAGTAGACCGCATTTAAAACTAGTAAATGTAAAGTGGGGGCATATGGGGGAGGGATGGCATTAAAAATATATTTTGCACAGTTGTAGACTGAACTTTCAGTCAAAAGTGTGCATATTTAACAAAAACAACATTTCAAGCACTGCATTTTCTTCATTAGGTATACTGCAACTGCCAGCTCATGAAAACCCAAGCACTCTGCAGCAAGACGCATGAAGGACAAAATGCCTACTACACCAAGCATTGTCACTCTGCTCTCCTACATACATTGAGGAATAGTGCTACTTGCATGTACTGTGGTATACTCCCAACAAAAATTGAATCTAGCATGGTCCAAAATATTTTGCTGCAATTTGAGTGAATCTACATTCTTAGGCATTATGTGCATATAGCTTAAAGCGGTAGTAAACTTATGACAATAAAAAAAACCCTGCAACCCCTGCATCGCATACTAGATCATTATGAATTACTTACCTTAGAACAAAGCCACGACACGGACCCCCCCCCCCCGACACCGATGTGGGAGCGGACATGATCCCACAGCGTCTTCCGGGTTCCCCGCCTCTGGCGCTTTGAGAGGCCAGAGCCGCGATGACGTCACTCCCGCGCATGCACGCAGGTTATTTTCTGGCAATTCCCAGCAAGGAACTCTGAAGGTCCGCCGGACCTTCAGAGCGCATGCGCCGCACTCGTCAACGGCTGCATGCAGTGGTAATATCTCTTAAACCGTGCAGGTTTAAGAGATATTAATTGTACCTACAGGTAAGCCTTATAGGCTTACCTGTAGTTAAAAGTCAAAAAAAGCGGTATACTGCCGCTTTAATAAAGTCTTGTTGCTCTCAACCAGGGTTCAATGGAACCCTGGGGTTCCTCCTGAGGTTGCTAGGGGTTCCTTGAGCAATGAGTAATTTCTGCTTCTCAGAAGTTTCCCAATGACACACCATTGTTCCTTTTAGCTATCTGTAAGGGGGTAATTCTTCCCAATGACGAAAAGAGTAAGGAGCATTCTTCCCACCGACTGTCACACTAATGTGTCATGAGTTGCAGAACTAGGACACAAGTCCATCTAGTTCAACGAATACAAAAAAAACCAAACAATCCAATACCCACAGATGATCCAGAAGGCAGCGAAAAATGTATATTACTATGAAACTTAAGCTGCACAGGTTTTTTTTTATCTTAATGCATCTGGATAAAAACGTCTGCCTTTAGAACTTTAAAAAGAGCGACACTTACCGTATAAATGTTTAATGCTGAAAAAGCCCCCCTCGGCTTATACTCGAGTCTAGGTCTCACTTACCTTTTCCCCGGTCAAAGCGCATGCACAGCTCGGGAAAGCCCGAACACGGTCGGCTATTCCTGGGCAGATGGCGCATGCGCAGTGACGTGTTGGCGCCATTTATAAATGTAAGGGAGACTCCTGTACCATGCCCGCAGCACTGCATCACCTGTACAATGCCCACAGCCCTGCATTTCCTGTACCATGTCCGCGGCCCCTGCAAATGCAGGGCACGCACATACAATTGTAAATATGCGGTCAAACAACGCAGTTCTGGCGTGAATGGGCCCTAAAAAGGTGTTTCTGCCAAACACTGGCAGAAAATATACTCATTTGCATAAACCTGTGTGCATGAGGTCTAAACGTGCAATTCTATTTACATAGCCGTTTTGCTCAATACACAGTATGCAGTCTCTGCTTTGTACTATACCAACTACATATATTCCAACAAATTCAGATATCCAAGAGCCATGACAAAACATTCTAATCACTTGGGACACTAGATGGAGAAGACCTAAATCAAATGTTTTAACCCAGTAGTAATGATTCAAACTATTACCCAGTGATGGTATGAAACCCCACTTTCACTTATCAAATGTAAATGTTGAAAAAATCCAGAAGCATCTTCCAAAGGGTAGATGTATAAATTGCCATTTCAAGACAAAATTATCTTTGCCCGATTAGATAAATGGTGCTCAACCTCTATCCCAAGGGCAAAATATGTCTCTTTGCTACCATCTTGTGACACCAGCAGTCCATAATGGGAACATTACATTGCAAGTGGACTACAAAAACTAACCTCCAGCAGTCTCTGGCATCATGTTCAGTCTATCAATGTCCTAGAAAAAAGAAAAAAAAAACACGGTCTCCAGCAACAGAAGCTCTGAACAGGAGAGGACAACGGCTGTGAAATGAATGGGAGGGGGACGTCACCCATAGACTTACTATGGGGCTTCTTGTCAAGTGAGTCTCCTGCACTCGCCTCCACGCTGAAGCTGCCACTGACAGCTCAGTGTGGGACCGGACGTAGAAAAGGTAAGTACAGCGATTTTAGCTTTACAGGGTTAGAAAGATTAATCTTAGAACATGGCACAGAGCAGGTTTAGCGTTCGTTTGAGTTTGTTCAAACCTTAAAGGATAAGTCCAGTCAAAATCTGATACAGATTTAGCCACTCTGGATGGTTTGAGGAGGCCTGAAATGCAGCACAGTGCTGGATTGTGGTCTCAGGTCTGAAGGATGGCCTGTAATGCAAACAGTGCTCTGGAAATACTGGTCTGAGGGGAGGCCTCACCTCAGGCCTGCTGCAATTGCAATGTACACGACACTCACAGTGGGTGCTCGATCTGCTCTGGACGTAGGCAGTCGTGAGTCAGGACTCAGGTGTGGGACTCTCGAGGCCTGGCTGTAATGCACAGCGCTGCTCTGGTCTCTGCCAGTTGTACTCGTCATGGTGTGAGACTCGGAAGCCTGTAATGCTGGCTGCACAGTCACTTGCTTACTGGGAGCAGAAGCAGGCAGAGCTCCGTGGAAACTGGTAGTTCACCAAGGTAAACGTCCCTGACTCACAAAGAATACGGAATGGATTTTCATCAGTTTGTCAGTGGACAAAAACTTGCTGTACTTTGTGCTCTTGCAACCAGGTGACACCAAGTATTAAAGCCTCTTACTGGATCCTGTGGACCATCAAAGTATGGTCAAATGCTCCTTATGAAGGGAAACTCCAAAGCGCCAAACGTGATCCAGTCAGGGTTGGTTCATCAGCAGGATTAAAAAAAAAAAAAAAAAAAAAAAAAAAAAAAAAGCATATACACCCATAAAAACATTTATTCAAAAACAAGTGAAACTTGCAAAGGGGAATCACTAAATCCTTGGGCAATCGTTATATAAACCCCAAGCATGTGTAATGACGAAGCGTCGTAGCCACACCCAACTAGCTTCCTCAAAGATGACGCCGTCGGGGGACTGTTACACACCAGTCCCGACAACGTCATGTCTGACAAAACTATTTGGGCGTGGCTATGGCGCTTCATCATTGCGCACGTCAAATGCGGTGGGGGGGTAATAAAGCGGACCTTGCCCCCTTTTGGGTGAAGTTCCACTTAAAAGCAGTAGTAAACCCAGCTTGTTCATTTTTACCTACAGGTAAAATGAATATCTCCTCAAAGTGAACCATTTAGGAGATATTCACCCTGCATGCAGCCAGTGACCTCACTGGCGCCTTGCATTATGAAAGTTCATTACTTCATGGAATCCCCACACATCTGAAACAGCATTTTTGGGTGCAGGAAATCACAGGACATAAGAGCACCATGCAAATTCAGCTGCAGGAAATGGGCTGCCGTGCTCGAGCAAACAAGATCTGCAGCAAATGCATAGGTGTGAACATAGTGCAACTGGCTGGATCAACAGATAAAAGCCTGAAAAATAAAATAATTGCAGCCATCTAGTCCAAGAATTGGCAAGCTGCAATATTATCAATATTTGCTTTTGAGTTCAACACCACTTTAAAATTTAAAAACCATTTTGATAGCAGAATGCCTCCTCACTCGATCCAGCCCTTTGGCCATTTGTAGCACCTCTCCTCGCTCCTACAGGCTTTGCTGAGGGAAGGAAGAAAAAAAATAAAAAAAATCACCCCGCCCCCCTTCTTGACCAAGACCTTTTGCCTGTAGGTCTTTGGAGGCCTGAATTTTCTTGTGGGCAAGATTTACTTTGCTTGCTCCCCTGTTCCACACCTGATGGAAAACGGACCGCCCCCGCCCCCCCCCCCCCCCCCCCCCCCCATCAGCCTTCCAATCCAAAAACGGTTTCCAGACCAAACAGTCCCCCGTGAGTGAAATCCTGCAAAGCTTAGCCTTGGATGCACGATCCCCCTGCCAAATTTTAAGCCACAATGCCATTCTTGCCAAGCTGGCTAGGGCTGAGGATCTGGTGGAACTAGGGACAGGACAACAAGAGTGTCTCCGTCACAGTCCCTGTCGCTATGAGCACCCCAACCAAGTTTTCTGCAAGAGCGAATACATCCTCTTGTCCATTAATCTGAGCACGCCCCCATATCCTCTGTATGCCTGGCAACCCGAGAGAAGGCTACGTCCAGTCTAGGGATCTTATTCCAAACTGACGTACTATTCTCCGCTAAAGGAAACCTACACTTCAGGGCCCTTGATAAGAAGCGTTTCCTCTTGGGTCTTGCCATTCTCTTGATAGCTTCCACCAGAACTTAATGGACTGGTAACATCCTTTCCTTCAGTCGCCCAGGCGCAGATACATCTGGTCATGGAGTGATCGCAGCTTCTACTCCTACTCCTGTACAGGTATCCCCGGGTTACAAACATCCAACTTACAAATGACTCCTACTTACAAACGGAGGGAGACAACAAAGTGAGAGGAAATCTCCCCCTAGGAAGGGAAATTCACTCCTGTAAGAGTTCTCATGGGAAAAAGGTGTCTCCACTGAAGCTTTATCATCAATCCCCATTTCCACAAAAACCCAACATTTTCAAAATTCAATTGTCACAGGGACAGAAAGTGGGGTGACTTCTGTAAAACAAACATTACAGGGGTGGTAACCTTTCCCTATGCTATCCAAAAGCTTATAAATTATTTTTCGGCTGGAGCTACACTTAAAAAATTGTACCTGTTCCGACTTGCATACAAATTCAACTTAAACCTACAGTCCCAATCTTGTTTGTAACCTGGGGACCGCCTGTATTCCTAGGGCGGTATGGATTTCTCCCCAGAGATCCTCCACCTCCTTCAGGGAAAGCTTGTAGCAAGAGGGTCTAGAGGACTTGCCATCCATTCTCCCTCAGAGGCCACCTGGGGGTCAGAGGAAGCTCTAACTGGCTCCTTCAGCTTCCTCTGGTGCAACACGCTGAGCTGGCAGAGGGCTAGCCTGGGGCTGCAGGATCTGAAAACCAGAAAACAGTTTTAAAACTGAAAGGTGCTACTACTCATCAGTATGGGGGTTTTGACCCACTTTGTTTCCAACCAGGGCTGGTTCATCCCTCCTTAGGACAACCTGGGGCCCCAGGCTCCCCAAGAGGCACCATATTGATGCCAAATTTAGTATAGACACCCAAGCAACATGGACCAGAACTCCCGACCTCAAGTGATCCAACTGAGCCTCAGTTTCCCAAAAATGTGGGATTACAGACACCATTGGCCAGCCTGGTGCCGCCAAGATTACTGCATGGAGGATTGTCCCTCGAGAGTGTCACAAGTGCCTTTCCTCTGGCCCGCTCCTACCCAGTGTCACAAGGAGTGATCCCAAGACCCACCACCAGGGTCCCAGTACCACCTCCTAACCCTCCGACCACCATGAGGGGTCCACACCCGTGGAGCCATCAGGGAATACGGAAAGAACACCCACCCCAGGGTTCCTCTTACCTTGAGTGGCTGGTGCTGACATTGCCAGAAGCAGTCTGAGCCACCTCTGCTCAGACAGCTCCCATCAAGGATCGTGGTGGTCCCCCTTTCCTGAGCTGCTCGCTGACCCCCTCCAGCGTTGCAGGCTCACAAGCCAGTGCCTGGCCCTCTGCCATAGACTGCGACTGAAACCGGAAGCGCACGCCCCCACCGGACATTACATCACCACGCCCTCTTGCCCAGCCTAAAGCTCCATCACTAGCCACACAGGATGCGGGGAGGGATGATGCACCTCCAGCGACACCCCCCTAGACAGAATGAGAGCGGGCCCCCAAAGCTCCTTCCCCACCCTCAGGAGAAGCTGGGGTGGCTAAGCAGCAGACCTGCAGGTACCTTCCCCAAGGCCCAGGGTTTCAAACAAGAAAGGTGGGGGGGGGGGGGTAGACCCCTCAGCTGCTCCTAACAGTGAAAACTGGCTTCAACCTGCCCAGCTGATCAGCCCTGGTTCCCAGCCATGTCTCCCCACTGGAGGAAACACCAAAAACGGAGGGTCCAGTGTAAGACTGCAACTAACAATTATTTTCATAATCAATTAGTTGTCCAATTGTTTCAATAAAATCGGATAAAAAACTGAAAAGTGGCGCATAATTTAGTTATGAACAAAAAAAAACAAACAAAAAATAAAAAAACAATTTATTCCTGAATATCTATGCAGTGGTAAACACCAATAACCAGACAGATAAGTGCTATACCTGTGCCCAAAATCCCAATAGCTTTTTCATTATTTAAACTATCAGGTGCTAAAGAGGTGTGACCACATAGTAACACTCCAAATTCTGGATGGACCCTCTGCACAGGGTTATGGAGGGTGTACTGAGCTGTATGTGTGCTGCACTGTGTATACTGACATGTATAGAGGGTAGGAATGGGCTCGGTCTGTTTAGGGTCCCACCGAGACAGGCAGCGAGACAGATCCTGATCCACAGCTGCAGATTGGGAAATGTCTCACTGCCTGTGATTAGCCGAATGCAGTGTCGGCTTCCTAGCTGGATCGGACAGGTGGGATCCCAAACACAACCAAACCCATTTCTAATGAAGGGTGTACTGAGCTGTACATGCACTGCGTATACCGACATGTATGGAGGATGTACTGAGCTGTAGGTGCGCTGAACTATGTATACTGAACTGTACATGCGCTGCACTACATACTACATATACTGACATGTATGGAGGGTGTACTGAGCTGTAGGTGTGCTGCACTGTGTATACTGACATGTATGGAGGATGTACTGAGCTATACATGTGCTGCACTGTATTTCCTGATATGTAAACAAATAATGCATTCTGTATGCAGGCCAACTAATCAATTATGAAAATGGTTGACAACTATTTAAGTTATCGATTCGTTTTTAGCCCTAGTCCAGTGGGGCATAAATACTGAAGCAAAGGCTGTGTTTTCTGTGAAGGGAGGAGCCAAAGTCTCTCAGAGGTGGCGGTCCTGAAAGACTAAGGGGGGAGAAAAAAAAAACCGCTTTACAACCACTTTTGTATATGCCTGGAGCTCAGTTTTAACCAAATGCTGCTACTGTAGAAAGGTGGTGACCAATCAAGGTCACCTGTTCTTTGGTTTAAGGCTGAACTGTGCTAGGAAGAACTAGTTTGCCTGAATACCTTATTTACTACTAGCATGATTGGTTTGTTTGTTTTAGGTTGAAACACTAACCCAATTGCCCAGCATCAACAAGCCAGAGGACAAAAAAAAAAAAAAAAACCACAAGCCAATGATGCTAGCAGTTATGTTTAATAACCAGATAAAGACAAACGCAACAGGCTTCACAAAATAAAAGTTTTGCACCGAGTGATTATCTAGCTCCAAAAACCCATCTCAATCACTAGTGTTGGTTTTTGGGTATGAGGTTTGCCATAGTTCAGTGTACTTGCACAGAGTTAGCAACAGATAAGTAGCCTTTTACCACATGCTTGTGGGTTCTTGTTGAAAGCAAAAAAACACTGACACTGGTAGGTTGATCTTATGGTTTAATGAATTGTCTGTTTAGCCTTAAAGGTTTACTAAACCCAGTAGCCTGCATTCACTATGTCTGGTCTCCCACAGTACACAGAACATGGAAATGCAATAGTTTTAGTAAACTAAATACCTTTTTCATCAGCAGTATAGCAGTCTTGTGACTTGTATCAGTGCCTGCTTAAAGCTTGTAGGAGCAGTTTATTCTCCCCTGACCCTGTCTGGATAGTGCCGATTGGTCCTGTGCTGATCACATGCACTCAAAGGAAAAAAACTCTAGCAATACAAACTGAGCATGTGCAGCCTGACTAATACTCTGTTCCATCAAGAGATTGGTTGGAGTCAGTTAAAAAAAAAAAAAAAAAAAGTGGTAATAACCTATATCCAATGCAAAGGATCAACCCCTTTAGTTCGACAGCAAGTACAACAAGCATGCTTTACTGCATATACAGATTGATTTTACTGTTGTGGGTTTAGGAACACTTCGATACTTTAAGTGTTAGGTGGTTTCCTTTTTCAAAGGACAGCAGAGGAAAAAATGCATGAAGACATTTGTAGGGATTTCTTCATTTTCCAGCCACCCTTACCCACCTTACGTAGACCCAGGATAGGATATTTTAAAATGCAAACATGGTAAGTAATGCATAGGTGCAACACTTGCAGGGATTACCAAGGTCACAGTTCTCTTCTCCCCTCAGTAGGAATCGGTAATTGACAGCCAGAATCGGTCAACTTATAAAGCTGCAATCTCAGTACTTCAATGGCAATCTGGGCCAGAATTCACATTCCCAGATTCACCAGCCCAGAGGTGGAGAATCAGAGAAGACAGAATCAAGGGAGAACTGGGGGGGGTGGGGGGAGGAGGAGGATTGACTTCCTCCTTCCTCGATCAAACATGTCAAAAACTTACACCTGTATTTCTAAAACTGCTCTACCTACCAATCATCAGAAGGTGATCTACATGGCTTTCAAATAGGTTAGAGCAGGTAAAATGCACCAATGTCCAAAAAATGTGATAAGGCTACATTCACATCTAGGAGTTGCTATTTTTACAGGCGTTTTTCAGGCATTTTTGCAGTGTTTTTGTGCAGGCATTTTTAGGTTAACTAGTGGCCAATTAAAAAAAAAAAAGCCTGTAATCTGTCAAAAGAGTAGCTCATGTACTTTTGAGGGCTGGACACTTTGCTTAAGGCAACAGAATGCTCAAGATGTGAACAGGGGCCATTGAAATGAATGGTATTTGTCTTGTTGGGCGTTTAGAGCTGAGGCTAGAGCAGAAAATCTCCCAAAAACTGACTAGATGTGAAAGCAGCCTAAAGTCAAGTCATTTTATTTATTTATTTTTTTAAAGGTTATACTTACCTCCTCTGCAGTTGGTTTTGCACAGGGTAGCCCCGAACCCTTTTCTTGGGTCCCTCCCTCCTGTTTAGTGCCCCCACATCAAGCAGCTTACTATGGGGGCACTCAAACCAAGTCATGGCTCCCTGTGTCCATTCACAAACAGAGCCACGACCCAACCAAGCCCCCTCTCTCCTGATTGGCTCCCACTGTCAGCCAATCGGACCATGCTGGCGTCTCAGCCAAAAAGGAGGCGAGTCCCAGGCAGTTGAGAATTCTGCAACCATGCTGGATAAAAACAAAAAAAGGCTCAAGTACTAGGGGGCTAAGGGGGGTGCTGCACAAAGGTTTTATTTTAATGCATGGAATGCATGAAGAAAATCCCTTTGGTTTCAAACTGTATAGCTAAAGCCACCAAGCTGACCTGTCCTGGAAAACATTTAAACAAAAAAAAAAAAAAAAAAAAAGTAGATTGTAAAAGGACCAACAGATATTCACACTCAGATATGAAGCCTGGCATGTTCAGAAACTTGCTCAACCCACAGATGAGCTAAGGCTCAAGTCTGATCAGCAAAACATGGCAAATGTGAGGATAAGAACCCTTTTATAAGCACTATTGCTGCATTTCAGATATTGTATTCAGAACGAGATCAGACTGAATACAAATCTGATTGTGTGGATGCAAAAAAGTGTGCTTACTAATGATGAGCTTCTCCCACACCAATTTGCAGTGTGTTAACATGAAGCATATATGGGGGAAGGAGGGATGTGATCACACCATCTGTCAGTACACAGGATTTTGCACACCTTCTCTGATCAGCAGGAAGAAAAGGAAACTGCAGAAAAGATTAAACCAGGCAAGGACCATTCCAAAAATAGACTTATCAAATCTACAAGACGGATGATGCCATCTTCTATAAAGGAAGAAGGGAAATAAATCTAGCAGAATTACAAAGAAAACTAGAACCTCTTGAAGGTCACATGCCAACTAATTTAGTTAATGATCTTACAGCATGATTCAATGATTGATTTGTCATTACATTTAGACCTACAAGTTGAGCATATTTGATATTTCTTGTATTAGGACTTGAAAAAGAGCAGCTATTTTGATAGAAGCTAGAGAAAACAGATGTGCTGCTGTACAAATGACCTTGATGTGACACTAAGGTGGTGCTAAAGACAAATCAAATGATAGGACAAGTCAAATTTAAGAGCCGGATCTAGAATGAAAATCTTGCCCTGATTCCCCCTCTAAATATTAAAAGTTTAACCTAGGCCTTAAAGATCCTGCACACAAGACAATGCTGCATTTGATGCATATTGTGTTATTACAAATCTGAATAGACCTGTAATATACTACACACCCACCCACCCTTTTGTAATCTGGAGCTATGCAAGTATATAGGTGTATCTGAAAATTAGACTATCACATTTAACTTAATTTTTAATTTTGAGGATTATGGCTTACAGCTAGCAAAAATGTAAAATTCAGTATCTCAGTAAACTAAATTGCATAAAAAATTGAATACAGAAATGTTGGCTTACTGAGAAGTATGTCCATGTACAGTATAGTATGCATTCAATACTTGGTCGGGGGTCCTTTTCATCAATGAGGTGTAGCATGGAGGCGATCAGCCTGTGGCACTGCTGAGGTGTTCTGGAAGCCCAGGTTTCTTTGATAGCGGCCTTCAGCTCCTCTGCATTGTTGAGTGATGCGTCTCATCTTCCTCTTGACAATACCCCACAGATTCTCTATGGGGTTTAGTTCAGGCAAATTTGCTGGCCAAGCAAGCACAGTAATACCATGATCATTAAACCAGGTATTGGTACTTTTGCAGTGTGGGCAGGTGCCAAGTCCTGCTGGAAAATGAAATCAGCATCTCCATATAGCTGGTCCGCAGAGGGAAGCATGAAATGCTCTAGAATTTCCTGGTAGAGGGCTGCTCTGACTTTGGACTTGATAAAACACAGTGGACCAACACCAGCAGATGACATGGCTCCCCAAATCAGACTAAAAAAAATTCACACTGGACCTCATGCAACTTGGATTCTGTGCCTTTCCACTCTTCCAGACTCTGGGACCTCGATTTCCAAATGAAATGCAACACTTTTCAGTCTAATCATTTGGGGAGCCATTTTATCTGCTGGTGTTGGTCCACTGTGTTCTAAAAAGTCCAAAGTCAGCGCAGCCCTCTACCAGGAAATTCTAGAGCACTTCATACTTCCCTCTGCTGACCAGCTTTTCGGAGATGCAGATTTCATTTTCCAGCAGCACTTGGCACCTGCCCACACTGCCAAAAGAACCAATCCCTGATTTAATGATCATGGTATTACTGCGCTTGTCTGGCCAGCAAACTCGCCTGACTTAAACCCCATAGAGAATCTGTAGGGTATGGACAAGAGGAACATGACACCAGACCCAACAACCCAGACAAGTTGAAGGCCATCAAAGCAACCCGAGCTTCCATAACATCTCAGCAGTGCCACAAGCTGATCGCCTCCATGCCACACTGCATTGATGCAGTAATTCATGCAAAAAAGCCCTGACCAAGTATTGAGTGCATACTATACTGTACATGAACACTTTCCTGCATTAAAATGTTTTATTGATCTTATGTGATATTCTACTTTTCTGAGATACTGAATTTTGGGTTTTCACTAGCCGTAAGCCATAATCACCAAAATTGAAAAAATGCTTGAAATAGATCACTTTGTATTTGTAACACATCTATATAAAATGTGAATTACTAAAAAAAAGTCAACTTTGATAGTCTAATTTTAAGAGATGCACCTGTATTTGTGCTAATGCCTACATGCATACAGTGAACATACACCCCACTAGCCATGAATACCAATGACGCTAGGCGGCAGGAGACACCAGCACCCCCATCTGCACATTAAATTTTCGCACAGACAAGCTCACAAGACAAGATTCTATGCAGATCTTGCTGCCAACAATATCCTATAAAAAGTCAGACATGCATGAGCCCTTTACCACCACATCAGGGTCATACTCTGGTCATACAGACAACATCTGGGAGTCAGTAGGGAATACAATATAAGACCAACTTGAAACAATCCACACTTTTAGGGCAGGATTAACATTACTTTTTCGAGGCCAATATAAGCAACCCGATAGCTAAAATTGGGATGGATTTTAACCCAGAAAGCTACACTTCGGGCCGATCACACCAATATATTGTGGGAAAGGTATATTCTACGCACTTTTCCCACACCACAGGTGAAGGTGCTGCTCTTGCGAGTGTGCCGGTGCCACTACAAATTCATCTCACAAATGCAGCACATTTGCAGGCACCAAATTGCATGGTACCTCAAATGTCATGCAGTTTGGTGCAGAGCGTTCTAAAAAAAAATAATAATTGCTTGCAGTCCCACATTGCAGTGTTAAAATCAGAATGCATGGGAACAGGCATGTTCCAGTGTGAATGGGCTCTCAGTATCAACCCACAAAGTACAGAAAGAATAAACTAGGGCCTAGTCACATTTTTTAACAGGCCGCCAATGTACGATGAAGATTACAATGGAGTTACACAGATGTAAGCCTATCTGACCATTGTGGCCAGATGCCATAAATAAAATACCAGTGATTGGTTAAAAACTACAAGTTAAAGCCATGTGCAGGAATCTACCACAATGCAGCAATACAGTCCAAATGGGCCATATATGTAAACTTAAAGACTGGGAAACTGAACAGGTAAAACTATTGAACACACTTTAAAAACTTGCCGACAGGCTCTCAGTCTTGCACCCCTATTAATCTCCTACCATAATGCTTCCTCTGGCCTGCCCGCTCCATGCATATGCAGCTCAGTGTACATCTATATCACCCACTGTCTGGGATGGTGATGCGACTCCCGTGTGCACAGTGTGCATTGTGGCCTGGCCATTCAGGTGGCTGAACAGCCTGAACCTGGAAGGAAGACTGAGGGATGGACGTGTGGGACTAGCAGGATCTGTGACTGCACTGGAAGGCTCATTATGACAGGCAAGTCTTACCTGCAAATATGCAGTGTATAAAAAGCCATTGTGGCAAAGCCTGCCTAGGGGCACATGTTACTTTAAAGCTTCTTCACACAAATGGACTGATCTGTTCCATCTAAGTTTCATGCAGACTGGATCTGACCAGCCATTGCTCTCTATAGAGTGGATATGTGTCGGCTGACTTCTGATCCTGTCTGCTAAAAAACAGTTGGATGGGGATCCATTTAATAGATCAGACAGTAGGATGGAAATAGACAGGCAGTCCTTTTTCTATCCGACAGACCCATAGAGAACAGCAGTGATGTGTCCCTCTCCGCTTTTCCTCAGCAGAGCAGACACGGACCTGTCATCCACCTGCTCAGCAAGAAGATCTGTTGAGCAGGCGGACACAGCAAGTGTGAAAGGGGCCTTATACTGCTTTGGGAATAGGGTCACTATGGGTAAAGCTGGTCATACATTAGTGAAATCCCTGTTCAATTTTGACCACAGTGATGACAATTTGAAGCAGAATGTAAATTTTTTTTTTAAACTACCCTTAAATGTGGTTTTCATTCGGGAAATGATATGCATCTCAAAAGAGCAAACAAAATGTTGTTCCCAATTCGAATGTTCATCCAGTCATTGAATGTATAAAAAATGTCATACAAATATTCATAGGAATGACCATTGAAAAATCAAGTGTACAGCCAGCTTAAGGTGGAGTACTGCTAGGTTCCGCTATCCAGAAGAGCAGAAAAATGAAATGCCCCAGCATTCGCATCATATCTATGGACAGCACTGAGGTCCATGGTTTGAATCCTTGCCAGAACTGGCAGGCATCTACATGGCATGCATGGGTTTCCTCCACACAACATAATGAAAGGTTAATTGGCTCCCACCTAAAAAGGAGCCTAGTGTGCAACAGAAACCTTAGATTGTCGGCTCATTGAGGGCAAAGACTGAGGCGAATGAATAATATGTCACCCTGTGTGAATTGCTGGGGCTTGATAAATGCCTGAGGTCAGTGAGCTTCTGCTTCACCATTTCAGGAATTGTTTCTAATAAAAGGAAATTCAGCTCCTTATACAAGAAAACCCAGAAAGCTTTCATAAAGTGTTCCCGACAGGCACGTGATTTTCACCTCATTGCAAAACAAGTATTTCTTCATCTGCAGGAATGACAACACAGCAAGGACAGCACAATGGATTTTACAGCTGGGTGGAAAGCCATTTCCTTGTCCCCAGTTCAGTGACAACCAGTAAGAAAGTCACAAGACTGAACCCAGGCTGAGCGGACAGCTCACTAGTCCTGAACAACCCCTCCTCCACTCCCGTCAGTCCTTCTTCCCTCTGCAGTCATGTGACAAGCTGCTGGAATCACCCGAGTGACGTCACACACACCGTGCTCCCCCCTGGGAAGAGACACACACCCCAATTATACAACGGGCGTGCCACTGATTTGTGCATAGGGGGAAAAAAATAAAAAATCCTGAACGGGCTCAGTCTATGGAAGCGGAAACAACCGAAGTGTGACACAGAAGGAGGAGACTGGTACAGGCAGCCAGTGAACCGAGGAGAGGAAAGATGGCAGGATGGAGCCGGGTCACATGACAAGGAGGAAGAAGAGCAGGCTGTACTGGGAATGACAAATCTACAGAGAAATATAATGTATGGATTACACACTTTAACCCCTTAATGCACCAAGCCATCCAGTCACTGCGATAAACGAAGTGGAAGCTGAAAACAGGCTCGTTCTTTGTCAGGTTATTTTATGGCCCAGAGACAAGATACTGCAGGCTGCCCATTACTGACATCACCTCGCCCCTTCATCCCTCATACAGCTCTGGAAGACAAGTACAGGATACAACACCATGCCCCAAGGAGAAGCAGACACTGCATTGTCTCATCTATAGATCATACCAGAGACATGGAGAGATAGGGAACAGACTGCTGGCAACATAAAGATTATATAGACACACGACACCCCCCCCCCCCCTTCCCAATTCATACCCACAGCTATACCCGAGACATGGAGAGATAGGGAACAGACTGCTGGCAACATAAAGATTATATAGACACACGACACCCCCCCCCCCCCTTCCCAATTCATACCCACAGCTATACCCGAAACATGGAGAGATAGGGAACAGACTGCTGGCAACATAAAGATTATATTATCTAGACACAACCCCCCCTTCCCAATCCATACACACAGTAATGACAGCACATCAACTATAAGGCAAGCTGAATGTCACAGCCTATAATCCCCCACCCCCCCCCCCAACAAAAATAGACACCCCCTCCTATAACAGAGTTCCCCATTTATAATATAGGCACCCTCTTCTATAATGGAAGCCATCTATAATAACTCCCCCCTCCCCTTATACTTCTCTCCCATTTTATAAGGACCCCCCCGTTTCCTCTAATAAACCCCCTAAAATAACCATCTCACTCAAATATTAGAGGTTCCCTATATTGAAGTCCTCCTCCTCCCAAAATGGATGTTCCCTATAATGATGATACCCTTCCTTCTATAATCTATCCTGCTACCATAGTAAAGACCCCCCCCCCCCAAATAATAGCTGTCCCCATAATGAAGACCCGCTTCCTCCTATAAACACCCCCTATAATGTAATAAAGCCCCAGTCCTATTTTATAACCCCTCCCCCAACAGGAGAGGCCCCCTGCCTATTAAAAAAAAAAGCCCCACTTCCTTTTATTACCCCCCCCCCACACACATAATAGAGGCTGCCTATTATAATGAAGGCCACTTCCAGTAATTATCCCCCCCCCTACATATTAGAGGCTCCCTATAATTAAGTACCCTAATATAAAGGCCCCTGCCTATAATAATACCCCCTCCCCATAATAAATATTTTATAATAAAAGCCCCTTCCAGTAATACCCCACCCCCTTACATATATTAGAGGCTCCCTATAATAAATATTTTATAATAAAAGCCCCTTCCAGTAATACCCCCCCTACCTACATAGAGGCTCCCTATAATAAAAGCCCCTTCCAGTAATACCCCCCCCTACATAATAGAGGCTCCCTATATTTAATAAATATTTTATAATGAAAGCCCCTTCCAGTAATACCCCCCCCCCCCCACATAATAGAGGCTCCCTATATTTAATAAATATTTTATAATGAAAGCCCCCCCCCCCCTACATATTAGAGGCTCCCTATAATAAATATTTTATAATGAAAGCCCCTTCCAGTAATACCCCCCCCCCTACATAATAGAGGCTCCCTATAATTAATAAATATTTTATAATGAAAGCCCCCCCCCCCTACATATTAGAGGCTCCCTATAATTAAGCACCCCAATATAAAGGCCCCTGCTTATAATAAATACCCCCCCCCTATAATACCCCCCCCTGACATAATGAAGGCCCTCTTCTATATTAAATCCCCTCTAATGGAGATTTCCTACAATGACCCCCCCCCCCCCAATCTATAATAAAGGGCCCTTGCTATAATACACCCCCCCCCCCCATAGAGGCTCCCTATAAGCCTACAACCAGACCCCCCCCCCCCCTATATTGAAGCCCCCTCCCCAATTCTATGACAGAAGCCCTCTATCATAATAAACCCATTAATGAAGCCCCCCCCCCCCCCCCAGCACGGGGCGCAGTGAAAAGCACGTCGTGCCGTAAAGCAGCTCTCTCTCACCGCTGAACACCATGGCTGACGAGGCGCCCATGACGGCGAAGAAGGCGGAGTACTCCGGAGAAGCGCTGGTGGACATGGTGCCGCCTGGTCCGGGCTGTGTCCGCTGACTGAAGGGTAGAAATAAACCTCCGGAGTGGGGGGGAAGCGAAGACAGAGAGGCCGGGGATGGGAAACTGTCGGAGCGGCGGATTGTATGGGAGGAAGAAGGAGGAGGAGGGGAACGGGCTGGTCCTGACACTCGGTTCTCCTCTCACACTGGAAGAGGTGAAGCGCCGCTCTCTGCTCTAAATACTTCACCGCAGCACAAAATGGCGGCCGGCCGGGGCGGTCACGTGACGCGGCGCTTCCCTGGTCCTGTTGGCCCCGCCCACCGGCGGACCGAACTGTTCTGTAGGCGAGCGAGGGATGTAGTGGAGGGTGTTGGGGGTGTGAGATGTTAGGGGGTACATGAGGTCCGTGGGGGTTTCATTTTCCGGGTCAGGCCTCGGTTAGCAGGCAAGGCTGGCCCGGTGTGCCCCGAGGGCCCGGTAGGGTGAGGTGCAAGGTGCGTCAGGCAGGTTGTGAGGAGAGGGGGGGATGGGCACTAGATCTGCTGACTTGTCTGTCACTGATAACAATGAGAGGTCAGCCTCCAGGTACAGAGGACACAGAGGGGGGATAGTACAAGGAAAATACAATACAAGAAGATGAAATTATGAAATAAAAGTACAGTTTCTGGTGATGTGAGGGGTTTAGACCCATTCAGAGCCCTCCCCCATTATTCACGTTACCACAACGCACACTAACCCATGTTATGTACATTAGCGCTATTCATACTCCCCGATGTAATAAAGTCACAGCTCACCTTTACCACAAAACTTCCAATGGGTTTCTATAAATAAAAACAAACCGTGCGGCTCTGACTAACGTTGAAATATGTCCATGCTATAGGTGTAGGCCATTTATGTACCCCATGAAGCCTGACTGGAAATCTCCCAGGACGTTGCTAAGAGACGCCCAGCAAAGTAGGCCCTTGCTGTAGTCGTCATTTGGCTATAGCGCAGGTGGGAAGGGGTTAAAGTAAGGAGACCAGATTTTTAAAATGAAATCCGGGGACATATTTTCTTTTTTTTATTTGCAAATGGCACAGGACTGTATAATACACAGAGCACTGGGCACAGGACTGTATAATACACAGAGCGCTGGGTACAGGACTGCATAATACACAGAGCGCTGGGCACAGGACTGTATAATACACAGAGCGCTGGGTACAGGACTGCATAATACACAGAGCGCTGGGCACAGGACTGCATAATACACAGAGTGCTGGGTACAGGACTGTATAATACACAGAGCGCTGGGCACAGGACTGTATAATACACAGAGTGCTGGGCACAGGACTGTATAATACACAGAGCACTGGGCACAGGACTGTATAATACACAGAGCGCTGGGTACAGGACTGCATAATACACAGAGCGCTGGGCACAGGACTGTATAATACACAGAGCGCTGGGCACAGGACTGTATAATACACAGAGCACTGGGCACAGGACTGTATAATACACAGAGCGCTGGGTACAGGACTGCATAATACACAGAGCGCTGGGCACAGGACTGTATAATACACAGAGTGCTGGGCACAGGACTGTATAATACACAGAGCGCTGGGTACAGGACTGCATAATACACAGAGCGCTGGGTACAGGACTGCATAATACACAGAGCGCTGGGCACAGGACTGCATAATACACAGAGCGCTGGACACAGGACTGCATAATACACAGAGCGCTGGGTACAGGACTGTATAATACACAGAGCGCTGGACACAGGACTGCATAATACACAGAGCACTGGGTACAGGACTGCATAATACACAGAACGCTGGGCACAGGACTGTATAATACACAGAGTGCTGGGTACAGGACTGTATAATACACAGAGTGCTGGGTACAGGACTGCATAATACACAGAGTGCTGGGTACAGGACTGTATAATACACAGAGCGCTGGGTACAGGACTGCATAATACACAGAGTGCTGGGTACAGGACTGCATAATACACAGGACTGTATAATACACAGAGCGCTGAGCACAGGACTGCATAATACACAGAGCGCTGGACATAGGACTGCATAATACACAGAACGCTGGGCACAGGACTGCATAATACACAGAGCGCTGGGCACAGGACTGCATAATACACAGAGCGCTGGGCACAGGACTACATAATACAGAGCGCTGAGTACAGGACTGCATAATACACAGAACACTGGGCACAGGACTGTATAATACACAGAGCGCTGGGTACAGGACTGTATAATACACAGAGCACTGGGCACAGGACTGCAAAATACACAGAACGCTGGGCACAGGACTACATAATACACAACGCTGGGCACAGGACTGCATGATACACAGATCACTGGGCATAGGACTGCATAATACACAGAGCACTGGGCACAGGACTGCATAATACACAGAGCGCTGGGCACAGGACTGCATAATACACAGAGCGCTGGGCACAGGACTGCATAATACACAGAGCGCTGGGCACAGGACTACATAATACAGAGCGCTGATTACAGGACTGCATAATACACAGAACGCTGGGCACAGGACTGTATAATACACAGAGCGCTGGGTACAGGACTGTATAATACACAGAGCACTGGGCACAGGACTGCAAAATACACAGAACGCTGGGCACAGGACTACATAATACACAACGCTGGGCACAGGACTGCATGATACACAGATCACTGGGCATAGGACTGCATAATACACAGAGCACTGGGTACAGGACTGCATAATACACAGAGCGATGGGCACAGGACTGCATAATACACAGAGCGCTGGACATAGGACTGCATAATACACAGAACGCTGGGCACAGGACTGCATAATACACAGAGCGCTGGGCACAGGACTGCATAATACACAGAGCGCTGGGCACAGGACTGCATAATACACAGAGCGCTGGGCACAGGACTACATAATACAGAGCGCTGAGTACAGGACTGCATAATACACAGAACGCTGGGCACAGGACTGTATAATACACAGAGCGCTGGGTACAGGACTGTATAATACACAGAGCACTGGGCACAGGACTGCAAAATACACAGAACGCTGGGCACAGGACTACATAATACACAACGCTGGGCACAGGACTGCATGATACACAGATCACTGGGCATAGGACTGCATAATACACAGAGCACTGGGTACAGGACTGCATAATACACAGAGCGCTGGGCACAGGACTGCATAATACACAGAACGCTGGGCACAGGACTGCATAATACACAATGCTGGGCACAGGACTGCATAGTACACACAGCGCTGGGCACAGAACTGCATAATACACAGAACGCTGGGCACAGGACTGTATAATGCACAGAGCGCTGAGCACAGGACTGCATAATACACAGAGCGCTGGACATAGGACTGCATAATACACAGAACGCTGGGCACAGGACTGCATAATACACAGAGCGCTGGGCACAGGACTGCATAATACACAGAGCGCTGGGCACAGGACTACATAATACAGAGCGCTGGGTACAGGACTGCATAATACACAGAACGCTGGGCACAGGACTGTATAATACACAGAGCGCTGGGTACAGGACTGTATAATACACAGAGCACTGGGCACAGGACTGCAAAATACACAGAACGCTGGGCACAGGACTACATAATACACAACGCTGGGCACAGGACTGCATGATACACAGATCACTGGGCATAGGACTGCATAATACACAGAGCACTGGGTACAGGACTGCATAATACACAGAGCGCTGGGCACAGGACTGCATAATACACAGAACGCTGGGCACAGGACTGCATAATACACAGAACGTTGGGCACAGGACTGCATAGTACACACAGCGCTGGGCACAGAACTGCATAATACACAGAGAGCTGGGCACAGGACTGCATAATACACAGAGCACTGGGCACAGGACTGCATAATACACAGAACGCTGGACACAGGACTGCATAATACACAGAACGCTGGACACAGGACTGTATAATACACAGAGCACTGGGCACAGGACTGCATAATACACAGAACGCTGGGCACAGGACTGCATAATACACAGAACGCTGGACACAGGACTGCATAATACACAGATCACTGGGCACAGGACTGCATAATACACAGAACGCTGGGCACAGGACTGCATAATACACAGCCCTGGGCACAGGGCTTCATAATACACAGAGCGCTGGGCACAGGACTACATAATACACAGAGTGTGGGCACAGGACTACATAATACAGAGAGCTGGGCACAGGACTGCATAATACACAGAGCGCTGGGTACAGGACTACATAATACACAGAGCGCTGGGCACAGGACTACATAATACATAGAGCACTGGGTACAGGACTACATAATACACAGAGCGCTGGGTACAGGACTGCATAATACACAGAGCACTGGGCACAGGACTACATAATATACAGAGCGCTAGGTACAGGACTGCATAATACACAGAGTGCTGTGCAAAGGACTGCATAATACACAGATCGCTGGGCACAGGACTACATAATGCACAGAGCACCGGGCACAGGATTGCATAATACACAGAGCGCTGGGCACAGGACTACATAATGCACAGAGCGCTGGAAACCGGGGACATCTGGTCACCCTAGGTTAAATGGTTAGTTACCCTTTACCAAAAAACTGCCTATGCAGTTAGGGGCGTCTGCACATAAAAACAAACTGTGCACCTATGACTGAAGTTGAATGATGCCCCTGTTATATGCATAGGCCATTTACACATCTCATGAAGCCTGACTGGAAAACTCCCAGGATGTTGCTAAGAGAGGCCTAGCTATTACTGCTCACCTCCACCATCACAGGAGTGATATTTAACCACTTGCCGACTGCTCACTAGAGCTGTACTGCGGCAAAGTGGCTCTTGTAGGTCTGACGACATAGACCTACGTCGGCAGACACTCCCCTTTCTCGGCAGGGCCCACGCGCCGCCGGAGGCTCGCTCCCGCTGTATTCAGTCACAGCGGGAGTCGGGCCAGGGGAGGAGCAGCGGCGATCGCCGCTGCTCTTCCCCGATCGTCGGGGAATCGAGTCTGGAGATCCGCCCGCTTGTGTAAACACAAGCGGGCGGATCTCCTAAGTGACAGGCAGGGTCAGATTGCAGGGTTCAGCATAGCTGAACATGCGATCTGTCCCTGTGTCACTCAGTCCCCTCCCCCCACACATGTCAGTAAGCACCAGGCGTACATTAACCCCTCCCTCTCCAATAAAATTAACCCCTTCCCTGCCAGTGTCATTTTTACAGTAACAGTGCATATTTATAGCACTGATTACTGTAGTAATGTCACTGGTACCCTCAAAAGTGTCAAAAATGTCAGTCAAGGGTCCGATCTGTCCGCTGCAATGTCGCAGTCCCGCAAAAAAAAATCGAAGATCGCCGCCATTACTCGTTAAAAAAAAAAAAACATCAACAATGACAGAAATCTTTCCCTTAGTTAGTAAACGCAATAACTTTTGCGCAAACCAATCAAAATACGCTTATTGTGATTTTTTTTACCAAACATAGGTAGCAGAAAACAAATTGGCCAAAAATTTAAAAAAATTTAGATTTTTACATTTTTTTGGGGGAATTTCATATAAAAAAATGTGAAAAATATTGTTCTTTTTTCAAAATTTACTCTCTTTTTTTGTTTATAGCGCAAAAAGTAAAAATCGCACAGGTGATCAAATACCACCAAAAGAAAGCTCTGTTTGTGGGAAAAAAAGGACGTCAATTTTGTTTGGGTACGGCATCGCACGACCGCGCAATTGTCCGTTAAAGTCGCACAGTGCTGAATCGCAAAAAGTGTCCCAGACGTAAGACAGCAAAATCCTCTGGTGGTAAAGTGGTTAAAACCCCTCCCGCAACTTTTATGATCACTTTTATGGTCCCAAGAAAAAAAAATACTTTGGAAAAAAAATGAATATCCAATTGTGAAGGGGGGGGGGGGGGGAGGAGTGCAATAAGAGAAAGTGCATTGCATTGGGAGTGGGGGAAGATCCATTTGAAAACTGAATGCCCCCTCCTGCAATGACCAATCAATATTGACTGTTGCTTCTCAATCCCCTGCATCTCCTTTGCTGCTAGGGATCCCCCATAGTTCTCTTCAGCCATTGGGCAGCCTCTGATGACAGCCTAGGCATGCGCAAAATAATTACTTACCTCCAGCACCTAGCCAATATATCTTACAGATATTGGAAAGAAGCCAGAGTATACATTATACAGTACATGCACTATTCTGTGTACCCCAAAAAATGTGAAAAAAAATATAGCCAGGAGAAGCAGCAATTTTTTTAGAAAATACTTAGCATTTCTCTTCTTCCAATACTTTGTAATTTTTGATGTTACTTCCACCTTAACCCAATGCACCTTCGATGCACATGTGCTGCCGTGCACAATAACACATGTCATAGGTGTGCGCACAGGGTGTGCCGGTTGTGCCTGGGCACACCCTAATCACCCCGTGCGGTGCAGCTTTGTGTTTACTATGGTTCAGTCGTGAATGAACAGGAAGCTGCTCAGCACAGAACACTTCCCATTCATTCACTGTCCAGAGGCTACAGAGATAGTAATTGGGGAATCGCTTCAGTCCCTTTCTCTGTCTCAAAAGTGAGACATCAAGGGTCTGTTAAGAACTCTGATATTTTACCAAAGCCCCCCAAGAGGGCTCCTGAAAAAAAAATAGTAAAAAAAATAAATAAATAATGTTGAAACAATAATAAAAAAATAAAAAACTGCTGACAATGTCCACTGCCTCACTGACACCATCTACTGTCCTACTCACACCGTCCTCTGTCCTCCTGACATGTCCACTGTTCTACTGACTGTTTTAATACATTTTAAAATAAGACTAGGCATATACTGTATATATATATATGCACGCATGTGTGTTTGAGCTTTAGGGTGCACACACTAATGCTATAGGTTGTGCACACCTATGACACATGTTTAGTAGTAGTAAGCCACATTCAGCTGGACTTGTTCTGTAATGTTGAAGACGTTTTGGGGTTGATTTACTAAAAGCAAATAGACTGATAGATAAGTGAGCAGAGGCTCTGCCGACTTCCTTCATCCAATCATGTGCAAGCAAAAATGCTGTATGTTTTATTTTCCTTGCACGTGATTGGGTACTCTTTGCAAAGTAAAGCTCTACCTCATTTACTAAGCTCTGGAGCAACTGCACTTGTGGAGGGCAACTATACTTTGCAGAGTCTATTTACTTTTAGTAAATCAACCCCAGTCTATTTTCTGCAAACGTCTTCAGTTCTAAGTGTCAGGTAGATACCCAGCATTTATATCCACACACAGGGCTGGCCCAAGACATTGTGCTGCCTAGGTCCAAGAATAAAATTCTGCCCCCCCCCCCCCCCCCAAAAAAAAATAAAAATAAAAATCACGCCCACCAAAAGGCCCCCCACATCCATTATTTTATATCATGATAATTAAAACTAAAATTTAATTTATCGGGAAGTCAGATTTACATGCAATAGCACCCCCACTTTACATCAGGAGTCCACCCTTAACATCAGGAGCTCTATACTTGGCTTCAGGAGCCCCCTATCTAACATCAAGAGTCTCCTTTTACATCAGAAGTCCCCCCTTTACATTAGGAGTCCCCCTTTGGGTCAGTAGTCCCTACTTACATCAGAAGTCCCCTTTAACATCACAGTCCCTCTTTGCATCAATAGCCTCCTACTGAACATCAGGTGTCTCCCTTTATGTCAGAAACCCTGTTTACATCAGAAGTCTCTGCCTAGGATGAGGGCCTTACCCCAATCTGTGTCTTGTTTCAAATGTCATTGCCTAGTATATAAGTAAGGGCCTGGACATGCACTTTTAGGCTCTGAGGAAGAGGCTAGGCCTCGAAATGCGTTCGCCTTCAAGAATCTAAGGGACAACTCACCCTCGGATACCTTTACTGAGGACTGCGTTCCTTTTGTGACATGCTTTTAAGAAGAACTCGTTTGTGAGTATTTTTAATCCTTATTTTCAAATAAACCATCTAAATGATAATGCACTAGGCCGGTGCGCCCTTGTGTTTGTTTTGTTGTTACAGTGTTTCCAGACTTCCCTGGTCATGTAAGGGGCAGCAAGGCCGTAGTATTTTTTTGGGTTGTCGTGTCCACAGCTACAGAAATATTCGAAAGACCCTAATAAGGTGGACTAAAGTCTACACCACTCTGAGCGCAGGTTATGGGTGCTTTGCACCAAAAAACTTCATGTACTGTCTCCCCCTATGCGCATGCCTGTGTCCTCCTCCTCCGTGTGAGTGCGCAGGTCCGGGCCCAGAACATACACAGGCCGGTGAGGTTAAAGCGGAGTTCCACCCTAAATTTACACTTACCTCCATCTTCTCGCTCCGGGTCACCTGAAAAACAAATGGATAATCGCAATTTTTTTATTTTTTTTACTTACCTTGTAGAGAAAATATACTTACCTTACTTCCTTCTTCCTCCCCTCGGCGGCCACGGCGATTCGTCACTTCCTGGCTTTTGCAATGATTCCTGGGAGCTGAACGTCATCGCTCCCAGGAATCATTGCGCCTGCACCGGCCCCGACGTCAGTTCCGGGGGGCGCGCGCGTCATTCCCTTCTAAACAGCTTCTGGGCATGCCCAGAAGCCATGGAGGGATGACGCGCTCGCCCCGGAAGTGACGTCGGGGTCGGTGTAGTGCATCGTGGGACCGAAGAAGAAGGAAGAGGACGGAAGAGGATGCGGAAGAGGATCGCGCTGGCTTCAAGCTGCCCACACCTGAGATGGCAGCGCTGGACAAGACATTTTCAAGGTAAGTATTTCTCCCAAAAGGTAAGTGCAACCCGGGACAGATCAGAGGCTATCCATTGTGGAATGTGCTAGCCCTGACTGTCCCGGGGGTATTTTTATTAAAAAATGTATAACCAGGGTGGAACTCCGCTTTAACAAACAGCCTGCTGGCCCCAACCTCCATCAGGAAGTGCTCCAAAACCCTGTTGGCTCTGTGCTACAGGTGGTGGGTGGGCCAGGAGAGAGAAGAAGCCTGCAGCTTCAGCAGCAGCAGAAAAATCCAAAGTTCCCCAAACCTTGAAGCTCCCACCACACGTTCCCTCCCCCCTCAACATTGCTCCTGTGCCTCTCTTCTGCATGCCGCACACTATACCTTCTGACCCAGTCTGCCACTGATTCTCCGCCCCTATCAGAGTTCAGAGCCTGGGTCCAATGGATCCACCGGGACCCATAGTAGGGCCGGCTCTGTCCACACAGGTAACCCCAGCGCCTGAATCCAGTCTTACTCAACCAGGGTTCCTCCAGAGGTGGCTAGGAGTTCCTTGAGCTACAGTTTCTGACTCTCAGATAAGTAACCGCTGACACCAGTGATCTTTTTAGCTCTGCAAGAGGATGGGAGAAATCTTCCAACTGACCACCAATGTAGGGAGCATTCTTTTCAATAACTATCACAGTAATGTACTGTGAGCTGTAGATAAAGGTGGCTATTATCAGGTATTCCCTGAGACCGAAAAGTGATTTCAAGGATACCGCTTTGCTAAAAAGCTTTGACAAACTGCTCCACTTATTACAGGTGAGCCACAAAAAATAAAACTGTACCTAGTCCCTCTAGCAGCCTTTCTAGGAAGGTGCTACATTGGGTGACAATGCTCTGTCCCTATCTCGTATTTATGCTCCTCTTTTGTCATCTTGTCACATGGGCTTCTGAAGAAAACTGCAAATGGCCAGTTCAACAAACATTATGCAGGTATGAGCCACTGTTGTCACCACCAGTAAACCTGCCTTGAGAAATGCCATGTAGCCATTACTGGATTGCACGTAGGCCAGAGGGGGCTGCAGGAGATTGGCAGCTTTGAGATGCAACAAAGAATAAAAAAAAAATTCTTTCGATGCCAGTTGCCAGTAGATAGTCTTGGCCAACCTACGCCAGAGACAGAAAGGGAAGCCTGGACACCTTGCTTTGTTACTCTTTCTCCCCTGATGTAAGTCATAGCCATCTGCTTCCACTTCTCTCAGAGACATAAATATGAATGCTTGGCAGAGCGAAGCAGTTCTGGTATTTGTGCACATGGACAGTCTGATAACCTGCCTATCCAACTGCCCTCCAATGTCCATGGGCACATTTAGGTACAAATCTTATCTGCTAGCCTAGTTATCATCAGCAGTTCCATTGCTTGATGAATGTCTATAGCAGTGTTTTTCAAGGCACCCTTTAAAAATGATGGACAGTCTCGAGACACCCCATTCTAAAATGTAAAAACTATTCTAATAGTTTCACATAATACAGCAATGTCCACAAGTCCAAGTAGGACACCCAACGTTAGAGGTGATTTATTCTTTCAAAGCAAATACACTTTTGCAAACTGGTACTAAATAGTATTCCAATGTTTATTTTCTCCTCCTTATCAACTGATAATTCCATTGGTCATTAGGATACCAGCAGCTAGAAGGCTGTAATGGTGCACAATGAAAAAAACCTGCGACTTAGGGGTTAATTTACAAAAGGCAAATAGACTGTGCACTTTGCAAAGTGCAGTTCTACTCTGCAAGAGCAGTTGCTCCAGAGATGAGCAAATGAGCAGAAGCTCTGCTGACTTCCATCATCCAATCATGTCCAAGCAAAAATGCTGTTTTTTTTTTTCCTTGCACGTGATTGGGTATTCTTTGCAAAGTGAATCTTTACCTCATTTAATAAGCTTTGGAGCACCTGCACTTGTAGGGTGCAACTGCACTTTGCAAAGTGCACAGTCTATTTTCCTTTAGTAAATCAACCCCTTAGTGTAACTAAAAAGACAGCCTTCATGCACACGCCAGCTTGTATACAACCTTTGGACAATTTTTAGGCATTTTGCCAAGGCACCCCTGAAGAGACCTCAAGGCACCCCTTGGTTGAAAAAGGCTGGTCTATAGCATTTTTTGGCATTTGAAAAGTGCTCAGAAGATGCTGAAAATGCTGGCAAAAAGCCCCAGAAAGAGGAAAGAACGGTGGTGCCCTTTTTAAATTTGAACACCCTCACCTAACTACTCCTATTATTATGTTGAATAATAACAGTTGGCATGAGCTCAAGCGGATATGATCTGTTGCCACACAATCCTACAAACTTTATTTGTAATCAATAGAATAGGAGGCAGTTAGAACTTGTCATGATGACCATTATGATCTAAACAGAATAATGAACATCCAATAAAGGAGGGAAGTCCTCATAGAGGACACCTGTTCCAGTGTCAACTGTCCAAGAGAATATTTAATTTTGAATGGCATCCCAGTGCACTAGAGAAGCTCCCTTGTTTTGCATGACACCTCGACACAAGGCCAGGAAATACTTTGCTTTCCTGGAAAAAAGGTTGGGTGTAATTTTGGCTTCTCTGGGGTGTGTTTGCAGCCCATTTAAAATAAACAGACTGCCAACTTCTCACTACACCTCTTGTTAACTTTAAGGCTCCGTTCACATGTAGGCGTTTTGGGGCGTTTTTGGGGCGTTTTTCTGCTCTAGGATCAGCTCTCAAAACGCCCAACAAGACAAATCCTATTCATTTCAATGGCCCCTGTTCACATCTGAGCGTTTTGAAGCTGTATACAAAACGCCCAACGCTCAAAAAAGTACATGAGCTTCTTTTTGGGCAGATTACAGGCGTTTTCCATTGATCTCTATTCAATCTAAAAACGCCTGCACAAAAATCGCGGCAAAAATCGCTGTAAAATCGCGGTAAAAAACGCTGCAAAAATCGCGGTAAAATCGCGGTAAAAAACGCGCGAAAAACGCTACGCTCAGGTGTGAATGTAGCCTCAGGATCCACAATGGATTTAACTACAAGTTTCAGCGAGGGCTTATTTTAAAATATTTTTACTGAATGTTAGGAATATGTAAATATCTGAATCTCCATAGCTTGGCCACAATTCTATTTTAACCACTTAAGCCCCGGAAGATTTTACCCCCTTCCTGACCAGGGCCTATTTTGCGATTTGGCACTGCGTGACTTTAACGGACAATTGCGCGGTCGTGCGACACTGTACCCAAATGAAATTGACGTCCTTTTTTTCCCACAAACAGAGCTTTCTTTTGGTGGTATTTGATCACCTGTGCGATTTTTTGATCATGCGCTATAAATAAAAATGGAGCGACAATTTTGCAAAAATAACAATATTTTTCACATTTTTTTATATGAAATTCCCCCCAAAAAAATGTAAAAATCAAAATTTTTTAACATTTTAGGCCAATTTGTTTTTTGCTACATATGTTTGGTAAAAAAATCGCAAAAAGCGTATTTTGATTGGTTTGCGCAAAAGTTATTGCGTTTACTAACTAAGGGAAAGATTTTTGTCATTTTTATTGTTTCTTTTTTTAACGAGTAATGGCGGCAATCTGCGATTTTTTTTGCGGGACTGCGACATTGCGGTGGACAGATCGGACCCTTGACTGACATTTTTGACACTTTTGGGGGTTCCAGTGACATTACTACAGTAATCAGTGCTGTACATATGCACTGTTACTGTAAAAATGACACTGGGAGGGAAGGGGTTAACTTTATTGGAGAGGGAGGGGTTAAGTGTGTCCCTAGGGGCGTGCTTCTAACTGTGATTGGATGTGGCTGTGTGTGTAACAGCAGAGATCAACGGTCCTACATAGCAGGACCGTATGATCTGTGCTTTTACACAGGGGAGAATGACAGGCGACTTTGTTTACATTAGCCGCCTGCCCTTCTCCCTCTCCACCCGACGATCACAAGTGACCGGCGGACATCGGGTCAGCTGGTCACACGCGCGGGCTTCTTAGGGTACGAGCGGGGGTGGGAGCGCGCCTCCGGCGGCGGCGCGCTCGCCCCCTATTGCCTCCCAGGCTAGTGACGTACCGGTATGTCACTTTGCCTGGGAGGGGCTGACCGCCGCCGGCGGTCAGCAAGTGGTTAAGGGGTCATGGCACTACACTGTGACCGTCAATATCCCTATTTTCAGTATTGGTGTATTATTGTACCATTATATATCTGACCTTTCTTGTCATTAGAAAGGCAATGAATATTTTATGATTACAGTATGATACTGGAAGAAACCAGTGACTCGGCCTTGCCTCAGAATTTGTTTAGGGTGTAAAAGTGTAAGGTAAACCGGTTATGGCACTTCAGTTTTAACAGGTATAAATACAAAAATTATAATAGGATGTTTAAAAGTTGTCAGACTTATAAAAGCAGGTTATTTTCCAGAATTCTAATTTATTTTCCATAGCTTAAAGGAAAACTAAGAAAATAATATTTCCATGATCAATATACCTAAAAGAAACTTCATTCTAATGTACGAATACTGTGTGTGTGTATAAAACAAGGACATCCACCAATTTCATAAAAAGACAGAGAGAAGTTGGGAGTTGTTTTCATTTTTTATTTTTATCTATTAATAGTCATTTAATACATTGGATGCCTATATAATGTATGTGTATAGCCAAAACATTATTTTCTTTTTAGCTGGGATATGAAATGGTTAGAACCCCTGTTGGGTTATCTTTTGCTGTCAGAGGAGATTCTCCTTCATTTCCTTTCCTGGATACAAAACAGGAGATGAGCCAAATTTTTTCTAAAGTGTATTTCTTCATTAAGACAAAGGTTTCCCAGCCAGAGTTCCATGGAACCCTAGGGTTCCTCCAGAGGTTGGTAGGGGTTCCTTGAACAATGAGCAATTTCTCCCTCTCAGATAAATTCCCACTGGCACCTTTGATTTTTTTTCAGCTATCTGTAAGTGGGGAGTTCTTTCCAGTGACCACAAGTGTAAGGAGCATTCTTCCCACTGACCATCACACGAATGTATCATGAGTTGTAGATATAGTCAGGGGTTCATTGGGAAGGGAAAGTGATTTTAAGGGTTTTTTATGTTGAAAGGTTGAGAAAGGCTGTTTTAGACTGTTGTTGCAGGAACAGATGTATAATTAACTCTAACCTCTAAAGCCCAAAGTATGAATATCAGCCTAAATCAGCCGGTTAAGTGGATACTGGCCAACATTCAGACCCATGTATACAGGTCCTTGTTTGACAGAAGCTGATCTCACAGCCGGCTTCTGTCAAACGAGCTTGCTGGAAAACAAGCAGCCAGTCGGCATCCAATCAGCGCTCTCAGCCAATGGCTGCGAGCCCTGACCAGTGTGTTCTGGCGGGTGGCGGTCCCCGTCAGAACACAATAGCTCAGCAGAGCTCCCTGTACTAAAATTGAATTGTTAGTAGAGCGACTTCTTCCAGAGTTCCTCGGTTTTTTTCATTCAGCCCGCTGAGCTGAAAGAAAAACAACTTACCAGGCTTTACTCTGGTGACAGATCTAAGACATTAGATTTGTCATCCCTTTCTGTCTCAGTGACAGCGGTCACCCAGGGATGAATCTCCCTATTTGTCTGAGGGTCTTAATCTTTCTAAATCTATTGAAAATTATGCCCTCCCATACAATCCCTTGAAAAGGTATTCAAACCCCTTAAAATGTTCCACATTTTGTCATGTTACAACCATAAATGTAAATGTATTTTATTGGGATTTTATGTGATAGGCCAACACAAAGTTACACATAATTGTGAAGTGTAAGAAAAATGATAAATGATTTTCAACATTTTTTACAAATATGTGAAAAGCGTCAATACTTTGTAGAACCACCTTTCCCTGCAATTACAGCTGCAAGTCTTTTTGGGGATGTCTCTACCAGCTTTGCACATCTAGAGAATGACATTTTTGCCCATTCTTCTTTGCAAAATAGCTCAAGCTCTGTTAGATTGGATGGCGAGCATCTGTGAACAGCAACTTTCAAGTCTTGCCACAGATTCTCAATTGGATTTAGGTCTGGACTTTGACTGGGCCATTCTAACACATGGATACACTTTGATCTAAACCATTCCATTGTAGCTCTGGCTGTATGTTTAGGGTCATTGTCCTACTGGAAGGTGAACCTCCACCTCAGTCTCAAGTCTTTTGCGGACTCTAACAGTTTTTCTTCTAAGATTGCCCTGTATTTCTCTCCATCCATCTTCCCATCAACTCTGACAGCTTCCCTGTCCCTGCTGAAGATAAGCATTTTTCAAGGCACTGTATACTATAAAGCAATTCGGTCTCAAAATGTAAAGTGCTCATAAAAGCTGTACTTGTAAGGAGGCCAGTGAATACTTACCCCTTCTGCCAGCTGCGCCTCTAAACGCCTCTCAAAACCAAAGAAATAAGATCTACAGAAACTGATACTTCCAAAAAACGTCAATTCCCTAGTCCCCCCCAGCGCTCAGCCGTTCCTTCCTCTGTCACTAATGTGGAGGTCGACAAGAAGTGTCAGTTGCTGCAGTGCAGAAGACTTCAGTTCGGTGGCGCAGGCAGCAGAAGAGGTAGGTATCACCTGTCTATTTACATGTGCAGCTTTTATGGACATGTGTTTAATCTAGGTATTTTTAAAGGAGAACAAAAATTCTGTTTCATACAGCATAAAAACAAAAAAACAACAGATATAAACCATGACAATGTGGAATACAGTACAAGAGCTTCTGAAGCTCCCGGCACAGAAAGCCCCGATTCTGTCCAAAGATCGGGGCATTCAGAACCAAAGGCGGGTGCTCGCACCTCCCCCTATTCCACCTGGGGATTATTCGGCTTCTCCTTCTGTGTCGGCGGCCTATGTGGCACGTCCGCACGGTCTCAAGGGATGCGCATAGCGGATCACGCATGCGCACCGGCGCGCCGTATCACGGACTATGTCACACGGCGTCACGCAGCGCAGTTCTGCGCATGCGCGACTGCCTTTTTAAGGCCGGGGAACAATCCCAGGCATTCAGTCTCTCTCCAACCGAGGGAGGAGACACGCCGGAGTTCCATGCTGTTGGATCCTACCTTACACTACCTGAACAAACTGTAAGTTGTTTGGAGGAGATTTTTACCAATCTCCCACCAAACAGATAGCGGCCAATCTTTGCCGCTTTTACAAGTCACCTTATCTATGCCTGAAACACTCACAAAATGCAGATTAATTTTACAATTATAGAGACATCCCTGAATGTCATATATTATGTACAACTACCTTACAGATGTTTCAAACCTCTGTGGAAACCTGACACCAGTACGAACCACACTGGACCCCTGGACCGAATTGCCAAGTCCAGAAAGTAAATATCTATTATTTATACTTACTTATATTCGGCACAAATGTCATGGATACCCACTAATTCACCAACTTTCACCTTACAACAGCATAAAGTTCCTGTAGCATCTGGAGAAACACTGGGAAGGTACAATCACACGAAGTGGATACTCAACATGTATGTTAACAATACATTTATATATTTTGCATAAATTCTATCATGAATTCATGCAACAGATGTATTACTGATTATATTATATTTTATTACTCATAGAATCGGTGATACATCCTTGAAAAAGGCCAGATAAGGCCAAAACGCGTCGGATAACCGATTGGACACCCCCTCTGAACTAGTTCCTGTTACTGATACAAGGAACAGCAGAGCAGGAATGTCCTAAACAATCTAAAGTCACCAATATTCACTTGCAAACTCACCTTCTACCCTCTTCTACCACTATCACCCAATGGGCCTTTACCCATTCACTCCTTAATGTTTGTATATACAATAATTTCATTATTAAATTGTCTTTTTACCTACTACTATTTATATTATTTACTCCTGCCCTTAAAATCCTAAACCTGACCTGAGGCACCAAAAACTACAAAAATTTCCTAGGGATGGTGGCAGAAACTACTACAAGATTCCAATAAAGATCCAAAAACCCTGTGTTTCAATTTTAGGCATCTCCAGGACATGTGAAAAAGATCTTTGTCCTGAGGTACATCTAGGGCACAGTAGAGAATCTCTAGTGGAAAATGAGCACAGAGTGTGCCATACACTCAATGCAAGAGGAAGAATTGTTTAAGTTTATTGGAGGGGGGTATTAACACATGGAGTTTTCTTTGCAGTGCTTCAAGCCACTGTTCTTCCAAAAACAGATCCATATGTTGAACCTATTTTTTATCAGTGCCAGTGGCTAGTGAGCTAGTAAGTTTAGAGGGCAATTTTAATTTCAAAACAGGGTCACTTTTAACTTTGTTTTCTTTAAAGCATGATGGGATTTTGGACAGGTATGGGAACACAAGATACAATATTTAAGGGAAAAGGCAGTGTCTGGAGATGAGAGTTGGTTACTACAAAATGGATGACTAGGGTAGAGAGGAGGATAGATAGATGGTTTGGAAGGACAGTTATTAAAAGTAGTAATTGTCAGATACCAGTGGAGCCTGCAACTCTTCAAGAGAGCAAAGGTTTGATTCACTGCCTGCCAGAAAAGTATTTCTATTTCAACAAGATGATTTAATTCCTTTACTCTAATGACACAGTCACTATTAATAACAACTTTACTTCTAATAACCCACCCATTCTTCTGTCTTGTAAAGTAATCTTCATGGAAACCCTGCACCCTAACTTAATACCTGTGTATAGCCATCTACCAAGTATCTCAGGTTTGCCTGTGCAGTGAGCCCTCATAGAATTGTAAAGGGCAATCTCCCAATTATCTCCAGTCTACCTGCATATCGAGGCCTCATAGATCTGTACAGGGCCTTCTCCCAGTCACCTACAGTCTCCCTGTGCAGTGAGACATCATAGAGCTATATAGGACCAACTCCTGAATATCTTCAATCTACCAGCATAAGTAGCCCTCATAGAGTTGCACAAGGCCATCTGCTAATCATCTCCAGTCTCCCTGTGCAGTGGGGCCATATACTGTTGTGTAGGGTCATATTCCAAACATCACCAATCTACCTGCATAGTGAGCCCTGCTAGAGTTTTATAGGGGTGTCTTTTAACCATCTCCAGTCATACTGCACAGTGAGCCCTATGGAGTTGTATAGGGCCATCTCCAGGCTAACTGTGCAGTGAGCGATCATAGAGTTGTATAGGACACTCTGCCCACCATCTCCAGTCTACCTGAACAGTGAACCCTCAGAGAGTTGTATAGGGACTGTCCCAACCATCACCATCAGACCAAATCCAGAGCTATGTGGACTCTTTGTGCAGGCATGGATTTATACTGTTAACATCAGATGAGGCTGCATCTGCACTACTGAGGTAAGTAATAAGCTGGGGGGGGGGGGGGGGGGTTGGCTATTAGTGTCGAGAATCTAAGGTTTTTTGAGCATCCCCAACCTATCTGTGTAGTGAGCCTTTTTTAGATATGTAGAAGGCCGTCTTGCATGCATCTCCAAAACTTCCTATGCAATGAACCCTCATAGAGTTGTATAGGACCATCCCCATACCACCTCCAGTCTACCTACACAGTAAGGCCTCATTCAGTTGTATAGGGCTGATTTCTCTACCCTCATGAGATGTCCCCATACGGGTCTAAGAGGACTCACTGTGCAGGCTTAAATTTTTGACCAGGGAGGCTGCACACATTGGAGGATGCTGGAGTTGAGATACTAAGGTAAATAAGTTGTTGGGGTGAGGGGTTCTAGTACAGGTTATCTTAGATCTTTTGAACATCTTCAATCAACCTTTGCAGTGAGTTTTGTTTAGAGCAGGGATTCCCAAACTACGGCCCTCCAGTTGTTTAGGAACTACAATTCCCATCATGCTTAGTCATGTATCTGAATGTCAGAGTTTTACAATGCCTTATGGGATGTGTAGTTCTGCAACAGCTCCAGGGCCGTAGTTTGGGAATCCCTAGTTTAGAGCCATCTTCCAACCATCTCCACCCTCATGAGATGCCCATATACATGTCTATCAGGGCTCATGGTACAGGTGTGGAATTTGACCAGAAAGGCTGTGCTACAGAGGTAAATAAGAAGCTGGGGTGGAGGGCTTTAATGTAGGTTACCTCAGGAGGGCTTAGGAGGGTGGGTTACAGTCGTTTTTATTAAAGGTATGTAGCAGGTTTCCTAGGCATTGGGCCTGATATGGGTCTGCCATGGTTACCGGTGACACCTTCAGCCCATTTAAGCTGAATACCCAAGTGTGAGAATTGAGACAATGACCATTCCCGCATCTTTGGTTTGTTTTGTTTATTTGAAAATGGAGATGGGAGAAGGGAATGAGTGGGATACTCCTCTGGCTCAACTAGGTACAACTGGGACACTTTGCAGATAAATGCCTGTTAGCGCTGTCTTGACGCCAGCTGGATACCGACCAACGCTTACTGATGCTTGGAAATTGCTTTATTATTGAACTGTGCTAGAACTTGACTCTGGTTAACTCAAAAGATCCTGGACTGTAGTGAGACTTGACTCTTGACACTCTGTTTAGCTCAAAAGTCCTGTGAAAAGCTCCCTCCAGCCCTTCACTGACTGAGGTAGCTCCTTGTAACTGCTTGTACTGCTGCAACTTTCAACACTGTATACTGCACACTGCACGCTGTACACATTAACTCTTCAGGGCCCAACCCCTGGCGCCCCCTCTGAAACTTCAGGGTCCTCTCACTAGGCACCCACTCTGACACTTCAGGGTCCTCTCACTAGGCACCCCCTCTGACACTTCAGGGTCCTCTCACTAGGCACCCCCACTGACACTTCAGGGTCCTCTCACTAGGAACCCCTTTACCGCTAGTTAGCTCCTGGATCCCTTGGACCTTTACCGGAGCGGTCCCCTCTCAGCTAGGCAGACCCCCAGGGGCAGTTACAGTACTCACAAACTTGGAATGCTTTCCTGAAACTGGGACCCCTCAACTCTGCTGGTCCTCAGCACACCGGATCCTCTCTGCAGCTCAGCTCAGCTCTCTCTGTACCCTCAGGCAAGCCGCCCAAGCTACCCGCTCCTTCTGATAGGAGGAGAGACAGCCATACTCTCCCTCCTGGGACTCTGCTTCCCACCAAAGACGCTGCGTCATGTGCTCCCCTCAAACTTATACCCACTCCCAGAATGCTATGCCGCAGAATCTGCCTTTCTGGGGTAGATACAAGCCTGAATGTGCCACTGATTGGGTTTCCTCCACTGCCCAATGAGAACCCTTCTCATGGAGCCAGTGGGGAGACTCCCCTGTCTCAATAGCAACACCTGAGTGACATGACAGCCCAGCTCAAATCATGGCCCTGCAGTTAGGCAGCCAAGGCCCACTATACTTTGCCTAGCACCTACCATGTAGGGTGCTACAGGTACGACTGTCCTTGAAACTGAAAACGTTCACATGCTATATACTGTAAAAACCTGAATAAAGCTTTGCTGTCTATCATTTCAGGGAAAGGAGAGTATAAAAGAGCTGGAAGCAGGTTACGCTAGAGAAGGGGTTTAGATAGGTGAGAAGAAAATGCATGCAAAAATAGATAGCCAGGGCTAGATAAATTGGCTTATGAAATGATGGTGAGCAAATGACGTAATTGTCAAGACAAAATGACGAAAGAATATCAATTTTAGGGAGGATGTTATGTGCAGTCTTAATAATGACTGACGGTAATAAAAAGTGAGTGATAGCAAAAGACAGTCCAACCGAAATGGTATAATATAAATGCAAAAACGTGATAAAATTCAGGGAATAGGAGGAAAGCACAGTAATATGGATGGATCTGATGGAAGAGACAGGAGAATAGGAGGGGGTGGGGTGAGTAAACCAATGACTGGAGAGGGGGTTGTCTGCAGCCTGTATGATACACACAGTCACTGTTTTATCAATGGCTTTCCCTGCAGTATTAGGCAGTAAGGGATCCTCTAACAATTACTGTAATGTGAGTAACCCAGTCTGGGCAGACTAGGAGGCTTCTATTGGATAGAAGAGCAGCAAGCTTTGTATAGGATCCCTAACTACAAAGGCACCTCGACCCTTTTGCTGAGGATGGGCTGGGCGGTGTTGAAAGGGTTAACTAAACATCATTATATTCTTTTACCAGCAGCACTGTACAATATTTCCTATAGATGCACACGCGTTAATAAAATACCTATTGATACGTTAAAACATTTTAGCACCCTCCTATAAATACCACTGAGCTCAGCATCATTATATTTATGCTGCCTAGTGGGACTGGAGGCTGTGCATGTGCTGCAGATCCCAGACAGCCATGCTTACACTAAATGCAGCAATTTAATTTCTAAAATATTGTTTAATAATTTAGTATCTGATAAATATGTAACATGTTAAATGTTCTACAGGCCCTGGGTATTAATAAGTGTACATCTCAATAAAAAAAAGCACAGACACCAGATTTAATGACAGATTACAGTACACGGCTATGAATAATGCTTGCAGGATTGGAAGAAGAGAATGACAGAACATTGTACGGCATGTGATGCAGTCACAATGTAACCTCAGGGATGGGGAGAAATAGCAAGAAGAAAGGCATGGAGGTCTAGTATATACAATACAGGCAGTATATGAATGCTTATATAATGAAAAGTATAGGGGTGCTTCAGTAGCAACCACTGGATTCATTTTTCTGAACCGGGTAGGATAGTGGACACAATGATTGGACTGGTTGCTCTGCGTTGTTTTTATTAAACTAGATGTAAACCCCCAAATAGATGACTGTTTAGCCTTTATTGCATATCCCTTTCTTTCTACATACACTCTAGTGATGGCTACATGGCCTTTCTCAGGGCAGGTTTTCTGATGGTGCATTGGTGACAACAGTGGGCCATGCAGAAATGGTTATTTGTAGTTTTCATCGGGATCCCATATACAGTAATAAAGGGTAACGACGCAGGAGCAGAAGTGCAAGACAGGACCTTCCCACCCCACCCTAGGAAGTGCCTGCACAAGGTCATTTTTAATAAAAAAGTGCAGTTTTTAATTTGACAGGAGGAGCCAGGTGACGTCACTTCCGGGCTACGGCTGAGACCGGAAGTTCGGTGTTTTTCACGCCGCTTAGTGTGGAGACCCCTCGGTCTGAGTTTATTATCCACATCTTCAATATCAAACTTCTATGTAAGTTATCTATGCTTTTACCATTAAATGTTATTACTTATTACACTATGAAGCTTCCATTTTTATTTTCATGAGCCAACTACCAAGGAGTTATTTATTATTGTTATGCATGGCCACATATTCACATCTCCATCCCTTTTGATTAATACTACCATCGAATGAGCCTCATGGATGAGAATTATATATATAACGCTTGATTTATTCATTAGTAAGGTGAGTGGCCATTGCACCCATTGGTGGTTGCTATATTCTGTGTTGGGATTTCACATTAGTGACACCTTTTGATTGGACATTATTATTCACGTTTGTTTGGATCATCAGCTATGGTTTCTTTTATACCTTTTTTATTCACTTCTATATGGACTTTCTTTCTTTTTAGTCACTTGTTTTTCAATGATTATACTCACCTTTTCACTCATTGGAAGGTGATCATCATTTTCTAGTTTGCTATGTATTTTTTATTATTGGTTACTTATGGATGTGTTCTTTAACTGTTGCACTTATATTCCCATCAATTGTTTGAATTAGTGCCAATCTATGTTTGTTGTTATTCATTTAATTTGACTGCCACCCATAGAAACAAAATAGAGGATCACAACACGCTAACCAACATGCTAAACAAAGCATTTTCTGCTTTGGGTTCGATTTGCGGATCCGTCCCCCCCTCCTCCCACTGTGGACCCCTGCCCCTTCCATTTGCCCACTCATTCCGCTTCTTCCCCTACCCTTCCCTTTGTTTTTCCCCTCTCTCATGTCTTTTCACATCTTCCATCCCCATCAGACACCCTAGGGTGTCACTTTCCCCATTAAAAATATTTCAAAATGTTTTCTGGTGTGCATTGATACCATGGGTATGATTGCTCGTAGGCCATGTGTACAGGTTCTGAATCCTGTACTCCATCTGAACTCTTTTATCTAGCTGCTATTTTAAAGTGTATGTATATGGGATTTAATGATGTTTAACACCTTTCATCTCAATGGAAGTTTTGATTGAGAAGTGTGCCTTTATGGTGCAAGTAACTAATTTTTATTGTGGTGCAATCTTCTGTACAATCTTGTTCTATTGTTTTCCAATTTTGTTCTGGTGGTGACTGTTCTTCATGGCCTATTTTTACCCATTCATATTGTCTTGTCATGTCGTGTAATTTTGCCGCATACCAATAAGTAAAGAATTAGGATTTCTTTTTTTAAAAAGTGCTTACGCAAAATCAGGCGCAGATGTCATTGGTGGGCCAGACCAGAAAGAGGAAAAAGAAGCTGGTTGCCAATTTTGCTTTTTTTTTTACAAAAAAATACCCGCACATGCTGGGGGAATAACAGACCATATAGATTGCTGAAGACATCATAAAAAGATGTAAGCAAGTATTACTAAGTGCCGGTTCACACTGAAGCGGCACGACTTCGGGGGCGACCTGTGAAGTCGCGTGCACCGCGACTTCGGCACGACTTGCACGGACTTCATAAAATGAATGTCTATGCAAGTCGCCCCGAAGTAGTACAGGACCCTTTTTCTAAGTCGGAGCGACTTGTGTCGCTCCTATTAGAACCGTTCCTGTACTACACTATGGACCGCGACGGTGCACGACTGACCGAGTCATCTGACAAGTTGTACTAGTGTGAATGGAGACTAATTGTATTGTTTTTAAATTAGTTTTGTTTTGCTGTTGTCAGTTTTATTAACCACTTCAGCTCCGGAAGGTTTTAATCCCTTAATGACCAGGCCATTTTTTTGCGATTCAGCGCCGCGTTACTTTAACTAACAGTTGCGCGGTTATGCAGCGCTATTTTTGCGATATGCAATATTTATGTGATAAACAGCTGGTGACGTCACCGGAGCATGCGCTCTGAAGGAAGGGCATAATTGTGCCTTTCCTTCAGAGCTGTGTGCCGCATCCGAGTGACGTCATTGTGGCTCGACCCGTCAAGACTCCCCGAACCTGGAAGGAAGACTGAGTGAAGATATAAGCCTCTGCAGCAGTGTCAGCGCTCCACTGGAGGGCTTCGTTTTAAGGTAACTCTTTCATAATATGCTGGTATGCGTGCTTACTAGTACTTTATGATATTGCCTTGCAGGTGGAAAATGTACTACTGCTTTAAGTGGAAAGGCGGTGATTGGCTTTAAAATTTTAAAGCTTATATGAGATTTTAGTGCTTGAGTTTACATATTCATTAGGGCCCCCCTTAAGATTATATGTTGGATTTCTGTTCATTAACATAATCTGCATTAAAGCAGCCTATTCATTTAAATAGGTTGACAGTGCACCGTAAATCATAAATTTAAAGTTAAAAATCAAGTCTTATTTGCATAATTTTTTTCTTTCTAAAATTTATTTTTTTATTGACTTGCAATGTGCCACTGAACTTGCAGCAAATTTGACTACTTCCCTGGCACAGCCCCCTCCCTCCCTCCTTTCAAGTCGTAGTCCTCTCCTCCTCTAGAAGTGTCTACTGTCTGTGCGGGCCTAGTTCTTCTACTCCCTCCCTTCTCCAACCTACATAAACTTTTATATAGTGACTGGGGGAGAAGCAATGAGGAATGCTATAGGGCAGGGGTCTTCAAACTATGGCCCTCCAATTGTTAAGGAACTACAATTCCCATCATGCCTAATCATGTCTGGACATGTCAGAGTTTTACAATGCCTCATGGGATGTGTAGTTCTGCAACAGCTGGAGGGCCGTAGTTTGAGGATCCCTGCTATAGGATGTTGTTTGAATGACATCTCTGAATCTGCTGGAGCCACTGTTATCACATCCAAGACAGGGCTTTTGATCGTCTACACAAGAGAGTCTTTTACACGTACATTAACATACCAAAAATACAATAAATGCAAATGTAATCTTATGGAAATGGTGATGTTGAAAAGAAAGGTCTGGCAATAGTGTGCTTGGATGCCATGAATACCATTGCAGCATGGTGCTTGTGTCATAGAGTGTTAAAGTAAATGGCTAAGATGCCCATTTATCGTACTTTACCATAAGGCACCTGACTGAATCTGCCCCTCTAGTGAATACTGATTCGAACAATAGGATTTGTATGATTTCTATAAAGGTTTACAGGTAATGACCTGTACTGTTTTTTTCCTCATTATGGTTTTCAATATAGCAGTCTACCAAAGCCTACAGTCTGGGTTAGTGTGTATAAGTTCTTTTAATATTGCCAACTTCCTCCTGCTGGTAGATACACCCCTTCAAAACTCAGCTGGTGCTTTTTTCTGTGGACTGTTAAACACATTTCAAATGTACGTTTGTATGTTGAACCTATGTCACCCCTCCACACTCATCTCTGCCCATGGGTTGTCATACATCTATACTAATCATTATCAACCTGAATTCCTCCAGCGGTTGCTATGGGTTCCTTCCTTGGCTGATTGAACTTTCATCTGATGGTGCCAAGATAGTTCCAGATCCAATACCACTTGGCAGAGCCAGCAGCATGACATTGATGATCTTCTTAGCTGTCTGCAAGGGGTACATTCTTACCATCCCAATAAAGGGTACATTCTTCACACTGGCCACCAATGTACAATGTGAAGAATGGGACACTCTTCCCACTAACTGCCATTGTAATAGGCATTCTTACTCCTGACTACCAATGTAAAAGGCATTCTTTCCACTGACCACCAATGTAAGGAGCATTCTGCCCACTGACAACCAATACAGTAAAATGGGCATTTCTCCCATTGAACCCTGATGAGTTAACTTTAGCATGGGTTCCCTTAGATCTGAACATTTTTTAAGGGTTTCTCTGGGGTAAAAAGGTTGAAAAAGCTGTAAAAAAAAAAAACTATTAACAACCATAAAACGTTATTGATTTTTGTAATACATTTGCGGATCAGCCAATCCAAGTATGTCTATCACAAGTTAATCTGATGCATTATTAAAGAGTTCTGTGAACGTTATCTCCCAAACATTAGGAGGTTTTCTGTGTATTAGATAACACTATATAGTGTGATGCTAACTTGCCTGACTATTGTTTCTGTCATGCAAGGCAATGAAGTGATATCATTACCAATATGTTACATATATAATATTAGTTCTGCAATTTATATACTAGTCATTATAGGCAGTCACATGCTATCTATTTTCAAAATGATCATCTTCTGTTCTTCTCTTGCCCCTTTCTTCCTTTTTTTTGTTTACTTCTTTTCTCCATGCGCTTAGTCCTACCCCAGAGCCCACCCCTTCCCTTCATTTTCCCATTCCCATCCTCACCAATACTTTTAGCTAGGAACTAGACCCCCATAGCTAAATTTCAAGTCTGAACCATTTATACAAGATTTTAGCCCAGAAGTCCACTGTATATAAATTCCCATAGGTTTAGAAAGGGATGTCCAACAAGCTCATTCCCTACAGAATAACATTCTCTGCCTTTAACTGCAGCATATACTCAGAAGGCACCACACAGAGAACATCCAAGTTATTTAGTTACATTATTACGTTTTGTCCATTTTTTAAAATGTAATTGTTTATTCATAATTATATTTTCATCTAAAACATGGGAACTTTGCATAGCACCAGCTTTAGACCATATTAAAAATCCTAAAATATTATATTTCTAGTTTTGTTCTTACTTTTAGAACAAAAAAACTTAGAAGGGTTTGTTTGCTTTCAGTTTTGTTCTGGAATATGTTAGCAATTCACATGCTCTCTTTTCTTCAAATAGTAGAACTGAAGTCACAGCAAACCAGAAGATCCAGGAATAGGCCTTTAGGCTTCGGCCTATAGGTCTACACAAAAAGGACATACACGATGGAACGTATTAACATAAGAATGCTTTACGTTGTGATTTTAGCAGTACAAAAATCTGTTTCTTGTTTTTCCTGTTTTTTTTCTTCTGAAAAATCCCTATAACTATGTATGTACCTAGTGGAAGTGGACCTTCACCTTTCATAACTACTTTCCACAATAATACTCCTTTCCCCCTCCCTCCTTTTTTTTCTCACAATGGCTGACCTTTTTTTTTTACCATTTTAGTTTGTATCTAAAGAAAAAGGATGTACCCCTTACTTTCCACAGCCTTCTGAAATATTCATGTATCCAACTGTGCATGCGCTGTGGTGTGTCAACAAGGGGTTGGCTGCAAGAAAAGGAAGGGACAGCCACCCCCCTGTCACTCCCCCCTGTCACTCAAAAAAGTACACGATCTTCTTTATTGGTAGATTACAGGTGTTTTGATTTTTTTTTTTTTTTTATTGGTCACTTGCCAGCCTAAAAATGACTGCACAAAAACGCTGAAAAAACCCCTGTAAATTGCCCGAAAAAAAACACCCAAAAAACACTTGTAAAATGCCTGTAAAAATAGCAATGCCTTGATGTGAACGAAGGTTGAGAGTTGGAATTTAAAAGGATCCAATCAGATTTCACTGTTTATTTTGAGGAAACATTAAACATCTGATCAGTAGCTGTGGGGTACAGCTGCAAAGAGTATGGAAGGTTTTGAATGGGGGTCAGCAACAGATCGACCTACCTGTTTATTGTGACCATGTTGAGGCATGGAAGGTTTTGGAAGAATTTACAGGGGCCTGATCATCCTAAGGTTAAGAACTACTGATGTAAGAAGAGAAGATGGCAGAGTGGAACCCTGCATATGGAAGCGGGGAAAGGGGCAGATTACAGCAGAAAATACTGGATTCATTAGGCATGTGAGTATTGTTTTTAAAAACAACCAAAATCAGACAAAATAAGAGGTAAAAGAGGAAAAATGTACAGGGAGTAAATTACCATTTTATTATTTTGCATTTTACTGGTCCCCTGAAGCTGCTTCTTATCGACCCTACATAGGTACTGTGATGTTAGCTGGTACAATGGATGACCAACAGTCCTGCATTGCAAGAAAGGACACTGAGGGCTTGCCCACAACCCAGAGCATCTGAGAGAAGAGGCAAGTGCAAACTGCCAGAGGAAACAGGGATAAGTTAATTAAAATTACTTTTTAATGGTACCCTAGACAAAACAGAGCATTTACCCTTTGGGGTAGATAAATTAGATTTTCCCTTAGCATTCCACTTTAAAAGGAAGTAAAGGGAGATTTCATCAGTCCTGGCAATGAGGACCATACCTTTCTCCAGGAATGAAGGACTCCTTGTTAGGATGATCAAGACTTTATTTAACATGTGTGGGAACAATAAAGGAGGAAATTACTCTGATCGTTGCATTGTGTGCATAGCCTTGTAAATCAAGTAAATTAGCATAGGTAGTAAGATTCACCCCAAAATATATTATAAATGAAACAATATATTTTTTCCATCCGGAAGCTAAACAGTTAGCCATCTTTTTTCATGAATTTTACCATAATTTGACATCTTCTTGTGGTTTCTATCAATGTCTAGAAAGAAAATTGAAAGTCCAGAAACGGGCAGGTCACAAGTACGTTGTATAAAAAAGGAAAGCAGGTGGTAGTAGGGAGGGGGATTATTCTTGGAGTTCTGCTTTAAGAAGGGGTTATAATTAAATTAGGACTCCAGATAAATAACTATATTACACAATTGAAATAAATAGATGTGACCCGTTTTACCTTGAAAGGATTTGTAATTCCGTGCAGACATCTTTGCAATTTGCACATCTCTGCTGGGCTGCAGAGTCAAAAGATAGTGGTAGAGGGTCAATAGAGATGGATTTTCACAGGTTATCAAAATGCAGACAAAGTCTTTACTTGATGACCCCATTGGCCTGTATTTGGCAGCTCACCACAAAAACGGGGACCTCAAGGAAATTACATTTACCCAAATCAAGAGATAGAAGGGTATTAGCTCAAATTCAAACTCCTTAGTAGTCCAAAGTCTTTATTGTTCAACTGGTTAAAACAAGCGGGTTCTAGTGTGAACACCAGCACTGACTGTTGTTTATAACATCCTCTGCCTGCAAATCAGAATGTTTAATGGTACTTCTGAGTCAATTTTAATATTCTGCAATTTCACCCAACCCTGATGAAGGGGGATGGTGTGGCCCGAGAAACGTGTTGGATATTCTTTGCCCAGCTGAACAATAAAGACTTTGGACTCCTAGGGATTTCTGATTGGCACCCTCTTGGATGTATTACACTGCTTAGCCGGTGAAACCCCTGTTCCCTGGTTCAGCTTTACAGCTTCGTGAGACAACTCCCTACTCATTGAACAGAGGTTATGAGGGTAACCCATTGTCCAATGAGCAGCCTAGAGGCAGAAAGGTGGCACAGGCAGCTGCAAGGAACCAGAAAATAGGAATGTCTGGCTGGCAATGAAGCCAGAGTGCATGAATCACAAGACTGACTGAACAGAATGATATAAGTATTCAACAATTTGCTTGTAGGTCCACTTTATGGATGACCACGAAATGTAAACATCCAATGTTTTATGACTGGTAAAAACTTTTGCTTTTAAAATTGTGGATGTCGATTGAGCCTGGAAGCTGGCAAAGACTGCTCAGTATATCATGGATGATAGAAGAGTTCTGCTGACCTAAAAAAATGATAAAAACACATATATTAGAGCTGTTTTGGGGTGTAGTCTATCTAACATCCACACCCGCACACACTACAAAATAGAATGCTGTTTACTGCAAACTGCTCTGCCGCAGAGAGATAAGGAGGTGAGCAGGACATGTATAGATGAGGTGAGCTGGAACATGAGATTCGCTCTGTAATTGTCCAATGTGTGATCAGCGCTGGCCTGCAAATAGGACCGTGCATACTGTTCAGTTCTGGCAGCAGCATTTGTGTGTAATACAGACCAGGCAGATAGCCATGGGAAGTGTATGCAGAGAGTTACCTGCTAGATACTACAGTTATTTTCCCTGTATAAACCACCAAAGTGATTTATATCCCTACAGGGAGCAAAATCCAATTACAGGGAACTCAGCTCTGATCTTTTTTTTTTTTTTTAAAGGTAATTTTATTAATGCTTGTAAGCACATAAACAAGAGAAGAAAAGAAAACAGTTGTTCACACAGATACATACATGTGAGTGATACATATACAGCATACATTTTAAAGGATAAGTCCACCCTAAACACTAAAATCCCTGCATCTATAGACCGACTCGATCTAAGACTAACCTATCTAGCCCTGTAAAGAAGAAATCGGAATCAGACCCCATCCCACGCTGAGCTGTCAGCCGCGGCTTCGCTGTGGAGGCGAGTGCAGAGGACACAGCCGACAACAGAAGCCCCATAGTAATGCTATGAGTGACATCACTTCCCATTCATTTCACAGCCGTTGTCGGCTGTGTCATCTGCAGAGCTTCCACAGCTGGAGATTGGGTCGGATCGGCTTCAAGAAAGGTATGTATACTCATTTCTTCTTTACAGGGCTAGATAGGTTAGTCTTAGATTGAGGAGGTCTATAGATGCTAGAATTTTAGTTTTAGGGCAGGCTTATCCTTTAAGTTTTCTAATGCAAGCAAAAAGTCCACCCATAATTCTAAGTGGGTGTGAAATAACCGAATCAAACAAAACAAAAAAAAAAACCCTTAACAGTAACCATCTGGTGACTTAAACCTTCTTATGTGTGACAGCCTTCATGTCGAGATTTACCAGGTAGGGGGGCACATAAAATAGCACTCATAAAAGGCACAAAACACTTTACAATGTTAAAATTATTATTCTATAAAGTTTTACACCAACACCAAAGCTCTATGTGAGAATAAAGGCACTTAAATCTCTAGATCACCTGATACAGCACCAATCCATCCTGACCATGACTTATCAAATTTTGTAGGGCATCCTCAAGCAAGATAAGTCAATTTATACATTGGTAATGCCTTGTTAATTAGGTCAACCCAAGATTCTAAACAAGGAGGATCTGGCCTCAGTACAAGGTTATTTTTAGCATAAAAAATAGAAGACGAAGTAGAGACTTTTGAGATTCTCTAAGCTCCTCCTCTGTCAAGATCCCCAGTAGGCATGGGGTAGGATAACATATGTTGGGCAAGGCCAGCTTCTCCTCGATTCTCCACAAATATCACTCCAAAATTTGCGCACCGTGGGGCAATCCCAGATCGCATGGAAGACATCTCTGATAGCCACTTGACATCTAGAACAGTCTGGAGACGGGGCCCTTCCCATTTTATTAAGTTTATAAGGTGTGTAGTAAATCCTATGGAGGTACTTCAATTGAATGAGTTTATCTCTGGCAGCGATAACCCCAGTAAGCTGAGCCTCGACTTCTTCCTTCCAAACTTCATCATCAAATTCCTGTATATCAGATCTCCACTACCTTTTAATTTTCTCCATCTGCGGAAAAGAATCAAACAGGAGGAGAGAGTAATACCTGGAGATTAATTTAGTGTGGTCTTTGTCTAATAACTCCCTTTTGAGTTTAGAGGGCTGAAGGAACACTCCCCGCAAACCAAACTGTGCTGCCGTCGCATGTCTGAGCTGCATATACTGGAATTGATAAGAAGACGGGACCCCCAAAGACAAAAAGTGATTTAACCACTTAAGCCCCGGAAGATTTTACCCCCATTCCGACCAGGGGGTATTTTACGACTCGGCACTGCGTGACTTTAACTGACAATTGTGCGGTCATGCAATGTTGTACCCAAACAAAATTTACGTCCTTTTTTTCCCACAAACAGAGCTTTCTTTTGGTGGTATTTGATCACCTCTGCGCTTTTTATTTTTTGCGATATTAATAAAAAAAGAGCGAAAATTTTGCAAAAAAATGACATTTTCAACTTTGTCTTTTAAAAAATATCCAATATACTCAATTTATGTATTTTTTTTTGGCCAAAATATATTTAGCTACATGTCTTTGACAAAAAAAAATTCAATGAGCGTATTTTTATTGGTTTGCGCAAAAGTTATAGCGTCTACAAACTATGGTGTAAATACAGAAATTTACGCAGCTTTAATTTTTGACTGCCTATCTTATTTCATGAAGTGCTAAAATGGCAGGGCAGTACAAAACCCCCCCAAACTACCACTTTTTGGAAAGTAGACATCCTAAGGAATGTTCTGAGAGGCATGTTGAGCTCATTGAATATTTCATTTTTTTGTCACAGGTGTTTGAAAAATGACTAAAAATTTTTTTTTTTTTTTTTTTACACAAAGTTGTCATTGAAATGATATATTGCTCACACATGCCATGGGTATATGTGTAATTACACCCCAAAATATATTCTGCTGCTTCTCCTGAGTACAGGGATACCACATATGTGGGACTTTTTGGGAGCCTAGCTGTGTACGGGACCACAAAAACAAATCCCCACCATCAGAATTTCAAAGGGCGTACATTTTTCATTGCATTTTCTCACTACCTCTAACGGTTTAGGAGGCCCTGAAATGTCAAGATACCACAAAACCCCCCCAAATGACCCCATTTTGGAAAGTAGACACCCCAAGCTGTTTGCTAAGAGGCATGGTGAGTCCATGGAATATTTTATATTTTACCACAAGTTTTGGGAATATTACTATTTTTTTTTTTTATTTTTTTTTTTTACACAACGTTGTCACTAAAAGATAAAATTCTCACACATGACATGGGTATATGTGGAATTACACCCCAAAATACATTCTGCCACTTCTCCTGAGTATGGGGATGCCCCATGTGTGAGACTTTTTGGGAGCCTAGCTGTGTACAGGACCGCGAAAACCAATCAACACTCCCAGGTTTTCTAATGGCGTAAATTGTGCATGTCACCTCTGCACTACCTGTCACAGTTTCGGAGGCCCTAAAATTCCAAGATAGCACAAACCCCCCCCAAATGACCCCATTTTGGAAAGTAGACACCCCAAGCTATTTGCTGAGAGGCATGGTGAGTCCATGGAATATTTTATATTCTGCCACAAGTTCCGGGAAATACATATATATATATATATTTTTTTTTTTTTTCACAAAGTTGTCAGTAAATGAAATATTGCTCACACATGCCATGGGTATATGTGAAATGACACCTCAAAATACATTCTGCTGCTTCTCCTGAGTACAGGGATACCCCATGTGTGAGACTTTTTTGCAGTCTAGCCGAGTACAGGTCCCCGAAAACCAGTCCCCGCTTTCAGGCTTTCCAAGGGCGTAAATTGTTGATTTCACTCCTGACTACCTATCACAGTTTCAGAGGCCCTAAAATTCCAAGATAGCACAAAACCCCCCCAAATGACCCCATTTTGGAAAGTAGACACCCCAAGCTATTTGCTGAGAGGCATGGTGAGTCCATGGAATATTTTATATTTTGCCACAAGTTCCGGGAAATATATATATATATATATATTTTTTTTTTTTTCACAAAGTTGTCAGTAAATGAAATATTGCTCACACATGCCATGGGTATATGTGAAATGACACCCCAAAATACATTCTGCTGCTTCTCCTGAGTACAGGGATACCCCATGTGTGAGACTTTTTTGCAGTCTAGCCGAGTACAGGTCCCCGAAAACCAGTCCCCACTTTCAGGCTTTCCAAGGGCGTAAATTGTTGATTTCACTCCTGACTACCTATCACAGTTTCGGAGGCCCTAAAATTCCAAGATAGCACAAAACCCCCCCAAATGACCCCATTTTGGAAAGTAGACACCCCAAGCTATTTGCTGAGAGGCATGGTGAGTCCATGGAATATTTTATATTTTGCCACAAGTTCCGGGAAATATATATATATATATATATTTTTTTTTTTTTTACACAAAGTTGTCAGTAAATGATATATTGCTCACACATGCCATGGGTATATGTGAACTGACACCCCAAAATACATTCTGCTGCTTCTCCTGAGTATAGGGATACCCCATGTGTGAGACTTTTTTGCAGTCTAGCCGAGTACAGGACCCCGAAAACCAATCATCGCCTTCAGGCTTTCCAAGGGCGTAAATTGTTGATTTCACTCCTGACTACCTATCACAGTTTTGGAGGCCATGAAATGCCAAGACAGCACAACCCCCCCCCAAATGACCCCTTTTCGGAAAGTAGACACCCTGAGCTATTTGCAGAGAGGCATGTTGAGTGTTTTGCAGATCTCACTTTTTGTCACAAAGTTTTGGAAATTGAAAAAAGAGGAAAAAAAATGCATTTTCCTGTTTTTTCTTCATTTTCCAAAAAAAATTAGAGCTGCAAAATACTCACCATGCCTCTCAGCAAATAGATTGGAGTGTCTACTTTGCAAAATGGGGTCATTTGGGGGGGGGGTTTGTGCAATCTTGGCTTTTTATGGACTTCAAAACTGTGATAGGTAGTAAGGAGTGAGATCAACAATTTACGCCCTTAGAAAGCCTAAAGGTGCGCATTGGTTTTCCGGGTCCTGTACGCGGCTAGACTGGCAAAAAGTCTCACACATGGGGTATCATTGTACTCAGGAGAAGCAGCAGAATGTATTTTGGGGTGTCATTTCACATATACCCATGGCCTGTGTGAGCAATATATCATTTACTGACAACTTTGTGTAAAAAAATAAAAAAAAATAAAAAAATTTTTTTTCCTCGAAACTTGTGGCAAAATATAAACTATTCCATGGACTCACCATACTTCTCAGCCAGTAGCTTGGAGTGTCTACTTTGCAAAATGGGGTCATTTGGGGGGGTTTTGTGCCATCTTGAAATTTCAGGGCCTCTGAAACTGTGACAGGTAGTCAGGGGTAAAATCAGCAATTTACGCCATTAGAAAACCTGAAGATGTGGATTGGTTTTCGGGGGCGCGTACACAGCTAGGCTCCCAAAAAGTCTCACACATGTGGTATCCCTGTACTCAGGAGAAGCAAAAGAATGTATTTTGGGGTGTCATTTCACATATTCCCATGGCATGCATGAGCAATATATCATTTAGTGACAACTTTCTGTAAAAAAACAACAAAAAAAAAAAAATAATAATTTTCCCGAAACTTGTGGCAAAATATAAAATACTCCATGGACTCACCATGCCTCTCAGAAAAAAGCTTTGGGTGTCTACTTTTCAAAAAGGGGTCATTAGGGGGGTGTTTGAACAGTTCCGGCATTTTATACTCAATCTTATCCACACATCACCCACTCTTCTAACCACTTGAAAACCAAGCCTTTTCTGTGCCTTTTTGTTTACATGAAAAAATATTTTTTTTTTACTAGAAAATTACTTTGAACCCCCAAACATTATATATTTTTTTAAAGCAGAGGCCCTATAGAATAAAATGGTGGATGTTGCAAATTTTTTTGTCACACGGTATTTGCGCACAGATTTTCCAAACGCAATTTTTGCGAAAAAAATACATTTTTTTTAATTTATTGCACAAATACACTATATAATTCCAATTTTTTTGGTAAAATTTAAAAGATGATCTTATGCCGAGTTCATAGACACCTAACATGACATGCTTTAAAAATTGCGCATGCCTGCGCAGCGACAAAAACGTATGTACATTTTTGAAAACCTTTAAAAGTCTCTACAGGTTACCACTTTAGACTTACAGAGGAGGTCTACTGCAAGAATTACTGCACTCGATCTGGCGATCGCGGCGATACCTCACATGCATGCTGCAATTGTGGTTTACATATGACACTAGACCACCGCTTGCGTGCGCCATTGCGCGCAAGCACCGGGGGTAAGGGGGGGGGCTCAATTTTTTTTTTTTTTTTTCTTTTTTCTTTTGCTTTTTTATGTTATTTTGACACCTTTCCTTTAATTTTTTTTTTAAATCATTTTTATTGTTATCATAGTGAATTTAAATATCCCCTATGATAGCAATCTGTAGTGACAGGTACTCTTTTTTAAAAAAATTGGGGTCTTTTAGACTCTAGATCTCTCCTCTGACCTTAACGCATCTGACCACACCAAAATTGGTGTGATAAAATACTTTCCCAATTTCCCAATGGCCCTGTTTATTTCTGGCGAAACAGAAGTCATAAAATGCTCGTAGCCTCCGGCATCTTAGGCCATAGAGATGATTGGAGCCATTCTCATCTCCAATTAGCTCTATGGTTAGATAATTGAACCACCGGCTGCACTCTCGGGTTAACCGGTGGGACAGGAGAGCCCGAGAAAAACCATGGAAGGCTGCGGAAGGCGGCGGTGGGGGGGGGGGAGGCCCCTCCCACTGCATGTAAAAGCAGTCTAGCGGCCAATTACCTGCTAGAATTGCTTTTACATGTAAGCCGACCGCTGGCTGTAAAAAACGATACCAAGATGATGCCTAAATCTGCAGGCATCATCCTGGTATAACCACTCAAAGTCCAGCAACGTACCAGTACATTGCTGGTCCTTGTTTGGCATATAGGTTTTTTTTTTTTTCATGCAGCCTGTGGGCTGAACGGAAAAAAAGAGAACCTATCAGAAATCAGCACAGGAATAATGCGTAGTATTACTCATCATTAACCGCCCAAACAACCACCCACTGAATTTAATGATGGGTATACACGACACTATCCACATATACCAAAATAGGATTTTAACTGCAGTGCTGAAATCAGAAAATCACCACAGCTGCTATCAGCAAAGGTATCCATATATGCTGAGCGCAAACGCTGTTTGTGTCAGAATATATAAAATCAATGCGTGGTAGCCGACGAGGGACCTGCAAGAGAAACAGGTCACAAAAGAATGAAAAAACAAACAAAGGACATTGAAAAAAAGTATAGTAGGAAGGAGTAGAAGGACATATAAAATGACTGACAAAAACAGTTTTTGGATCTTCATCATTAACCGCCCAAACAACCACCCACTGAATTTAATGATGGGTATACACGGCGCTATCCACGTATACCAAAATAGGATTTTAACTGCAGTGCTGAAATCAGAAAATCACCACAGCTGCTATCAGCAAAGGTATCCATATATGCTGAGCGCAAACGCTGTTTGTGTCAGAATATATAAAATCAATGCGTGGTAGCCGACGAGGGACCTGCAAGAGAAACAGGTCACAAAAGAATGAAAAAACAAACAAAGGACATTGAAAAAAAGTATAGTAGGAAGGAGTAGAAGGACATATAAAATGACTGACAACAACAGTTTTTGGATCTTCATCATTAACCGCCCAAACAACCACCCACTGAATTTAATGATGGGTATACACGGCGCTATCCACGTATACCAAAATAGGATTTTAACTGCAGTGCTGAAATCAGAAAATCACCACAGCTGCTATCAGCAAAGGTATCCATATATGCTGAGCGCAAACGCTGTTTGTGTCAGAATATATAAAATCAATGCGTGGTAGCTGACGAGGGACCTGCAAGAGAAACAGGTCACAAAAGAATGAAAAAACAAACAAAGGACATTGAAAAAAAGTATAGTAGGAAGGAGTAGAAGGACATATAAAATTACTGACACCACAACAGTTTTTGGATCCTTTTATTTTTCTTTCTAACTGTTCCTTTACTTCTTGATTTGGGAGGGACTGCGATCATCTGCGATCTTCTCTTCCAGCTTGGGTCTCTCAAAATGTCGATGGACATCCAACATCCTTCGAGACCCTGTGTTTATGTGCCCTACACTGTGTCGTGCTGTACCCTACGCTAATAATCCACTAGTGTATGGTAGCGCTCGAAACATTCCCCGATGCAGAGACCAGGTTGGTCAGGACATTTGGGACAATAATAACGGGTGTCACGCCTAAATCCGCGCTTGCTACAGACACGACATCTTCTTTGGGGCCATCTTTGGGTAGGGGTACTCGGGAGGACATGTGAAAAATGCCTCTCATGCAGCCGGCTCACTGCATCTGGAAGGGGAAGTTGGGCAGGCATGCCTCCTGGGTACAGGTAGGCAAGGATGATCTCTTCCTGGAATTCCCGGAAAGATCCAGTTCGTCCTGACGCCCTGTATAGGACAAAGGCGTTCAGCATAGCCAATTGGTATAGGTAAACAGACATTTTTTTGTACCAGCGTCTGGCTTTACGGGCAACTAAATACGGCGCCAAAAGCTGGTCGTTAAGGTCCACCCCTCCCATGTTAAGGTTATATTCGTGGACACAGAGGGGTTTCTCCATAACGCCAGTTGCCGTAGGAATTTGGATCGTCGTGTCTGGGTGAAGGGAGGACAGAACATAAACATCCCGTGTATCCTTCCACTTCACCGCAAGTAATTTGTCCGTTTTCAAGCAGGCTCTCGCCCCCCGACTAAGACGGGAATCTACAAGCCGTTGGGGGAAGCCCCGGCGATTAGGTCGCACGGTGCCACATGCGCCAATTTGTAAATCGAGAAGGTGACTAAATAGTGGCACGCTTGTATAAAAGTTGTCCACGTACAAATGGTACCCCTTTCCGGATAAGGGTGACACCAAGTCCCAAACGATCTTACCGCTGCTCACTATGTAGTCTGGGCAGTTGGGGGGCTCCACACAGCTATCTTTTCCCTCATAGACCCGGAAACTAACTGTATAGCCTGTGGCCCTGTCACACAATTTATACAGTTTGACCCCGTACTTGGCACGCTTGCTGGGGAGGTACTGTTTCATAGCAAGGCGGCCAGTAAATTTAATCAGGGACTCGTCAACGCAGACAACTTGTTCGGGGGTAAACAAGGCTGCAAACCGCTGATTGAAGTGGTCTATGAGGGGCCGAATTTTGTGGAGCCGATCGTATGCAGGGTCTCCCCGAGGACGACAGAGTTCATTGTCGCTGAAATGCATAAATCGCAGAATTTGCTCGTATCTCGTCCTGGACATAGAGGCAGAGTACATGCGCATATGGTGAACTGGGCTAGTGGACCAATATAGCCGCAATTCACTCTGTTTAGTTATGCCCATGTGAAGGGAAAGGCCCAGAAAGATCTTAAATTCGGAAACCGTTATAGGTTTCCAGCCGAATTGTCTGGCAAGGTGTGAATTTGGGTTGGCGGCGATGAACTGTTGTGCATATAAATTTGATTGATCCACAATAGATCTGTAAAGATCTTCCGTGAAGAACAGCTCAAAAAAGTTCAGGGGCGTAAAACCAGCTGTCTCCACGTGGATTCCAGGTTGGGCGGTGAATGGGGGAAGTACTGGCGCTGTAGTATCAGTGGGTTGCCAATTAGGAAATGCCAGCGCATCAGGGAGGGCACTATGGGCTCTACGGGCCTGTCTTCGAATACGCGGTGGCCGCGGGCCACTACTTGTGCTAGCCACCGCACCAGCTTCAACTGCACTTAGGGGACTCGCCACATCACCAGGTCTTACTGCAGTGCTGGTTGTACTAGGTCCAGGTTGTACTAGGCCGCTGGCGCTTGCCAGGTCGCCAGAAGGATGAGCGGCACTAGTACCCACACTCTGCTCCATACGAGCACCCTGCGATTCCTGCATCACAACAACTTCAGAATGGGGTCGGGTACGCCTGGGTCTAACAGGGACCCATCTGTCGTCGGAGCTATCTGTCAGGGAGCCGCTGCCGTCATCAGGTTCATATACTGACACTAATTCGGTCATTGTAGCTTCCCCTTCGCTATCAGATGACTCGGTCAGCATATAACTGAGAAGCTCTTCATCCCTGTACGAACGTTTGGTCATTTTGGTAACTAAATTTACTCGTACAGTGATGCGACTCACAGGTAATAAAAGCACCTGGTTGTCGAAGATTATTTCAAGCGCTACAAAAAAAACTGCTAATGCTAGCAGGGATCAGGCCTGACTCTGCTAACACAGCGGTTTTGTGTCTTGTGTTTTTTTGCAAGTGACAGTAATCTATTGATTACTACACTTGCCTGGGTGAAAGGGTTAAACGCAGGTGCTGGCCGGAATCAGTACTGATCGTGCAAACACCGCGTTTTGGGAACCCTAAACTATGGGGGCGCTAGTATAGTTCTGATCAGATCAGATATTGATCTGTTCAAACACTATACTAGAAATGGAAGTGTAGGTGCGTGCGTGCGTGCGTGCGTGTGTGGCAATCAAGGGGTTACTTCTAAACTATGCGCTGGGGATCTGGGGGGGGTGGCGGGGACCCTAAACCTCCTTTGGGAAAGAAACTAGCTAGCTAGCGCAACCTCAAGTCACAATGACACCAATACAAAATACAGTAAAAACAGTATATTATGTGTGTATTAGTGCTAATGTGACAGAGGGTGTAGGGGTTAACGGGATGTGATCAGGGGGGGATCAGGGGTTTAAATCTTTATTGGAAGGGACTGGCGGGTATCCTAAGGATAAAAGGAACGGTGGCAAGCGCTAAACCTGGTCACAAGTCACACTTATACGGGTATATAGAAAATGCTATATACTGTATACAGTGTGCGTTGTGGCAGGGGGTGTAGGGGTGATCAGGAGGGGATCAGGGGATTAAATCTTTTTTGGGCGGGTGGCGGGGACCCTAAACCTCCTTGGGACACAAACTTAGTCGCCTGCGCTAATTCTGATCACAATCACACTAATACAAAAATACAAAAACACAGTATATTACGTTTGTATTAGTGCTGATGTGACAGAGGGTGTAGGGGTTAACTAGCGGTGATCAGGGGGGGATCAGGTGGGATCAGGGGCTTAAATCTTTATTAGGGGGGGGTGGCGGGTAATTCAAGTGGAAAAAGGGGGGTCGCAAGCGCTAGACCTGACCACAAATCACACTTATACGGGTATATAGCAAAATGCTATATACTGTATACGGTGTGTGTTATGGCAGGGGGTGTAGGGGTGATCAGGGGGGGGTCAGGGGCTTAAATCTTTATTGGGCGGGTGGCGGGGACCCTAAACCTTCTTGGGACAGAAACTTAGTCGCCTGCGCTAATTCTGATCACAATGACACTAATACAAAAATACAATAACACCGTATATTGCGTTTGTATTAGTGCTGATGTGACAGAGGGTGTAGGGGTTAACGGCGGTGATCAGGGGGGGGTCAGGGGAGATCAGTGGGTTAAATCTTTATTAGGGGGGGGTGGGGGGTAATTTGAGTGGAAAAGGGGGGGTCGCAAGGGCTACACCTGTTCACAAATCACACTTATACAGGTATATAGGTATATGCTATATGCTGTATATAGTGTGTGTTGTGTCAGGTGCTGTAGGGGTTAATTGGGGGGGCGATCGGGGGTGAAATGTGCCTATCTAACTGTGTGTGGGTGTGCTTGGTGCTGTACTCACAGTAAGATGTGCTCTCCTCTCACGCTGGATCCAAAAAGACCGTTGTGGGGGGAGGGCACATCTCCTCTAAGCCTGTGTTTACATTTCACAGGCTTAGAGGATGATCTGATTGGGCAGGACCGATCAACAGGTCCAGACCAAAAATGATTGGCCTGGACCTGATGACTGATCGGTTCTGAACCCAATCGAGTCATCATCGGCGGCGGGGACGCGCGGGAGCGCGCACAGGGCCGGCAAATTGTGCTGACGTAGGCCTACGTCAGTTTGCCTGGCCGGGGCTGAGTGCCGACGTAGATCGTCGTGCGCCGGTCGTAAAGTGGTTAAACTACTGTTCAGAGAATATTTGGTGGGCGAGCCCCCCCTATGTTCCCCTCCACCCCTGCAATGATGCCAGGCTTCCCTACTATTGATTGGGGTTGATTTACAATAACTGGAGAGTGTAAAATCTGGTGGAGCTGTACATGGTAGCCAATCAGCTTCTAACTCCAGCTGGTTCAATTAAGCTTTGACAATAAAACCTGAAAGCTGATTGGTTTCTATGCAGAGCTGTATTCATTCATAACTGAAGCAGTGACTGTATGGGATCCCATGTCAGCTTGTCTGTATGGGGCCCCGTTGTTTCTAACAGCAGTCCTGTTACTACCAAACATTTTGCAATATGGCTGTCTATTTTGTTTGTGCTGTTGATAAGGTCAGCCATTCTCTGCAGTTGTTTGACTTCACACATACAGTATATATATCCTGTTGGAATACTGAATTCGTTGTCAATTGTTTCAAGACACTGTTGTTGTGACAGCATATCTGGATCTCACCTTTTATGCCTGTATTATAACATACTGTCTTCCATTTGCCAAACATGTACCAGAATTCTGCAATTCACACATTTCTCTCAACACTTGGGCCTTGTCAGGGTCCGGACTGGTAGCAGGAGCGGTGCAGGGAGTGGATCCGCTGTGTCAGTGAGGGATTGTCGTGGACCGTACCGGAGGATCGGTTCTAAGTAGTTACTGGTTTTCACCAGAGCCCGCCGCAAGGCGGGATGGGCTTGCTGCGGCGGTAACTACCAGGTCGTGTCCTCTGGTAGCGGCTCAACCTCACCGACTGCTGATATAGGCGTAGTACAAAAGGGACAGGCAGAGGCGTAGTCAGACGTAGCAAAGGTCAGGGCAGGCAGCACAGGTTCAGAGGCGATAGTCGTTAGCAAAGGGTTCGGCAACAGGCAAAGGATTACACAAATAACGCTTTCACTAAGGCAACAAGGCAACAAAGATCCGGCAATGGCTGGAAGGGGCAGGTCACTTATATAGGAAACAGGTCACAGGAAACAGTAAACAGGTCACAGGAAACAGTAAACAGGTCACAGGAAGGGAGGTTTGGACCAGGCACCAATTACTGGTGCACAGGCCCCTTAAATTTCAAACGACCTGCGCGCGCGCGCCCTATGGTGCAGGGGCGCGCGCTCCGGGAACCATGTGAGCGGGGAGCGGAGGAGGGAGCGGAGCGGGCACAGGTGAGTGGATCTGGAACGAACGCTGCGAGCGCTCCGGTCCAGAAGCAGGGACCGGAGCGCTCAGCGTTACAGTACCCCCCCCTTTGGTCTCCCCCTCTTTTTGGTACCCAGAAACCTGAGGATGAGGTTACGGTCCAAGATATTCTCCTCTGGCTCCCAGGATCTCTCTTCAGGACCGCAGCCCTCCCAGTCCACCAAAAAATATCTTCTCCCCCTGACCAATTTAGAGGCCAATATCTCCTGAACGGAGAAGACATCCGAGGTACCGGATACAGGCGTGGGAGGAAGATTCTTGGGGGAAAAGCGATTAAAGACCGCAGGCTTGAGGAGGGAGACATGAAAACAGTTGGGAATTTTAAGGGAGGGAGGGAGATGGAGTTGGTAACACACAGGATTGATCCTCTTCTTGACCTTGTAGGGTCCCAAATAACGAGGACCAAGCTTGTAACTAGGAACCCTGAAGCGGACGTACTTGGAGGAGAGCCAAACTCTGTCCCCAGGAACCAGGACAGGAGGAGACCGACGTTTCTTGTCCGCTTGGATTTTCATGCGGGATGAGGCCTGTAAGAGGGACAGGCGCGTCTCACGCCAGATGGCAGAAAAGTCTTGCACCAGGTCATCCACTGCAGGTACACCGGAGGAGGAGGATAACGGCAGAGGAGGCAGAGGATGACGACCGTAAACCACGAAGAAGGGAGACTTGTTGGTGGCGGAAGAGTCTTTGTGGTTATAGGAGAACTCCGCCCACGGGAGGAGGTCGACCCAATCATCTTGACGGGAGGAAACAAAGTGGCGAAGATAGTCGCCCAAGATTTGATTGACCCGCTCTACTTGTCCGTTGGTTTGGGGGTGGTATGAAGAAGAGAAATCCAGCTTGATTTTAAGCCGTCCACAGAGAGCCCTCCAGAACTTGGACACAAACTGGACTCCTCTATCTGAGACAATATGTGAAGGCAGGCCGTGTAACCGGAAGATGTGTCGGAGGAAATGCTTGGCCAACTGAGGTGCGGATGGTAAGGCTGGCAACGGGATGAAGTGCGCCATCTTCGAGAATCGATCTACGATGACCCAAATTATCGTTTTCCCGTGAGATGGTGGTAGGTCCGTAACAAAGTCCATCGCGATATTGGACCAAGGGGTCTCTGGTATGGGAAGTGGCTGGAGAAAGCCGGCGGGTCTTTGGCGAGGGGTTTTGTCTCTGGCACATACAGAGCAGGACTGTACAAATTCAGAGATGTCCTTCTCCAAGGATGGCCACCAATATCTCCTGGAGATAAGTTGTAGAGTCTTTCGGACGCCAGGATGTCCTGCGAGAAGAGAAGAATGTCCCCACTTAAGAACCTTTAGGCGAAGACGGGGAGAAACATAGGTCTTTCCGGGAGGGAGGTTACGCAAGTCTATAGGTGCCACGGTGACCAGACATTCCGGGGGCACAATGTGCTGTGGCTTGACTTCCTCTCCTGTGACATCAGACGAACGAGAGAGGGCATCGGCCCTGAGGTTCTTGCTCGCTGGACGAAAGTGGATCCGGAAGTTAAATCTGGCAAAAAATAGAGACCAGCGAGCTTGGCGGGGATTTAGTCTCTGAGCAGACTGGAGGTAAGATAAATTTTTATGATCCGTGTAGATGTTCACGGGATGTACCGATCCTTCCAGTAAATGCCGCCACTCTTCCAAGGCCAGCTTGATGGCGAGTAATTCTCTATCCCCAATAGAATAATTTCTTTCAGCGGGAGAGAAAGTCTTAGAGAAAAACCCGCAAGTAACCGACTTGCCTCTCGTAGTCTTTTGCATGAGCAAAGCACCAGCACCAACAGAGGAAGCGTCTACTTCCAGGTAGAACGGCTTAGTAGGATCCGGTCTGGACAGAACTGGGGCGGTGGCAAAGGCAGACTTAAGAGCGCTGAAGGCCTTCTCGGCCTGGGGCGGCCAAGATTTCGGGTTAGCCCCCTTCTTGGTTAGGGCTACAATTGGTGCCACAAGGGTGGAGTAATGCGGGATGAACTGTCTATAATAGTTTGCGAATCCGAGGAATCGCTGGATGGCCTTAAGGCCAGAGGGACGAGGCCAGTCCAGGATGGCAGACAGTTCGGCAGGATCCATTTGTAGTCCCTTGGCAGAAATGATGTAGCCCAGGAAGGGAAGGCTGGTACGGTCGAACAAACACTTTTCAAATTTAGCGTAGAGACGGTTCTTTCTGAGACGGGAGAGTACTAAGCGGACATGAGCACGGTGTTGATCCAAGTTAGTAGAGAAGATGAGGATGTCATCCAAATAGACCACGACACAGGTATAGAGCAGGTCTCGGAAAATGTCGTTAACGAACTCCTGGAAGACCGCTGGAGCGTTACAGAGCCCGAAAGGCATGACTAAGTACTCAAAATGCCCGTCTCGGGTGTTAAAAGCCGTCTTCCACTCGTCACCCTCTCGGATGCGAATAAGGTTATAGGCCCCTCTGAGATCCAACTTGGTGAAGTACTTGGCGCCTTGTAACCGGTCAAAGAGTTCCGTAATCAGGGGAAGAGGGTAACGGTTCTTTACAGTAATGCTGTTGAGACCCCGAAAGTCTATGCAAGGCCTAAGGGTACCGTCCTTCTTCGCAACAAAGAAGAATCCTGCTCCGGCAGGAGAAGAGGATTTCCTGATAAACCCTCTCTGCAGGTTCTCCTGGATATACTCTGACATGGCTAGAGTCTCTGGAGGGGAGAGAGGATAGATTCTTCCCCTAGGCGGCGTAGTGCCAGGTTGCAAGTCAATGGGGCAGTCATATGGCCTATGTGGAGGCAACACCTCCGCCTGTTTCTTGCAAAAAACGTCTGGAAAATCCGCATATGGTTCAGGCAGACCGGGAGGAGGAGAAATAACAGGTGCAGACTTGACTCGTACCGACTTGAGACATCTGCTGAAACAAGCCGAACCCCAGCTTCGAACCTCTCTGGAGGTCCAATCCAGAACGGGACAATGGCGCTGGAGCCAGGGCAGACCCAAGAGGAGTTCTGAGGTGCAATGGGGTAACACAAAAAACTCCAATCGCTCAGAATGCAGGACTCCGATGTCCATCTGGAGGGGTTCTGTACGGAACTGCACCATACCGTCGAGTCTCTCTCCATTAACTGTGGAGATGAAGATGGGCTTCAGTAAACGAACCACAGGGATGTGGAACTTGTTCACCAGTGAGGCGTCAATGAAGTTACCGGCTGAACCGGAATCCAGAAAGGCAGAGGCAGCAAAGGAGATCTTGGCGGACACGGAAATCCGCACGGGTACCGTAATGCGTGGAGAGGAGGTATTCACACCTAGCAACGCCTCTCCCACGTTGACTAGGTGCGAGCGTTTCCCTGACGCGGTGGACGGAGAGGACAGTCCTTTACAAAGTGCTCAGTACTGGCACAGTACAAACAGAGGTTCTCGTCTCTACGGCGGTTCCTTTCTTGCGTGGTCAGGCGAGACCGATCCACCTGCATGGCTTCCTCGGCGGGAGGCCCAGAAGAGGGTTGCGGTGGAGGCTGGAAGATAGGCGCCAGACGAGGAAAGCGTCTGGGACGAGCACTTCCCTTTTCCTGTAGCAGTTCCTCTCGTCGCTCAGCAAAACGCAGGTCAATCCTGGTGGCCAAATGGATGAGGTCACTCAGGTTGGTAGGGACTTCTCGTGCGGCCAGGACGTCCTTTATGGCGCTGGACAAGCCTTTCTTAAAGGTAGCACAGAGCGCCTCGTTATTCCAGGAGAGTTCCGAAGCCAGGGTGCGGAAACGGATAGCATAGTCTCCGACAGAGGAACTCCCCTGGGACAAGTTCAATAACGCAGTCTCTGCTGAGGCAGCCCGGGCTGGCTCCTCAAAAACACTCCGGAATTCCACAAAGAAACTCTGGACACTGGCAATGGCAGGATCGTTGCGGTCCCAAAGTGGTGTAGCCCAGGCCAGGGCCTTCCCCGAAAGCAGGCTAACGACAAATGCCACCTTGGCTCGCTCCGAGGGGAACTGGTCAGCCGACATCTCATGGTGAAGGGAGCATTGGGATAAGAATCCGTGGCACAACTTGGGATCACCGTCGTACTTGGCCGGCATGGACAGACGGACTCTAGAAGTGGCGGCGGCCACAGGCTGCGGTGGTGAAGCAGATGCAGGCGGTGGAGGCGGCTGCTGCTGTGCTGGAAGAAGCTGCTGCAGCATGGCGGTCAACTGTGCCAGCTGTTGACCTTGCTGAGCGATCTGCTGCGACTGCTGGGCCACAACTGTAGTAAGGTCCGCGATACTAGGCAGAGGCACATCAGCGGGATCCATGGCCGGATCTTACTGTCAGGGTCCGGACTGGTAGCAGGAGCGGTGCAGGGAGTGGATCCGCTGTGTCAGTGAGGGATTGGCGTGGACCGTACCGGAGGATCGGTTCTAAGTAGTTACTGGTTTTCACCAGAGCCCGCCGCAAGGCGGGATGGGCTTGCTGCGGCGGTAACTACCAGGTCGTGTCCTCTGGTAGCGGCTCAACCTCACCGACTGCTGATATAGGCGTAGTACAAAAGGGACAGGCAGAGGCGTAGTCAGACGTAGCAAAGGTCAGGGCAGGCAGCACAGGTTCAGTGGCGATAGTCGTTAGCAAAGGGTTCGGCAACAGCCAAAGGATTACACAAATAACGCTTTCACTAAGGCAACAAAGATCCGGCAATGGCTGGAAGGGGCAGGTCACTTATATAGGAAACAGGTCACAGGAAACAGGTCACAGGTCACAGGAAACAGTAAACAGGTCACAGGAAGGGAGGTTTGGACCAGGCACCAATTACTGGTGCACAGGCCCCTTAAATTTCAAACGACCTGCGCGCGCGCGCCCTATGGTGCAGGGGCGCGCGCTCCGGGAACCATGTGAGCGGGGAGCGGAGGAGGGAGCCGGAGCGGGCACAGGTGAGTGGATCTGGAACGAACGCTGCGAGCGCTCCGGTCCAGAAGCAGGGACCGGAGCGCTCAGCGTTACAGGCCTTTTTACATTGGCACATAAAGCTCCCTGACAATGGCAGGTATTATTGGTCTTTTTTGGAATTCTTTGGTTCTATTTGGAATTCCAGTTCCAAACTCTATTCATCCATCCATTGAAACAAACTTCAAAATTGAAAAAAAATAATGTGTAGGTGTGGGTCAGCCCCCCCCCCCCTATTTTTTTTTCTAGCCACTTTTGGACCCCTCCTTCTTTTTTGTCCTCTGTTTCATACTCTTATCCTTAAACTCTTATAGCCCAACTCCAGATACATTGAGGTCTTCAGCTACCTTGAGTGAGTCTAGGTTGTTGCTGCACTTTGAAGGGGATAACTCCAGGGAAAGCTTTTTCCTTCCTCTATAACAACCAAACCTCCATTTCTTGTATGGATGTCACAGTGACGAAAACTCAGGTAAACTCCCCCCCCCCCCCCCCCACTCCCTGACCTCAATGGGGCCATAGAAAGAAACGAAAACCTGGCAGAAATGTTAAAGCTCACACCATAAAAATACAGAAAGGAGTTCCAGACCACGAATAAATGAAAGAGTCCAAGATAATTTTAATTCATGGAAAAGAAGTCAGGTAAAATGGGCAACACATTTTGGGGGCAACACCACTACCTCTTTAACCAGGGCTACAAGAACAAACCTAAATTTAAGTGAAAATGATGAAAGATGCTGTCTAATATTGCATGCATAAAACTTAAAGTGGGATGTTTAAATAATGGACATATGGATACGTCTAGTCTTCCCTACTAGAAACCTATCCTTCAAAGATTATTCAGCTCACACACTTTGTAATAAACTACAATGGAAATAACAATATCTCTAATTACTGATGTGTAACTTGATTTTTTGTGTATATTTAAATGTTCTTTAAAAACTGAAAGAATACATTGTCATGCTAAATAATGTAACCTGTGTTCTGTACCGTGACTATAGCCTTCAAGGGTTACTTTTTTTGCATTAAAACTTCAATAAAACTTTACTGGAATTGTATAACACTTTTCACATGGAGGTACAAAAATAATTTTAAAAAATAAAACCGAATGGAGAATTATTTCTCAAACGTTTAATTGATTACCGATTATACTATTCTAAATGATTGTAAACCTTTATAGGTTTTCTGGTTACCTTTTTCATCAGTATTTTAATGTTGACTGTGACCAGGATTGTATTTGCATGTACGCAGAGCCCCCTATGAAGGTATGTATAGGAGCGGTTTACATATAAACAAGTATCGGTGACAGTTTTCTGTTTACAGTGCATATAAGAACACACAATGGTGTGTGTAGGTGAAGTTAAAGGCAATATGTGTATTTGGATGTACAATAGAACTAGACATTTTTTATGTGTGTATGGTTTGGCTTTTTACTTTACTGGTCAGCTGTACAGTGCTGCACGGGAGTACCCAAGGGAATTTTACGGTATGAATTGTTTTGTATTTTATTCAATCATAGGGCTTGGGTACATATGTATTCTTTTGGTTCCTGAGGTCTACATGAGTTTAGTTCCATTCATGGCATTATGAACAGAGATCATGGGACTGATCTGAGGTTACTGATCTCTATGTGGATAGGGCCATGAAATGTATTCTCAAAATGTCTACACATTAGGGCTCAAGCAAATAACTGATTAGGGCTGTACACAACCCAGATCAGTGTATTTCCTAAGTCTGTACAAATCAATGAAGGACTGACTCTGTTCAAGACTGTCCACAGCTGTCCACATGTAATTACACATTGGGGGAATACTCAAGTTTAGGGACACACGCGAGCCCCTGCGTCTAGGAGCACACTTCCATTCCTAACCACAGCTATATGCGTGATTACATGTGAACAGGTGGGCCATAAACAGTGTTAGACTGTCATTGATGTGCACTGTCCAGAAACACCTGACCATACCTGGTGCAAATGTATGCTGGTTTGGGCTTTGTCTGGCCCTAATCAGCCATGTGCACGAGTCCTTAGGCCCCTTTCACACTTGTGCGGCCTGAAAGTCACGCAACTTTGATGCGTCTTTGCTGCAACTTTGACGTGACTTTGACAAAACTTAAAGCAATGTCTGCGTAATCCTGAGGCCTTTGGACCAAGTCGGACCAAAGTAGTGCAGGGACCACTTTGAATTTGCACAGATATGAACAGTACTCATTGGAAATCATAGGGTAAGACCTGTCATACGACTTTGCAGTCCCAAGTCGCAGGACAAGTCACACAAGTGTGAAAGGTGCCTAAAAAAGGCATTCAGAAAACAGAAATATGGAAAATAAGTGTAATATACACTTAAGCGGATGCTTAGTAAAAAATCTAAAACAATTATTAATCCAAAATGTCTTTGTGAGCCGCTCATCCAAACAACAATGAAGTTGAAAGCTAGTGAATTTGGTAGGGGACCACGCTCAAATAATTAAATAAATAAATAAATAAATACGTCATATTCATAAATGCATCAATGAATATGACTCAATAATTCTCCAATAAGTGAAATAAATATAAGTTTATAAAATAAATATATCTCTAATATGTGAAATTCAAACGTCCAAAGATGAATAAATTACAATTAAAGCATATATTGGTAAATGTGAAAGTCCAAAGTGAATACTAATGGTTGTATTATTGCAATAGTGTCCAATCTGCTGCAAAGTGCTCTTAATGCTTAATATTATTGGTGAGTAGATGGGAGTAAATCAACATCCATTCAGTGGGTATGTGCTTTTCCTTCACCTCCACCACATGCACAGCCCACTTACCAGATAACCCCTTGGGGTTAGGCGACAGTAGGTCTCCCGCTATGGTATCCCGCTGCAATTCCCTCAGTAGAAAGCGTGGTTCCAGGATTCAAATAGCCTTTAAATGTTTCCTCAATGGTCCACTTGTTTACCAGCAGGGATTTCTAGTGAGGGTGGATAAAACGTAGGGAGGCTCATAGTGTAGCATTTTCAAACATCTTTATTAAATATTTAGTAACTTGAAACATGAAAAAAACTGTGAAAGCCAGCCTGAGTACCTGAACGCCCTTCCGCGTTCTAGCTGTGTCTCACAGATCGGAAGTGACGTAGTGGCGTATCACGGGACCCTTGCAGAGGGAATTATACCATAGCGGGAGACCTACTGTCTCCTAACCCCAAGGGGTCATCTGGTAAGTGGGCTGTGCATGTGGTGGAGGTGAAGGAAAAGCACATACCCACTGAATGGATGTTGATTTACTGCCATCTACTCACCAATAGTATTAAGCATTAAGAGCACTTTGCAGCAGATTGGACACTATTGCAATAATACTACCATTAGTATTCACTTTGGACTTTCGCAATCACCAATATATGCTTTAATTGTAATTTATTTATTTTTGGACGTTTGAATTTCACATATTGGAGATATATTTATTTTATTTTATGAACTTATATTTATTTCAATTATTGGAGAATTATTGAGTCATATTCATTGATGTATTTATGAATATCACGTATTTCTTTATTTATTTAATTATTTGAGCGCGGTACCCTACCAAATTCACTAGAAAACAGAAATAGTCTGATAACTCTCTGGACATGCTTTTGGACAGCTGATAAATTAACAGGAACACTTAACCTGGCAGAAAGTTATTGTTTATGCCTAGGCAGAGTATGGGTCTATGCTAATATTAGAGGAATAATAGCAACTGGAAAATGATTTCTAACCCATCCCTTCTCCAAGAGCAGCCAGCCTTTATGTGTCTGATGGCTTTACAAACATGATAGTCACCTCTTGTCTAATTATTATTATTATATGGGATTCATATATAGCGCAAGCAGTTTGCGCCAGCAGTTTTTCAGAAAAATGAATGCAGACAGTATAGTTACAATACAATTCAATACAAGAGGAATCTGAGGGCCCTACTTATTAGAGCTTACAATCTAAAATGAAGGGTCAAGTGATATAAAAGGTAAAAACTGTGGGGAGGAGCTGAATGAGCAAGAACATTTCAATTTATTAGTTCGAGGCAGGATAATCCTTATTGAAAGAGGGGTTTTCAGGGATCATCTAAAGGTGAACAGAGTAGGCGATAGTCAGGCAGATTGAGGTAAGGATTTCCAGAGGATGGGTTATGCTCTGGGGAAGTCATGAAGCATGGGAGGAGGTGATGGGGAGCTAAGAGGTCTTGGGAGAAGCAAAGAAAACCTTATTTTGAGAGAAGGGTATTGATGTAGTTGGGAGGAGTTGTGTATGGCCTTGGAGGTTGTTGTTAGTATTTTGAATTGTATTTGTTAGGTGAGTGGAAGCCAATAGAGGGATTGGCAGGGAGGGGTAGCATACACTAAATGGTTGGTAAGGTGGATGAGTCTAACAGAAGTATTCATGATAGACTGAAGAGTACTAGCCTATGTGAAGGTAGGCCAATGAGGAGGGAAATGCAATAGTCAAGGCAAGAAATAACCAGGGAAATGTTGGTTAAGAGGGGGCGTACTTTGTATAACATGTACTTTAAGGAAATACAAGATTTAGAGAGCCTGAGTGTATCCTATTTGATAGGAAGTTTGTTTCATGTATCAAGCGATCTTTACACAATAACAGCTTTGTATTGGCTTTATATAAATAATATGCAATCCTGATAATCTCCCAGAACTTTTAGGTTCAGTTTCTGTACCATGTGCCATTAGGTATCATTTTTGCCTGGATCATAATTAGTTCGGCAAGACTTGCCCCAACTTATACTGTAGATCTTGATCAGCAGAAATAAAGTTATCTATTTCTGTACTATAGCTTAAAATGCACCTGACAAATCAAAGCTACTTGTAGGTTTGCAAGCCCAGCGTTGGTTAGTTCTGTCTTGCAGGTCTGCTAAAGGTCATTGTAAAAGACCTTGCCAAGTTTAATTCTTTTAATTCTTTCCCTTGTTTCATTACAATGAATAAGGAAGCACGGTGAGTAAGTAGCAGTTAGAGGGAAAACAGAAGTCATTATTTAGACTGAGGGTCACGAGTTGGAGAATTCTGAAGGACAGTGCTGTTACAGACCACAGGAATCTAAATTAAAGATAATGTACTTCTTTGTACATAACTTTTTTTTACTTCTTAGGTTTTCATGGAGCCTTTTATGAAAGTCCAAGGATTTGAGAAAAAAAAAAAAAAGATATATGAACTCCTATATACATACAGTATATGTAGTGTGCCTATACTCATTGATCTTACCCAACTATTATCTTACTTAAATTTTACACAGAATATGAAAAACAATAGGGAATTTTCTTTTTTTTTACTTCTACGCTTTATGTGCAGTATATTAGCATAAAAGTTGAATTCCAGGATATATCTAACTACTCCTAAAAGTGCTCACTCCTCCCCCCCCAACACGTATGCCAACTAACCTAGGGAAGAAAGATCCATATACTTGCCTATTTTCAGATGGCTCTGGTCTGGTCACGTGATCTCCCTTTTGTCACCTAGCAGCCAGCTTCAGGGGAGAGGAGAGAGCGCTCAACAAAGGCTGGAATGCCTGGGCAGTGACATCACCCATGGATCATTTATTGTTGGTGGTCCCTCCTCTCCACTGAAGCTGCCACCAGCTATCACAGGGGAGTGGGATCATGCCATAAGACCAGAGCAGCCTGAAAATAGGTACGTATACAGATCTTTCTTCCACAGGTTAGTTAATATAGATGTTAGGAGGGGGAGGGAGCAGTTTTAAGATTATTTCTACTTTAGGAGACTATGTGATTCTTTAAATAAAATTCCATTTGCTTAACACTACAAACAAAGAGTTGTCACCGATGGATGAGTTCTAGAGCAGCAGTCCTCATTCTTGTAAGTGTGATGTGCTAGTTGGAAATAATCTAGAAAAGTGTTAATTTGTCTGGTTGTCAATGTGGTAGTTTGAAGGGTTCTAGAGTGGCAGTGTTTAGTCTAGTCCTAAATTTGGTAGCTGTAAGGGCCCTAGAGCAGTCATGCTTTGCCTTGTTCAAAGAGTGGTAGCTCTACAGGTTCTTGAACAGAGGTATTTAATGTTATTTTAAGTGTGGTAGCTGGTAAAATTACAGATCAGTGGTGAGCAGTCTAGTTCTAAGTGTAGTAACTTGAAGGGTTCTAGCATAGTGGTACTCACTCAGTCTTGTTCTAAGTGTGGTAGCTGGAAAAGTTTTAGGCCAGTGGTGCTCTGTCTTGTTCTAAGTATGGTAGCTGGAAAGACTCTAAGACAGTGGTGCTCAGTCTTTTTCTAAGTTTGGTAGCATAAAAAGTTCTAGGACAGTGGTGGCCAGTCTTGTTCTAAGTTTGGTAGCTGGAAAAGTTCTAGGACAGTGTTGCTTAGTCTTGTTGTATGTATGGTAGCTGGAAAGGTTCTAGGACTGTGGTGCTCAGTGTTTTTGTATTTGCGGTAGCTGGAAAGGTTCTAGGACAGTGGTGCTCAGTGTTTTTGTATGTATGGTAGCTGGAAAGGTTCTAGGACAGCGGTGCTAAGTCTTGTTCTAAGTTTGGTAGCTGGAAAATTTCTAGGACAGTGGTGCACAGTCTTGTTGTACAGTATCTCACAAAAGTTAGTATACCCCTCACATTTTTGTAAATATTTAATTATACCTTTTCATGTGACAACACTGAAGAAATGACAGTTTGCTACAATGTAAAAGTAGTGAGTGTACAGCTTGTATGACAGTGTACATTTGCTGTCCCCTCAAAATAACTCAACACACAGCCATTAATGTCTAACCGCTGGCAACAAAATGGAGTACACCCCTGAGTGGAAATATCCAAATTGGGCCCAAAGTGCCAATATTTTGTGTGGCCACCATTATTTTCCAGCACTACCCTAACCCTCTTGGGCATGGAGTCCTCCATGACGACATCAAGAAGCTGGTGGATGTTGGAGACCTTGCACTCCTCCACCTTCCGTTTGAGGATGCCCCACAGATGCTCAAAAGGTTTAGGTCTGGAGACACACTTGGCCAGTCCATCACCTTTACCCTCAGCTTCTTTAGCAAGGCAGTGGTTGTCTTGGAGGTGTGTTTGGGGTCGTTATCATGTTGGAATACTGCCCTGCGGCCCATTCTCCGAAGGAAGGGGACCATGCTCTGCTTCAGTATGTCACAGTACATGTTGGCATTCATGGTTCCCTCAATGAACTGTAGCTCCCCAGTGCCGGCAGGACTCATGCAGCCCCAGACCATGACACTCCCACCACCATGCTTGACTGTAGGCAAGACACACTTGTCTTTGTACTCCTTACCTGGTTGCCGCCACACACGCTTGACACCATCTGAATCAAATAAGTTTATCTTGGTCTCATCAGACCACAGGACTTGGTTCCAGTAATCCATATCCTTAGTTTGCTTGTCTTTAGTAAACTGTTTGTGGGCTTTCTTGTACATCATCTTTAGAAGAGGCTTCCTTCTGGGACGACAGCCATGCAGACCAATTTGATGTAGTGTGCAGCGTATGGTCTGAACACTGACAGGCTGACCCCTTCAACCTCTGTAGCAATGCTGGCAGCACTCATACGAGGTGAGGGGAGAGGAAGGGAGGTGAGAAATAGGATGTAAGAGAGAGAGGGGGAGAGATGGGGTGAGAGGGGGGTTTGGTGGGTGAGAGAGAAAGAGAGAGACGAGGGGCAGAGGGGAGTTTAGAGAGAAAGAGAGGGGAATGAGAGAGAGAGGAAGGTGGGGGAAGTTGTGAAAGTGAGAGGGGAGTGAGAGAGAGCGTGAGAGAGAGGATGTAAGAGAGAGAGAGGGGAGATGAGAGATAGAGAAGGGGTGAGAGAGAGAGAGAGAGAGAGAGAAAGGGGATGAGAGAGAGGGTGAGGATGTAAGAGAGAGGGGGGTGAGAGAGAAAGGGGGGTGGAGAGAGATCCGTGGCCACTCAGGCATAAAATCCAAGAAAGAACTGGACAGGGCCATGTCTGTGTTTCCCTCTCCAGCAGCTGAAAGCCAGTGGGAGGGAGTGAGAGAGAAACCGTCTTTCAGCTGCTGAAGAGACCAGTACATGGCATCAATCTGCATTTGGGCCTCCCCACCCCACCGATCCCCCTGTTGTCCGAGCCCCCCCACAGAAGCACCCCCCTGATGGTCTTCTCCTCCGCTCCTATCCTCTGCTCCCCTCACCCTCCCACCAGGCAGTGCCCGAAGTCCGCCCCTGGCTAAAAGTTGTAAGCTGATCCCCCCGCCCCCCCCTAGTTACGCCCCAGTGCATGGGAGTTGTAAAGGTTCTAGGACAGCAGTGCTCAGTCTTGATCTAAGTTTGGTAGATGGAAAAGTTTTAGGACAGTAGTGCTTAGTCTTTTAGAGCAGTGTTATTTAGACTTGTTCTAGGTGTGGTTGCTGGAATGGTTCAAAGACAGTGGTGCTTAGACTTGCACAGTGATAACTTGAAGGGATCTAGAGTACTACAGTGTGTAAACATGTTCTATGTGTTGTAGCTGGAAGGATTCTATAACAGTGTTGCTCAGTCTTGCTGTACCTGTGCTAGCAGGAATAGTTATAGCGCATTTTATTTTCTCCTTAAAGGTATTTTACAGTTTAAGTTGCGACTCCACTTGTTATCCTGGTACCCAAACAGATTTACATGACAGTACAAAATATGACATCCTATTATCTGGACTTTTGATCCTAGGATCATGTCTGCAGTCCTGAATCGCACACTAGAAAACCTTCTTTTTGGAAAACACATACATAAGCAAATTACCTATTAACAGCAACACAAGAAAAGGATTATCAAGGCAGAGGAGCCCAAAGTTTTGTACAATGTGGTCACTGAATTTTAATAGCTTGTAATTAAAGAATTCTCAGAGGTTTTCAGGACTAGCTCTAGCCAGATGCAAAGAGCTCTCTACAGCACCAATGACAATAAGATGTAAAGATTTTTTAGTTAACCCCGAAGGTTACAAAATATCATTGATCTATGTGCTATAAAAAAAATGTGTTTTAAAGCTGTCTTTCTAAAAGGTTTCGACTACAGAGGTATTCTTTGTATTCTTATGTGTATGGAATATACAGTATATATAGTGCTTTGAAAAGGTGTTCATACCCCTTGAAATGTTCCACATTTTGTCATGTTACCATCAAAATCATAAATGTATTTTATTCGGATTTTATGGACCCAACACAAAGTGGCACATAATTGTGAAGTGGAGGGAAAATGATAAATGGTTTTCAACATTTTTTACAAATAAATATGTGGAAAGTGTGACGTGCATTTGTATTCAGCCCCCTTTACTCTAATACCCCTAACTAAATTCTAGTGGAACCAATTGCCTTCAAAAGTCATCTAATTAGTAAATACAGTCCACCTATGTGTAATTTAATCTCAGTATAAATACAGCTGTTCTGTGAAGCCCTCAGAAATTTGTTAGAGAACCTTAGTGAACAAAGAGCACCATGAAGGCCAAAGAACACACAAGACAGGTCAGGGATAAAGTTGTGGATAAGGTTAAAGTAGGGTTAGGTTTTAAAAAAATATCCCAAGCTTTGAACATCTCACGGAGCACTGTTCAATCCATCATCCGAAAATGGGAAGAGTATGGCACGACTGTAAACCTACCAAGACATAGCCGTCCACCTAAACTGGCAGGCCAGGCAAGGAGAGCATTCATCAGAGAAGCAGCGAAGGCCCATGGTACCTGTGGAGGAGCTGCAGAGATACACAGCTTAGGTGGGAGAATCTGTCCATAGGACAACTGTTAGTTGCGCACTCCACAAATCTGGCCTTTATGGAAGAGTGGCAAGAAGAAAGCCATATGAAGTCCTGTTTGCAGTTTGTGAGAAGCCATGTGGGCGGACACAGCAAACATGTGGAAGAAGGTGCTCTGGTCAAATGAGACCAAAATTTAACTTTTTGGCCTAAAAGCAAAACGCTATGTGTGGCGGAAAACTAACACTGCACACCATGAACACATCATCCCCACCGTGAAACATGGTGGTGGCAGCATCATGTTGTGGGGATGCTTTTTTTCAGCAGGGACAGGGAAGCTGTCAGAGTTGATGGGAAGATGGATGGAGCCAAATACAAAGCAATCTTAGAAGAAAACCTGTTATAGTCTGCAATTGAGACTGGGGCAGAGGTTCACCTTCCTGCAGGACAACGGCCCTAAACATACAGCCAGAGCTACAATGGAATGGTTTAGATCAAAGCATATTCATGTGTTAGAATGGCCCGGTCAAAGTCCAGACCTAAATCTAATTAAAAATCTGTAGCAAGACTTGAAAATTGCTGTTCACTGATGCTCTCCATCCAATCTGACAGAGCTTGAGCTATTCTGCAAAGAAGAATGGGAAAAAATATCACTCTCTAGATGTGCAAAGCTGGTAGAGACATACCCAAAAGGACTTGCAGCTGTAATTGCTGTAAAATATGGTTCTACAAAGTAATGACTCATGGGGGGGCTGAAAACAAATGTACATCACACTTTTCAGATATTTATTTGTAAAAATTTTGAAAACGATTTATAATTTTCCTTCCACTTCAAAATTATGTGCCACTTTGTGTTGGTCTATCACATAAAATCCTAATAAAATACATTTATGTTTTTGGTTGTAACATGACAAAATGTGGAAAATTTCAAGGGGCATGAATACTTTTTCAAAGCACTGTATATACTGTATATTCCATACACATAAGACTACAAATAATACCTCTGTAGTCAAAACCTTTTAGAAAGACAGCTTTAAAACACATTTATTTAAAGCACAGGGATCAATTATATTTTAAAGGATATGAATACTTTTTCAAGTTTCCTTATTACTCATTAGTGTGCTAACACATTTCCCACAGTGCTTTTCAAGGACCACAGAACTATCTACATCAGGTCCAGCAGTCAAAAGACTTATGTGCACATATGCATACACACTATATTACCAAAAGTATTGGGACACCTGCCTTTACATACACATGAACATTAATGGCATCCCAGTCTTAGTCCGTTCAATATTGAGTTGGCCCACCCTTTGCAGCTATAACAGCTTCAACTCTTCTGGGAAGGCTGTCCACAAGGTTTAGGAGTGTGTCTATGGCAATGTTTGACCATTCTCCCAGAAGTGAATTTGTGAGGTCAGACAGCCTGGCTCGAAGTCTCCGCTCTAATTCATCCCAAAGGTGTTTTATCGGGTTAAGGTCGACCTCTGTGCAGGCCAGTCAAGTTCCTCCACCACAAACTCGCTCATCCATGTCTTTATGGACCTTGTATTGTGCACTGGTCCAAATCATTTGGTGGAGGGGGTATTATTATAATGTGGGGTTGTTTTTCAGGGGTTGGCCCCTTAGTTCCAGCGAAAGGAACTCTTAAGGCATCAACATACCAAGACATTTTGGACAATTTTATGCTCCCAACTTTGTGGGAACAGTTTGGGGATGGCCCCCTCCTGTTCCAACATGACTGTGAACCAGTGCACAAAGGAAGGTCCATAAAGACATGGATTAGCGAGTTTGGGGGTGGAGGAAATTGAGTGACCCCAACCCGATAGAACACCTTTGGGATGAATTAGAGCATAGACTGCCAGCCAGGTCTTCTCGCCCAACATCAGTGCCTGATCTCACAAATGCGCTTCTAGAAGAATGGTCAAACGTTCCCAAAAGACACACTCCTAAACCTTGTGGACAGCTTTCCCAGAAGAGTTGAAGCTGTTAAAGCTGCAAAGTGTAGGCCAACTCAATAATGAACCCTACAGACTAATGCCTTGTACACACGCAACGATTATCGGCCGACCGGTCGTCCGTCTTTTGTCCAGAGTGGTGTTTTGTTGGTTGGAATGTGCCTAGACTGCACACAAATTTTCTCGGCCAACAAAAATCTACTTCAGAAGTGATGTCATGTGCTGGTTTACTTTCCGTGTGTTTTTTCTTCTCTGAGCATGCCCAGTCTTGCTCATCAGAGTTTTGTCTGCCGAAATCTGTACTGACTGACGGAAAATCGGCCGTTGTGTTGACGGCCAACAAAAATTTTATAGCCTGCACACCAGATTTTTTTCGGCCGAAAAGTCGGAGTCGGTTGTCGGAAGCATCATACTAACAAGCCGAAAATCGGCCGATCGGACGTTGGCCGAAAATTCACGTCCAATTATCCACGCGTGTGTACGGGGCTTTAGCTTGGGATGCCATTAAAGTTCATGTGCGTGTAAGGCTCCTTTCACACACTCCGTCCGTTTGACGGAGTCCGTTTTTCTCAGCGGGGGATCGAGCCGCCGATCCCCCGCTGAGCAGGAGGATGACAGCTGTTTCTCCGCGCTGTGTGTGGAGACACAGCTGTCAGTTCCCCATGTATCTCTATGGGGGAAATCGGATGGGAACGGACCGTTTGTCCGTTCTCATCCGATGCCATCCGATCCGATCCGCTGGACGGATGGAAAATAGGGTTTTCATCCGTCCAGATTTGACGGATCGGGTCGAATGTCAGCGGACATGTCTCCGCTGACATCCGATGCCCCATAGGAATGCATAGGGGGGACCGTTCAGATCCGCCAAAAAAACGGACAGGTGGATCTGAACGGTCCGCCTGTGTGAAAGGGGCCTAAAGGCAGACGTTCTAATACTTTTTTTTAATATAGTGTATGTATTTTTTACAGCAATTTGGGTTGAGGGGGTTTAGGATATACACAGAAAATTTGTATTTGCTTTCAGTAGTCAAAAGAGCTTACAGATAAATGTTCATTCTACAGTAATATACATACACGATAATTCCAATTTTGGGTGGAAGTCAATTAACCTAATATTTGAAGAAACCAAAGAACCAGGAGCAATGCCACACATACAGAAAAAAAAACCTTACATTCCATGCAGTCACTGTCTTAGGCCATGGCTACACTTCTTTCAGGGAAAGGGTTACAAATTCTTGCAGTGCATCATCAGTTATTAAGGAGCAGAGTGTGTTGATTATGTACACAAAGGGTTGTGTCTTTGTGTACTGTAAGCACGGTTCAAGATGACAGAGTACAAAGCGTCTTCTAGGAGAAATCTTTCTCATCAAGACACTAAACAGTCTTTGCGTGTCACCTGTGTTTGAGCACAAATACAGCGCTGAACTCTGCAGAAAGTTGTTGGACTGACATGGCGGTGGTAGTACTACACAGACTGGGTGGCATAGCAGACATACCAAGAGCAACAAGTATTTAGAGTCTAGCTCTGTGATCTTTTGCATCATAAAACCCTGCCAAATCCCTATATTGGAGGGAGCACTCATCCAATCTGTGATCATGTGACTTTATGAAATAGATTGATTCCATTGGCCTGGGCGTTTGGTGACAGGTAGAAGACACGTACAACAGGCTGCTGTACTGGCTCGCAGCAGATTTATCTAAGTCAGTATATACATATACAGGTGTATATTTATACATAAAGAAAGAGCACATGATACACTTACTAAGACTCACTCAGTATTACTAGAATTTAAATAAAAATTCACATTTAAAAAAAAAGCACACACATTTGTACATAGAAATAAAATGGAAAAATGCTTACATCACCAATGACAGGTGTTTTAATCGCTCTTCACTTTATCCAAAACTAAAAAAAGTTTTGCCTTTAGTTACACTTTAACATACTGTATTTTGGGAATATTAAACTGTTGCTTGTTTGGCATCTTACCTTGTATTGTACAGAAAGTGAGATATGATGTTGCACGTTATATTTTGGCATTCTTTGTATTACCTTTATAAACGCCTTAATAAAAATTATTGGAAAAAAGAAATTAGCAACTCAGGAAGCTGACATGCTAATTTGAAATGCAAATTTACGATTAGGGGATCGGACGGTCTATGCAGGCCGTTTTGGATCATTTGAGATATAGGCAGGGCTCTTGTATATTATCGGAAACGAATATGGGCAAGGTCCTGATATGGCGCCGCGTTGTAGAGTCTCCTCGCCAGGAGTGGGGTGTGACCGCGGCAGCATTAGCGATATATAAGACGACTGACTCCACCTCGCTGACGAAGTCTATGACGCAACGCGTACGGGGGAGGAGCCTGCACGTCATCACGTCGATTCCCGGAGACCACAGGCAGCGTTTGATGTTATGATAAGTCCGCACTGCTGAAGTGCTTTGAAATGTAAGTGCGATTTCACCATTTATGATTTAATAAATAGCCTTAAAATCAGAGAGCACTAGATCTTGCTTTTATTTTTCCACACCAATGCCATATAAACCTGGAGGGACTATCAGGAGGCGGTGATGGGAAGGCAAACCAGACTGCAGTGATTATCCCAGAGTGTGTATTGACTCTTAGGAGTCTGTTCCTAAGGTGAGCTGCTAATCTGTCACTAGTCACTAGGAGCACCTGGAGTGAAGCATGCAGCACTTTTGATCACGTTTGTGGATGAAGATTTTTTGATTTTCTTTCAGTCACTATTTTCACTGAGGATTGGGACTATTAATATTATTGATTTTATAATCACGGCTCAGAAATTGATTTATCACTTTAGTATCACAGTTGATGGACTGATTTAGAGTTATTGTGATAACATTTTGTACACCAAACATATTTATTTCTTTATCTCCAATGAAAGACTTGGCGCAGCAATATTATTTTCTTTAATATAAAAATAAAGTCTTGAAGCACATGTGTGTTTTCCTAATTGTATGCATTTCATTTATTTATGCTGGCTTAGGTTGGGAGAAATTGTAACAATTAGACAAGGCTTTCCAACCTGTTTGATTGTTTTATCCCTCAAAAATAGTTACTCAAAACTGTTTGAAGGTGCCCTTTAAACAGAAGAAATTGACAACCATTACTGGGTCGTCAGGTGGGGGGGGGACTCCGAGACACACGAGGGGCTTGATTGCATTCATTTTAGGGGCTGCAAGAGTTTTCATTGCAAGATCCTGGAAATCGCAAGTTATCCATTTTGGATTGGTAAAAAACAAAATGTCCTGTGGCACCAGAGCGGACTACGGAGGCAATTCCTGCCTCTGTATGATCTGCTCACACTTGTGACAGAGCCGAGAGCTCCGTCGGGGTGTCCCCGCGTTTGCTCTCGAGCGATGTCCGGTGGGAGTGGCCGGGGCGGTGACGTCTTTTGACGAACCGCCCGGGATCCACGCCATTTAAGGGCGCCAGTTACAGGCCCTAGTATGGCGGAGGTTCCCCATCCGGTGGGGACTGTGCGGAAGCTGGGAACAGCGTGGCAAGGGGTAAGCTATACATGGCTAGCAACAATGTTTTAGCATTATACTCTTTGATACCCGTGACTTTATTCCAACCTTACTCTGCTTAACAGCCTATATACAAGCAGAGGAGACATGCTCCCTACATTAAGCTCTCGCCCTTTCCAGGTTTGGTGAGCCGTTTTAAAGTGTTTGTTTATGTTTAGGATTCTTTTACTATATAAGGATTTTCTATGTTTGGTGGCACCTCATCTATCTACCTCTATCTCTATTTCCCATGCTTGCTTCAAGCATTTCATGTATGAACTCTATGTGGACTCTATGAGGCAATTGTCTGCGTATACGTAACTCAGGTCACCCTCCTACTATTATGGAGGGAGATGGGCTGGATACTAAATTGATTGCACACATATATTTATATATGTATATAAAAATAAATCAATACATATGATATGCATTCTACTCTATGGGTGACCCATTGGTGCATGGGTGAACTCTATATGTCGGTGTACATCCAGCTAGAATCGTATGATAATTGCCTATCTCTACTGTCCTGAGTAATTATGTGTCTATTCTTTAGCCCCTTTGAGGCAGATAACCTATGGGCTCTATGGGTGCTTATACACTCTCATAACATGCATGTGGCACACTTATTCTATCACTTTGGAATACTTGAGTTTAGGGGTTCAGCACTTTCACGGGCTTCCTCTTAAAGTGATATCATAGAATATAAATGCAAACTATTCTGAGAAACATTGTTTTCTTGCTCTTACCCATTCAGATAATAGACATGGAGTGATCACCCTCACTACTATGTCACTATATAAGTGCCTATCTTTGAGCTTCCCAAAACGCACAGTCCTCCTCGTTAAAGAATTTCTTACGAAAATTGAGATATGTGCCTGATTACTATATGTACAGGTATGTATATCTTTCTTCCGTATACCAGATGTACAAACATGATATAGCATGCTGATACTATAATTACGGCATGGATCCCCACATATACTCGCTATTGGCAGCCTCCATTGTTTCTCCTAAACCCCTTTGGTTTCTGAATGCAATCTAAGACTCAATGCTATATTGTGTTGATATATAGTAAAAGTATAAGGACTCATTCAGATGTGTAATGTGATTGTATGCAACAAATGAAAAAATGATATGTAATTGTAATTACAATACACTGGTAACGATGTAACATACATATGTAATTTATCTAAACACTGTTATTTTTCACACAGACAAAAGAAATGATATGCTCCAGACGAAGCTTTTTGCCTAAGAAAGCGAAACATGTTGAGCAAAGGTCATATATTATATGGTGAATGTTAATCTATACTCTCAGTTGACCCCGCTGACCGGCACCTTATTGTTTGGGTGTCCGCCGACGGTTCTCTTCTGATATTGAGTAAACGGTTTCAAGAATTATATGACTACTAATGATCTTGTACTCTGAATTGTATGTAAATCACTGCCTTAAGTTTTATGTACTGAGATATTGTACAGTATAGACCATCTATTGGTCTCACTGTGTCCTCAATACACAATTATTTGCCTGTATTGTTTCATGATTTTAAAATATTTTTGTTGAATAAAATAACAATTTTTTTAAAAAACTCTTGTGCCCGAAATCCCTGTTTCCCAATCCTTCCAAATAAATTAGTCAATTGAGGATAGGGGCACACCCTAAGTGGATACGTCATGGCCCAGATGGCTGCTGTCTGTGGACACATGACCTGCAAAATAATTCTGATATGAAGGTGGAAGCACCAGCCATTTTGGGAAGTGGCAAGCAGCGAGGTATATAAATTTAAGCACTAGTTATTACCTCTAATACATATTGTAATTGATTAGTACCATATGGAAGGATTTTGAAACATTTTCTATACTAATAACCCCGTAAAAAGTTGCTCATATTTTTCTAGTGCCAATTTTGGGTCCGCACCTGGCTCTTGAAAATAATATCGTAGTCGTTGAAATATTCGATCTAAAGTTACCTATTTAGTCAAGTACTCTATAAAAACAAAAATCTGTATAGAGGAGACCATAAAGCCTCCTAATAACAACAGGCAAAACTCATAGGACAACCATGGATTTCATTGGAAATGCATGGACAGGTCTTATGACTGAAATTGAATCTACCTGTAACATCCCGGCCAAGGATGATATAAGCCTAAACCAATATATAAACACAGTAAAGAGACTTATTAAAAAAAAGTCAAACCTATATTGGCATATAGAATTTTTCTTAAAGTATATTCAAGCAAATGTATGCCCTGTGGGTTTGAGGATTCATTTATTCCCCTCCTTCGATAATGCTTCGAGCGAATTTAGAACTTTGTGGGAACGCATTTTAACTAAATGCAGTACTGATTTGTGCCAGCTTTTGGTGTCCCAATATAAATTGGACCTAGCTATATTAGATGCTGAGTTGTCATCTTTATATACCAAGAATGAGAATTTAAAAAAACATGTACATTACGAGGCAAGATGGAAGGAGGTGAAGGAGTATGGAATTAAGCTTAATAGGGACATTATTTGTAAAAAACAAACTAAATTCCTAAAAGATAGGATGGCCTTTACGGACGGCTATGCTTATCGATGGCCGGGACCCAATAGTTCAAGGCGACCCCGCTATTCGCGAGGCCCCCGTGAACAGGTATCGAATACAGGTCTAAGGGAAACCGATTGGGAATCAGACTCGTCTTCGATCTCCGCACAATCTAATAGATCCAAAACATCGATTAGATCTAATCAAGATACCAGACCAAAAACAGATATGGGGACACGTAAACGAGGACAACAGGAAGGAGCCAATTACACACCACGCTCCAAAAAGCGACCTGATGAAACTTCTAAATTTCAATCATTGGGAATTGGGGGAACTCAAATTGGACAGACTTTCAGATCTGTTGAGGCACCCACACAAGACAGTTTGGAAACGCAGGACCCCTACTTGGGAGGCCTGGCTCTCCAAGCGATACAAATGTTGCAACCCTTATCCACTAACACTAACTCAATTGATTTATCCACACAGGGTCTCACGTCTAATTCTCAAACACAATCACTAGGTGCTGCGGCACCGGCCTTTCCTAATACACTACCTTTAAATACATCTAGCACTATTCCTCTTAGACAAACCACTATTGATGGCCACTTTGCAGCCTCACAGGCCCAGGCCTCAAATTTTCCTCTGAGCACATCACTAAACCTTCCCACTTAAAATTATCGATTATCAATTTAACCCCCTATCACTTCTCCCCCCAAGAACAAGAGGTCCTTGAACTTGGCCTCACGTTCTGCCCATCGGTTCCCATGGACAGATATGAGACCATAAAAGACGTCTATATGTTCATAAGAAATTTGACATATAAACATATTTATGATCCAGAAAGACAACGTAATATACAAGACAAAGAAATCTCGGAAAAAATAAAACATTACACAATGCAAGAATTCCGTGTCCTACGGGATTTAATTTTACTATTGGAGGAAGGCAACCCTTCGGATTCCCAATCCCCCAGTCAATCTACACAAATAAAGACCGTAAATTCAAGACAGGTCTCTTTCAAACCAAAATCTAATAATTTCCCTGACTTGACCACTAATTCTAACCTATTGGCTTTTTTGACCACAGTGGTAGGTGAAATTAAAAATTGTGAGTTAAAATCAACACAAAATAATCTTTCTAAACAACAACTACAGATGCTTAATAAATTAAGGAACCATACAGACTTGGTTATAAAACCCTCAGATAAGGGTGGTAACCTAGTATTGATGACTCGGGAGGGATATGAGAGAATGTGCCTTAACATCCTCTCAAATCGTACATGGTACAAAAAGATATCTCCATCGGCTACTACAGAATTCAAAGCAGAGTATTTGGATATAATCGGACATGCATATCAAATGGCTCTCATAGATAAGGACGGTTACAATTTTCTCAACAACAAATTTCCGAGACAGGCGACATTCTATTCACTTCCAAAAACTCATAAAAACTTAATCTCTCCACCCGGTAGGCCTATTGTATCGGGCATTGGAAGTCTAACTGAAAATGCTAGTCGTTTGGTCGACTATTACTTACTACCACATGTGGTGCGGTTACCGTCATACGTCAAGGACACACTCGAGTTTTTGAAAATGATTGAAGATATGGTGGTTCCTCCCGACGCCCTGCTCGTGACTCTGGATGTGGAGGCATTATTCTCCAGTATCCCTCACGAGCAGGGCGTCAGGACGATACGCACCTTCTTATATGAGCAAGACCATCATACCTGGCCATTTTGTGATTTCATATTAGAACTTTTATTGTTTATTTTGAAACATAATTGGTTTACTTTTAACGGGTCCCACTACCTCCAGGTGCAGGGCGTGGCCATGGGCACTTGTTGTGCCCCGGCCTACGCCAATCTGTACCTGGGGGGGTGGGAGCGACAAATCACTTCAGACGAAAGTCTATCTCATTTCTTTTCATTTGTGGCAATTTGGTTTCGTTATATAGACGACATTTTTGTTGTCTGGACAGGTCCAAAGTCAGTGTTAGATGAGTTCATTGCTCAATTAAATATAAACGACTTCAATTTGAAGTTAACATCTACCATCAGCGACTCGAGTGTTAATTTCCTTGACTTAACGGTGCTCAAACATGTGGATGGACACCTGACGACTAACCTATACAGAAAGGAGACGTCAGGAAACGTAATATTACACGCGTCAAGCGCCCATCCAGGGGCGCTCATACGTAGTATTCCATATGCCCAATACATACGCCTACGGCATAATTGTACATCTGACAGCGATTTCAAAATACAGGCCAATCTCTTACGAGAACGCCTAATAGCTCGTGGATACAGCAAACGTTTGTTGAGAGCAGCCTTTAACAAAGCGTTTTCTCAAAATAGAAACAGCCTCATCTTTAGAGCCAAACCTTCAAGCACACAACCGACAGTTAAACTAATAACCAAATACTCCTCTCATGAAAAAGTACTGAGAGATATTCTTGAACGAAACTGGCATCTCCTTCGTGATGACCCGGTTATAAACAAATATGTGGGCAAACACCCCCAAATTGTATTTAGGAGAACAAGATCTTTAAGAGATCAACTAACAACAAGCCACTATCAACCCATTAGGAATAAAATAACTACATGTAGGGGCACTTATAAATGTCGCAAATGCGCCCTCTGTCCTTGGATAGAGGAGAATACTCAATATACCCTACCTAATGGTGAAATATTTGTTCCCAAATTTCGGGCTGACTGTAGTACCCGTGGAGTGGTATACATGATGCATTGCGCCTGTGGCATGTTCTATATAGGTAAAACTATAAGAGAGCTTCGCCAGAGGATAAATGACCATGTGTACGTATCAGCAGGAGGAAGGATGGTCACGCCCGTGAGCAGACACCTTGACCTATACCACAGGTTCAACCCCAAAAAGGCAAGATTTTATGTGCTTGAGGTTATCCCTCAGGATCCCCGAGGTGGCAACTGGGACAAAAAAATTCTCCAGAGAGAGACTCTCTGGATAGAGCGTCTCAGCGCCACATATAGACCTGGTTTGAACGAAACCCAATCGTACAAACCCTTTCTATGAAGGCCTCTTACTTACCTAGTGCTAATAGATCTAATAAGATCTTGAACAGCATGTTCTGGTTACGATAATGGCCCTTTGTGGTATATATGGGTCCGGGTGTCTGCTTGGTTTTGGCGTGATCATCCTCCCCCTGTATATCCACCTATTCTGATACCTCTCCACACTAATGAGAGTTTTCGGCACATGTATCTCTCTTCTCCTCCTAACGTACAATAAATAGTCCTTTATGTTATAATCCCTTTCTCATCAATATTGTGATCTCGAGGATTTATGATCAGTCGAAAAATACAATTTTAGGAGTTAAAAGTATGGAAGTGTTTCTAATAGTGGGCAGTTCAGCCCCCATTCTTCCATTAGGGCTATTACTATTGAATGCCCTTACCAGTGGTCTATGTTGTAAAAAAACAAACATGGTTACAATATTTTTTGAAAAATAAATACATTATGGATATATATCTCCTGGTTCATCAGGAATATTTTTGTACCACAGCGAAATATGTCTTTATACATGTATTTTAAGTCTATATAATCTTTGTTTTGGTTTGTTTTGCGTTTTTATTTCAGGCAACTAGATTCTTCATGTAATTGCGGACCGTTTCTGTGGGGGCAGTGTGGGTAAGCATGGAGGTTCGGCCTTATCAGCGAGATATGTGCGGCCGGATAGGCCGCAGTACGGCTCCGCCCCTTCCGGGCGGAACTTCCTGTGGCACCAGAGCGGACTACGGAGGCAATTCCTGCCTCTGTATGATCTGCTCACACTTGTGACAGAGCCGAGAGCTCCGTCGGGGTGTCCCCGCGTTTGCTCTCGAGCGATGTCCGGTGGGAGTGGCCGGGGCGGTGACGTCTTTTGACGAACCGCCCGGGATCCACGCCATTTAAGGGCGCCAGTTACAGGCCCTAGTATGGCGGAGGTTCCCCATCCGGTGGGGACTGTGCGGAAGCTGGGAACAGCGTGGCAAGGGGTAAGCTATACATGGCTAGCAACAATGTTTTAGCATTATACTCTTTGATACCCGTGACTTTATTCCAACCTTACTCTGCTTAACAGCCTATATACAAGCAGAGGAGACATGCTCCCTACATTAAGCTCTCGCCCTTTCCAGGTTTGGTGAGCCGTTTTAAAGTGTTTGTTTATGTTTAGGATTCTTTTACTATATAAGGATTTTCTATGTTTGGTGGCACCTCATCTATCTACCTCTATCTCTATTTCCCATGCTTGCTTCAAGCATTTCATGTATGAACTCTATGTGGACTCTATGAGGCAATTGTCTGCGTATACGTAACTCAGGTCACCCTCCTACTATTATGGAGGGAGATGGGCTGGATACTAAATTGATTGCACACATATATTTATATATGTATATAAAAATAAATCAATACATATGATATGCATTCTACTCTATGGGTGACCCATTGGTGCATGGGTGAACTCTATATGTCGGTGTACATCCAGCTAGAATCGTATGATAATTGCCTATCTCTACTGTCCTGAGTAATTATGTGTCTATTCTTTAGCCCCTTTGAGGCAGATAACCTATGGGCTCTATGGGTGCTTATACACTCTCATAACATGCATGTGGCACACTTATTCTATCACTTTGGAATACTTGAGTTTAGGGGTTCAGCACTTTCACGGGCTTCCTCTTAAAGTGATATCATAGAATATAAATGCAAACTATTCTGAGAAACATTGTTTTCTTGCTCTTACCCATTCAGATAATAGACATGGAGTGATCAACCTCACTACTATGTCACTATATAAGTGCCTATCTTTGAGCTTCCCAAAACGCACAGTCCTCCTCGTTAAAGAATTTCTTACGAAAATTGAGATATGTGCCTGATTACTATATGTACAGGTATGTATATCTTTCTTCCGTATACCAGATGTACAAACATGATATAGCATGCTGATACTATAATTACGGCATGGATCCCCACATATACTCGCTATTGGCAGCCTCCATTGTTTCTCCTAAACCCCTTTGGTTTCTGAATGCAATCTAAGACTCAATGCTATATTGTGTTGATATATAGTAAAAGTATAAGGACTCATTCAGATGTGTAATGTGATTGTATGCAACAAATGAAAAAATGATATGTAATTGTAATTACAATACACTGGTAACGATGTAACATACATATGTAATTTATCTAAACACTGTTATTTTTCACACAGACAAAAGAAATGATATGCTCCAGACGAAGCTTTTTGCCTAAGAAAGCGAAACATGTTGAGCAAAGGTCATATATTATATGGTGAATGTTAATCTATACTCTCAGTTGACCCCGCTGACCGGCACCTTATTGTTTGGGTGTCCGCCGACGGTTCTCTTCTGATATTGAGTAAACGGTTTCAAGAATTATATGACTACTAATGATCTTGTACTCTGAATTGTATGTAAATCACTGCCTTAAGTTTTATGTACTGAGATATTGTACAGTATAGACCATCTATTGGTCTCACTGTGTCCTCAATACACAATTATTTGCCTGTATTGTTTCATGATTTTAAAATATTTTTGTTGAATAAAATAACAATTTTTTTAAAAAACTCTTGTGCCCGAAATCCCTGTTTCCCAATCCTTCCAAATAAATTAGTCAATTGAGGATAGGGGCACACCCTAAGTGGATACGTCATGGCCCAGATGGCTGCTGTCTGTGGACACATGACCTGCAAAATAAAAATGTCGTGGATCATGATCAACAAACGCCTTTCAGAGATTCTGCACGACAAACTGACTCTTTTTGAGAAAATCTTGGACCCCTGGATTAGCTACTTGACTCAAACCACTTAACATGGTAGAAATAGAAAAACTGTGGATGGGGGTGAGGTGGGGGAGCGTTACGCCCCCGTGTGCAATTCCTTCCTCTACTATCTCTCTCTTTATTTACCCGCTCTGGGGGGTTTTGCTTCCTGATGACTCTTCCAGAAGCCAAATGTATATTACCGACAAGTGATTGAATTGTTCCTACAACACATATGGTTTCTCAGGCAGCTATACTCTTGGCTTTTTTTATTTTTATTTTTAACCCGCAATGGAAGGTAATAACCCCTGTCAGATTTTTTTTTCACTCTCTGTGTCCTATTGCGGTTATTTCCTATCACTTCCTGTCCCATAGCCAAACCGGAAGTGAGAGGAAATCCATGCAAATGAAGGCAGTTCCTTGTGGATCCCCAGGTCACCAGAACTAGTGTCCCCATTGGAAGTATTCCCCCCTCTATTACTTTCTGGAGACAACCCAAAATTTAGGCTTTCTTTTATTTTCACTTTGAGTGATAACGATAAACAGGACACATAGAGAGGGTGAATCTCGTTAACGGGGGCACTTGCAGCAACAAAAACCGACTGGTGTTCTAATCCCTCTTCACTCTATCCAAAACTAAAAAATGTTTTGCCCTTAGTTACACTTTAACACACTGTATTTTGGGAATATTAAACTGTTGCTTGTTTGGCATCTTACCTTGTATTGTACAGAAAGTGAGATATGATGTTGCACGTTATACTTTTGGCATTCTTTGTATTACCTTTATAAACGCCTTAATAAAAATTATTGGAAAAAAGAAATTAGCAACTCAGGAAGCTGACATGTAATGTCCAAAGAAGTGGTATGGATATGAGTTGCTGGATCTTAAGCTATTTTAGGCTATTTTCATGGGGCAAGGTCCTAATCTTGAAGTGCAATGTTCTGGATAAGGTAGCTGATGAACACCTGGGACCTCAAGGAAGCACCCCAGGGGACAACCAGATGTATAGAAGCACAAAGTGACTGCCAATATATTACTCCTTAGTTGAGTGTCACAAGATGTTACAGACAACACACTCAAGGGTTCAGGGGCAGACTGGCAACTTTCAGCCCCGGGGGCAAGTACAAACTAGAGGCCCATGGTGCAGCGACTTGACCCCCTGTCCTCCTCCTTACACACATTCCAGCTCCGCTCCAGGTACTCTCTACTCACCGGCTGAATCCGGGTTCCCAACCTGGCCAGCAAGGGGTTGGGGCTGGCCAGGGTAGGAGAGTCTCCATTGGGGCATGGAACTGACCTCTGCTCAGACAGTTTAAACCATCTATGCTGGGGGGGAGGCAGTGCTCGGTCCTGGTCTTCAACCGGCACTCAGTAGATCAGTGGCAGAGACTTTTTACTTCTCTACACCAGGAATCCTTTAGGCATGTCTGTGGCAGAAGTGGTGCAACTTTTTACAGGACATTAGAGTGGCCCAGGGGGCAATTGCCCCCCTGCCCCCTGGCCCAGTCCTCCCCTGCAAGGGTTGCATAAATCCTCCATCAGGGGGCCAGGGCAGCCATCAGGGAGGGACAGCCCATACACATGTAGGGGGCCCGGGCGTTCTGAGGGGCCCAGCCGCCCAGGCGCCAACCGATGAGACTGAGTTGTTGCTGCTATAGTAACTAGCAATTGCTAAAGCAGGATGGCTCCAGAGGAAGCCGATGCAGCTGAAGGGATGTTTCTTTGCTGGATTGCGCTGTCTCTTTGATGAAAATATGAGGCTGTCTGTCAGAGAAACGGCCATGCTGCAACTGGCAACTCCGCCAGTACTTCCAATGGCCGCAATGGACTCAGGCCATAGACTCATTGTCAGTGAAATGGCTGTGCTGCAACTGGCAAATTTGCCAGTACTTCCCATGGCTGCAATGGACTCAGGCCATAGACGAATTCACTGGCCTATAAAAGGACTCTGCTCAGCCCATCTGATTGCTGGATTGTCTTCAGCTCTTCCTGTTTCCTGTGCATTGCTACTTCCTGGATTCCAGTTTGACCCGGCTTGTTTCTGACCTGTCTGCTCTCTCTCCTGGCTTTGACCCACGGCTTCGTTTGACCCTTCGATCCTGCTCCAGTGTTTGACCCTCGGCTTGTGTGACCATCCTTGCTCTCTCGTCCTCCTGCCTGACTTCCAGTGTACCGATCCCGGCTTGCTCAACGGACTTGCTTCTGCTCAATCCCCTTGTCTTGGCGACCTGTTTGGACTGATACCTGTGTATGACCCTCGGCCTGGCTTTTACCTGCACATTGCTTGATTCCCTGGAGGCCCTGCAAGTTGTTCCAGGATATCCTTGTGAACCTTTACCTGCACTCCACAAGCATCCAGTGCTCCTTGGGACGCGTCACCTCCTGTCCCACTTCCAGGGGTGATTCGCACCGAGCTGCAAGGGAAGCCCTCTCAGCATTTCGGCCTCTACCAAGAAGTGATCTGACAGTACAATCCAGCCATGTCAGAGGCCGACAGAGGTGCTCCCCAGCTCGAGGCTCTTTGTCAGCAAGTCTCCTCTTTAACACAGGCGGTCCAGAGACTGCAGGACGGTTGTTTTCAACTAGAGGGTCGAGTGTTGAACCTAGCTGGCGCACCCTCTCCTTCCGACCCCAATCAACCGCCCGCTAGCTCCGGGGGCACCTCCACTCAGCAAGGACCAGCCAGCCCTGCGCAGGCAGCCATGGTTTTCCCACCTGAACCCAGGGTACCTACACCCGAACGCTTCCGTGGGGAACGGAGAAGGTTCAGATCCTTTAAGAATGCATGTCTCTTGTATTTAGCCCTTCAGCCCAGAACCTTCTCTTCAGAGACTGTCAAAGTAGGATTCATAATTTCTCTGTTGTCAGAAGAACCCCAGACCTGGGCCCATAACCTCTTTGAGCAAAAGAGCCCCTCATTGAACTCTGTAGACTCCTTCTTCCAGGCCATGGCCCAGTTATATGAGGACCCCCAACGGACTGTTACGGCTGAATCAGCCCTACATGCCTTACAACAAAATAAATGTCCTGTAGAGGACTATACCATTGACTTCCGCAGATGGGCCGCGGATACAGACTGGAATGAGCCAGCACTCAAGTACCAGTACCGTCACGGATTGTCTGAAGCCCTTAAGGACGAGTTAGCTGAGGTAGAAACCCCTACGTCTTTGGAAGGTCTAATCTCACTGGCAATCCAACTGGACAGGCGCCTGCGGGAGAGACGCTCAGAGCGCCTTCAAGGGGCCCGACCTACCTGGGTTCTCCCGAAAGTCCCACTTGCTGCTTCACCCCATCCTGGGCCTTCTGTCTCCGGGGGATCAGAAGGAGAACCCATGCAGATTGGTCTAATCCGTTCTGCCTTGACCCCCGAGGAAAGACAACGTCGCCGTCAAGCTAACCTCTGCCTTTATTGTGGGGAATCTGGCCACTTCCTACGCAATTGTCCTGTGAGACCCAGTAAGTCCTATTCACGGCCTCTGCTGAACTGTCAAGTCGCTGGGTCATCCCCTACTCATCTTATTCTCCCTGTCTCCCTACAGGTAGCAGAAAAGAAGATTCGGCTTCTGGCGATCGTTGATTCCGGGGCATGTAGTTGCTTTCTGGACCGTTCTTTAGCTCAAAGACTGTGTGTCCCCATGCAAGCTAAGGAACAGCGACTCCATATTCTTCTGGCTGATGGTTCTTTGCCCAGTTCCGGGCCTGTTACTGAAGAGACGTGCCCCATCTTCACCACGACAGATTCTCTTCACCAGGAATTCCTCCGATTTGACGTCCTTTCCTCACCAATGTTTCCCATTATTTTAGGACTTCCCTGGCTACAGGCCCACAACCCACAGATTGATTGGGTTAAGAGAAGGATCTCCTTCACGTCTAATTACTGCCTGAACCATTGTTTCCTACCTGGATCTGATACTTCTGCTGCTTGCCTGGCCGTCCAACCAGTACATGATCGCCCGGAAAATGTCCCCGCAGTTTATGAGGAATTCATGGACGTATTTGATAAGAAAAAGGCTGAAGCTCTGCCTCCTCACAGGCCTTATGATTGCCCTGTAGAACTTCTGCCTGGAGCCGAGATTCCTTTCGGAAGGATATTCCCGTTATCTGAGAAGGAGCTGGAAACCCTCCGGATTTATATTAATGAAAATTTGGAAAAGGGTTTTATCCGCCCCTCCTCCTCACCAGCAGGGGCCGGGATATTCTTTGTCAAAAAAAGGATGGCACACTAAGACCTTGTGTAGATTACCGGGAGCTTAATAAAATTACTATTAAAAACCGGTATCCTCTACCTCTTATCCCAGAACTGTTTCAACGTTTCCGGGCAGCTCGGATCTTTACCAAATTGGATCTTTACCAAATTGGATCTCCGTGGAGCTTACAACCTTGTTCGCATTAGGAAAGTGGATGAGGTATTTTGAATACCTGGTCATGCCTTTCGGTCTGTGTAACGCCCCTGCTACCTTCCAACATCTATTTAATGACATTTTTAGGGAATTCCTGGATCTCTTTCTGATTGTCTACCTAGATGACATACTCATTTTTTCCTCCACTCTGGAACTCCACCGGACCCATGTTAAAAAGGTACTATTTACTTTAAGGAAACACGGACTTTATGTGAAACCAGAGAAATGCGAATTCGAGAAAGACTCCATTCAATTCCTGGGTCTCATTATCTCAACAAACGGCATTTCCATGGATCCACAGAAAGTGCAGTCAATTCTCGATTGGCCAGCCCCCTGTGATAAGAAAGGAGTTCAACGCTTTGTGGGGTTTGCTAACTTCTATCGGAGGTTCGTGAAGGAGTTCTCTATGATTATCTCCCCCATTACCCAATTGACCCGCCAACAGGTCCGTTTCCATTGGTCACAGGAAGCTCAAACGGCCTTTGATAAACTGAAGACGTTGTTCACCTCAGCACCTATTCTCCAGCATCCTGATCCAACCCTACCTTATGTGCTTGAAGTGGATGCTTCAGAAATAGCCACTGGAGCAATCTTATCTCAAAGACAAGGCCCGAAGACTCTTCTGCACCCTGTGGCTTTCTTTTCCCGGAAGATGACACCTCTGGAGAGAAACTATGAGGTAGGGGATCGGGAACTCTTGGCCATCAAATGTGCCTTGGAAGAGTGGAGATACTTGCTTGAAGGGGCCACTCATCCCATTTTAATATTTACAGACCACAAAAACCTGGAATACCTCAGGACAGCAAGACGCCTGAGACCCCGTCAAGCTCGATGGGCCTTGTTCTTTTCCCGGTTTAATTTTCATCTTACTTACAGGCCAGGGTCCAAGAACGGAAAAGCAGACGCCTTGTCCAGAATGTTTCCAGATACCCCAAACACAGCCGAACCTAACACCATCCTCTCGGCTCAAAATTTTTTGCTTATTCAAACGGATCTGCAATCAGCAATTAAGCAAGCCTCAGTTCAATGTCTCGAGCCTGGGACCTCTTCCTTGGAAAAACGCGGGGGATTCTTGTGGTTCCAAGAAAGGATTTTTGTTCCTTCACAGATCAGACTACAGGTCCTAAAGACTTTGCATGATCACAAGCTTGCCGGGCACTTCGGGGTCAGGAAGACATGTGAACTCATTCAGCGCCACTTTTGGTGGCCCAATTTAGTTCGGGACTGTAAATCCTATGTGGGTTCTTGTATTACGTGTCAGCGTAACAAGGGGGCTAAAACCAAGTCCTGGGGCCTGTTAAGGCCATTGCCCATCCCGGAACAGCCCTGGAAGCAACTTTACATGGATTTTATAGTGGAATTACCACCTTCAGAAGGTTTCACTACTGTCCTGGTGGTGGTGGACCGTCTCTCGAAGATGGCGCACTTTTTGCCTATGATTGGCACACCTTCTGCCGTGGAAACAGCTAACATGTTTATTAAAGAAGTGGTCAGGCTACACGGTCTCCCGGACAGTATAGTATCGGACAGAGGCGTCCAATTCACTTCCAAATTCTGGAAAGAGCTTTGCAAATCCTTGTCCATTAAGATATGCCTATCATCAGCCTACCACCCGCAGAGTAATGGTCAAACGGAAAGGACCAACCAGACCCTTGAACAATACCTACGTTGCTTTTGCACTTGCTCCCAAGATAACTGGGTCTCTTTACTTCCGTGCGCGGAATTCGCGTATAATAACGCCCTGCATTCTGCAACCAACCAGACCCCGTTCTGGGTGAATTACGGGTTCCATCCTTCTTTTTTGCCCAGTGCTTTCTCAGAAACATCAGTTCCTGCAGTGCAAGACCGGATAATGGCTATCAGGGATAACTACCGGGTGCTACAGGACTCCATATCCAAAGCCCAACAGGAGTACAAGAAATTTTATGACCGCAAGAAAAAGGAAAATCCTATGTATAAGGTCGGGGATAAGGTTTGGCTCTCCTCAAACAACCTACGACTATCTTGCCCTTCTAAAAAGTTGGGACCAAGGTTTATTGGGCCTTTTAGAATCAAAAGGATGATAAACCCTGTGGCTTTTGAACTGGCTTTACCTAATTCATACAAGATCCATCCTGTATTCCATGTTTCCCTGCTAAAGCCTGCAATTTCTAGCCCTTTCCCAGGGAGGGAAGAATTGCCTCCACCTCCAGTTTCAGTGGAGGGTGAACCTGAATATGAAGTGGAAACCATTCTGGATTGTCGAAGAAGGGGTGAGCTCATACAGTATCTTATTAAATGGAAAGGTTACCCCACTGAAGACAATTCCTGGGAACCCGCTAGTAACCTGCATGCCCCCAGGCTGGTACAGGAATTCCACAGGAGATTCCCGGAAAGATTGGCCCGGTTGGGCATCCGGAGGCTGCCCCTTGGGGGGGGGGCACTGTCAGAGAAACGGCCATGCTGCAACTGGCAACTCCGCCAGTACTTCCAATGGCCGCAATGGACTCAGGCCATAGACTCATTGTCAGTGAAATGGCTGTGCTGCAACTGGCAAATTTGCCAGTACTTCCCATGGCTGCAATGGACTCAGGCCATAGACTAATTCACTGGCCTATAAAAGGACTCTGCTCAGCCCATCTGATTGCTGGATTGTCTTCAGCTCTTCCTGTTTCCTGTGCATTGCTACTTCCTGGATTCCAGTTTGACCCGGCTTGTTTCTGACCTGTCTCTGCTCTCTCTCCTGGCTTTGACCCACGGCTTCGTCTGACCCTTCGATCCTGCTCCAGTGTTTGACCCTCGGCTTGTGTGACCATCCTTGCTCTCTCGTCCTCCTGCCTGACTTCCAGTGTACCGATCCCGGCTTGCTCAACGGACTTGCTTCTGCTCAATCCCCTTGTCTTGGCGACCTGTTTGGACTGATACCTGTGTATGACCCTCGGCCTGGCTTTTACCTGCACATTGCTTGATTCCCTGGAGGCCCTGCAAGTTGTTCCAGGATATCCTTGTGAACCTTTACCTGCACTCCACAAGCATCCAGTGCTCCTTGGGACGCGTCACCTCCTGTCCCACTTCCAGGGGTGATTCGCACCGAGCTGCAAGGGAAGCCCTCTCAGCATTTCGGCCTCTACCAAGAAGTGATCTGACACTGTCTCTTTGCTGGATTGGGATATCTCTTTGCTGAATATACAGTATGGGGCTGTCTCTTTACTGGTTGGGGATGTGTCTTTGCTGAATATGTGAGGCTGTCATTTTGTTGGATTAGGATGTCTCTTTGCTCAATATATGAGGCCGTCTCTTTGCTGAATTTGGATGTCTCCTTGCTGAATATATGGGATGTCTCTTTGCTGGCTTGGATTAATTTTCATGGGTTGTAAGAGTGTCAAAATATCAGTGGGTGCACTGAAGGACTCGGTGGGATGGCCAGTGGGCAGATTTGGTGGGACAGCCAGAGGGCGGGCCCTGCAAAATGTTGGTGATCAGGCCCGGAGGGGCCCAGGCCTAAAGCGGTGTAAGGGGCCCCAAAATTTCTGATGGCTGCCCTGCAGGGGGCAAAACTCCCCAAAACAGGGTTTATGATTGCATTAGTCTACGTGGTTTAGATCTATTGTACCTAATATCAGTTCTCAAGTGCAGCGCGGGCCTGCTTTACACAAGGGAGGGCACATAAAATAACACAGTAAAAACTGGGGGGCACTTTATAATTTTCACCACTATATGATACTACTGAAAAAAAACAATATAAGTATATATTCAATAAGGTTACAAAATGTAAGAGTAATGCAGTATGCAATGATACCTTTTTATTGTACTAACCTAACACTTAAAAGACAAGCTTTCAAGAGTTTTCCTTTCTTCCTCAGGTATTATTTCAGACCTTAGAAAAAGTCTTAAAAGCTTTTCTTCATAGTTTAAAGCAATTTCAGTAAACAGTTTACCCAGTAAGTGTTTCAGTTTAGGCAGTATTAGCCCCTAGTATGGGTGCCAGTTTATGCAGTAATAGCCCCTAATATTGGTGCCAGTTTAAGCAGTATTAGTCCCTAGTATTATTGCCAGTTTATGGAGTAATAGCCCCTAGTATTGGTGCCAGTTTACGCAGTAATAACCGCTAGTATTGGTGCCAGTTTATGCAGTAATAGCCCTTAGTATTGGTACCAGTTTACCCAGCAATAAGCCCTAGTATTGGTGCCAGTTTATGCAGTAATTGCCCTTAGTATTGGAGCCAGTTTACGCAGCAATAGCCCCTAGTATTGGTGCCAATTTACGCAGTAAAAGCCTCTAGTATTGGTGCCAGTTCACGCAATAATAACCCCTAGTATTGGTGCCAGTTTACGCAGTAATAGCCCCTGGAATTGGTGCCAGTTTACACAGTAATAACCCCTAGTATTGGTGCCAGTTTATGTAGTAATAGCCCCTAATATTGATGCCAGTTTAGGCAGTAATAACCCCTGGTATTGGTGCCAGTTTAAGCAGTAATAAAGCCTAGTATTGGTGCCAGTTTACGCAGTAATAACCCCTAGTATTGGTGCCAGTTTACGCAGTAATAAAGCCAAGTATTGGTGCCAGTTTAAGCAGTAATAAAACCTAGTATTTTTGCCAGTTTACGCAGTAATAGAGCCTAGTATTGGTGCCAGTATATGCAGTAATAAAGCCTAGTATTGATGCCATGCTCTCAGGGCAGAGGAGGTAGAGAAGAATAGTGAGACCTGCCAACCACAGTGATAAAAGTATTAAGGCCAGTCGGGACAGTGACGGCAGTCCTAACACTTCAATCAACTTCATGGGAGATCTTTATGATTTCCCTGCTGGTTTCCTGATGCGCTACAGTACAGCGCACCTCTCCATCTGGGACTCCTTCCCTCTGCCACACACCCGGCAAAACTAAGGGGGGAAGGCTGCTACAGCGCACCTCTCCATCCGAGACTCCTTCAATCTGCCTCACACCGTGGCAAAACTAAGGGGGAAGGCCCCTACAGAAGGGGTGCCCAACCTTTTGTGGAGCGAGGGCCATTTTAGCGATTTGGTAACCGGTTGTGGGCCACAATGAGCAGAGCAGGCAGATGACAGGTCAGTGTCCACTCAGCATATGCAGAGCAGACATGGATACAGACTGCTCTGCTCTATGAGCCCTCCGATCTGATCTGCCCAGACAGAAGGGGATTGATCGGGTACTGCTAGTGGGTACTTCTGGCTGGTACTGCTAGCTGGTACTGCTGGTTCCTCTGAAACACACCAACAGAGCGTGGCGCTGGAGGAAGTATGTGCCTGCAGTAGAGAGAAGAGCTGATGCTTCCTGTATATCTCCTGTATCTGTCACAGGTGAAGTACATTTGGTATCACTCCGCCTTGGACAGGAGACAAAACTATACAGTAAGCATCGGCTTTGCCTCCTCCAGTGCAGGCTCAGTTCTTTACAGCGATGCTCAGGGATGGCGGGTCAGGATCCCGCTATCTGGGCTTACCGACCCGCCATCCTAGAGCAGGAGTTGGGATCCTGTTGGGAGGGGGCACAGCATAATGTGAACCCTCTCGCCCCCCCCCCCCCCCCCCCCCCAGTGACGCCACTGCAAGCAATAGCACTGTCACATGAGTGGAAGGGGAGTATAACCTTTGCTTCTTCATTACTGAAAGTACCTGTATTTTCATTGCTTCTGGAGGCTGAATGAAGTGGTGGGAGTATGAAGGAAAGGGGAGTATTGGGGGAAGAAGGCGGACAATTTAGAAATATCTATTTCAGCTTACCAATCTTAAAACTTGGTGGCTATATTATTATTTTTTTCATTTTTTTTTCATCCTCCACTTTATTAATTAAGGGAGCCATGGTTGTCAAACAGGCTGGACTAAAATGGCAAAACACAAACCCGAGTGCTCGAGTGCTATGGGCCAGCATTAACACAAGTTAGTGAGAATCTGAGGAAGAGGGCTTGCCCCTTGAAACGCGCCAGCTGACTTGTACTAGTTGAAGGTTTCTGAAGGTGTCATTCTATAATCATCTTTACACTTGCCAAGGGGGGTGGTAATAAAAACCACTCCCACTTAAGCTGCAATTGCAATCAGCTGGTGCAAGGCCCTGGAGCCCACTCTTGCTTCACTGTAGTCCTGCTTCACTGTAGTCCACCATCCAAGTAAAGGGCCACACACATGATGTTCAACTCCAGCCAAGGTTTATTGCAATGACAGCACACCACTCACTCCCACCCAAAGTCATGCCCCCAACATGTTTCACCTACAGCAGGGCCTAGTCATGAGGGTTAGTCAGGTATGTTCTGTACTTGCTGAAAATATTCTTAAGCTGAGAAAAAGAAAACGAATGAAGCAATCACATTTAAGGACTGGTAAGCTGCAATATATTACATTTTGAAATTTGAGTTTAAATAAGCTTTAGGTGAACCGGTTACTTTACCCCTTATTTTTTTGGAACATCCATGTTAATAAAAACCCATATTAACCCTTTAAATGCTGTAATTTATTTTACTTAGGTTAAAAAGACACAAATAGTTGATCAGTACTTTGGGCAACAATTCTTTTTATTTTGTCCTTTGTATTGCTAAATGGATACTGTGAATATTGTGCGTAAAGATTTTTAACTGCTCCAGAGACGATTGCTTTGTAATGTTACTTCTCTTTTTTGATATCTTGGTTTGTGGCTAAATCAAAATCACACCATGTATAAAACCGTTACACTTTTCTGGACACGTAATTGTACTACTTATCTAAGTAGTGTGCAATAAATAATTTAATGACAAAGATTAATTGTAGTTTTTTTCTGCTGCTTTGATGGAGTGACCCCCCTTGATAGATGGCACTTATCCACTGCTATACTGCATACAACATCCACCCCTGGGAATAAGCTGATTTCACATATTTATAGGGGAAATTCAGAGCGGTCATTAAGTCCCGGTTCATATATGTGCGATGACAGACATCGCATGTGATTCGAAGCGCACTGCTCTACAAATCACATGCGATGTCTGTGCGATGCGAATTCAGCCATACAGATTGTATGGCTGAATTTGCATCACATTCAGGCACAACTCACACAGAACCCTATATTTGCGTCTGCACCAAAATCGGATTGCATGGGTGTTCACACCTATGCGATCCAATTCATGTGCGAACGGACAGTTCGCACTGCGATATTCAAACTGATCTGGGGGTGTCGTTAACTTTGTATCGACACCCCCGGCAATTTGCATAGGGCAGTGTGAACTGCCTGCGAGATGAATGGGAAATGGGAACCCCCAGTGGTTTTGCAGGGTTCCTGCATCGCATATATGTGAATCGGCACTTATATGGGCCTAGAAACTTAGTACAAAACACATGAAATTGGAAGGGCATATTTGATTTAGCTAAGTGAAAAAAAATGGCCTGCACAAAGCCCTAACTTCAACCCAACTGTATGTATACACATAAAAAATCAGGTGCCAATACCGAGGATATAGACTCAAAGATCTCAAAGATCTATTATAAAAAACGCAGTAAAAAATTGCGTGACACTGAGGTCACAAAAGTGTGAAAGGGGTCTTCAGTAATCAAGGTATAGTGTGCCCCCTTCAATGCAGAGTGACCAGTGTGCCCCCTTCAATGCAGAGTGACCAGTGATCAGTTTGCCCCCATCAATGCAGAGTGACCAGTGTGCCCCCTTTAATGCAGAGTGACAAGTGCACTTACCTGATTTGCAACGGCGGCTTCTCCTCAGTCCCCCGCGTCTCCCCGAGTCCTCCCTCCTCCTTGGCCAATGGCATGGGTTTGCCTTTCAGTCAATCAGGAAACGGGTCTCGGACAGGCCAGGAGGAGGATCTGTGACAATTAATTTGCTATTGTCACACAAATGGGTGGGCTAAGGGCGCAGTGCTCTGCGCCCAGGACCCACCCTTTTCTGAAGCCTCTGGCTCTAATCACGTGCTTCAGAAAAAAAAAAAAAACCATTGAACTCCATGCGTCCGGCGCCCCGCATGTAGATTAGGGGCCGGACGCATGGATAGGGGGGTGGTGCCCCTGCACCCCCAACGCACCAGCCGCCACTGCTGGAACACCAATTTGGAGCCTATTGCAAGCTGGTCTTCTCATACGACCTCAATACCTAATCTCATCAATACACTTTTGGGCATACTTCTCATGTGGGTCACAGGAGCACTTAGTTCTGCACTCTTGTGACCAAGATTCAGCCGACAGCAGGCTAAACCCACTGTTGGCTGATTTCACAGAGCAGGTCCATTCTCTGAAGGGATCCCAACAATGTTGGGATCCGCCCCAATGCCTAGCCAGCAGCTGGCTCGGCCTCTCAGCACTGTGCTGAGAAGCTCCCCTCCACAGCCCAGAGCTCCAGTAAGCACAAAAGGGGCAAAGCAAAGAAGACCGGGAACTGAGCACTCAACGGTCATGTGATTGCTTGGTTCTCAGTCTTAGAGCCAGAAGGGGACAGCTGCAGCCTTGGATCTAGGCTGCAGCCTCATGGGTGAGTATGGATGTTTGTTTTTTTATATCCCGCACTTGTCTTTCAATAGGCAGACAATCCCATTGTGATATATCTAAAGAAATTGGTAAAGAGATTGTACAAGCAGACCGTAACATGTATGTATTTAATAGCAAAGAGAATAGGGAGCTCCACAGCAGTTGCCAGCCCATAGTCATAGAGGTCTTTATGACAAAGGCCATGGGAGGGTGAAACACATCAGAGGATTGGTGCTTGGGAGGAGACAAGCTAAAATCCTTTTTCTACACATGGTGAGTGGACTGGCAGCTGGTGTGTGGCTCCCTGATTTTTTTTTATATTCATTTTCGGCAGGCTGGACATGTCCTGTTGGATGCTGGCATTCAGCAGCACTGAAGCCACCAGGTTGTTGCATGTATGTGCTTGGAGCAGAGCTCTTCATTATTTTTTAGGGTCACAGTGTACATATTAAGCTTTAAAATTTAAGTTGGTGTTGTGTTACCAGTCCAGCCACATATTACGGCAAAGTGGAGCCTGAAAACATTACCCTTTGCCAAGGCATTGGTAACATGGTCTTTGCTGATAGCAAGGAACACTATTCAGACAGAAGCATCAAATAGCCAGTTTTAACAGAAGATAATCTACCAAAAGATTTCATTTAGGGCCATCAAAACTGTCAATAGATGGATGCATCTGATCACTTCAAACTAAACGATTAACCCCTGAGCAAGCCTCTATTCTTCTGCCATACATTTGCATTCCAAAAACATGACAGCTATGAAGTAGGATGGAGCAGCAAGCAAGGTGGGAATAACATTGGGTGAAATTCCACCCTATCCAGTTGCTAGTTACGTTGACCCTAATATAATTATCTGTGCCCTATATGCAGGCTGATTATTGCCCAATCAGTTGTTTTGCATTCAGAGATGGGTTAAGGTAGAATGCCTCCATATATGTAAGGTAGCAGCTTTGGCCTCCTTCGAATGACATTGATAAGCATTGCAATAGACATACAGAAGTCACACTTTTTGCATGATCTGTAATGACATAGCCCACCCAATCAGATGCTAACTGCCTACAGTGAAGTGACATTCAGGCGCACAGCTTTGACCAATTGCTCAATCCTCCTGGAGAAAGAAGAAAGCGTCTGGGCCCCCTAAATGTCCACCATACCCCTAGGTCAGTGATGGCGAACCTTGAGGCTCGGTTCACACTTATGCGATGCGGGAAGGCTGCGAATTCGCAGCCTGTTCCCGCATCGCAAACGCACCCTTGGCAGTTCACACTGCCATATGCGATACGCTGGGGGTGTCAATGTAATGTTAACGACACCCCCAGTTTGATCGCATATCGCAGTGTGATCTTACAGTTTGCACAGGATCGGATCGCACAAGTGTGAACCACTGTGCGATCCGATCCTGATGCGGCTCAAAAAAAGGGTCCTGTGCGTCTTTACTGCGGGTGCAGTGCAAATTTAGCTATACAAAGTGTATGGCTGAATTCCCACTGCACACCCGATCGCATGTAATGAAGGAGCAGTGCGCTCAGATATTACATGCGATCGCCGTAGCAGCACATATGTGAACCGGCACTGACACCATAGATGTTTTGGAACTACATTTTCCGATGATGCTTAACTACCCTGCAGAGTGCATGAGCATCATGGGAAATGTATTTCTAGAATATCTGGGGTGCCAAGGTTCGCCATCACTGCCCTAGGCTAATGCCTAGGTTGCTTTGTGGATAATCCGCCTCTGATTTCCCTGGGGGTAAAATATATTGGTGTGAAGCTACCTCAACACAGTTCCTTTTTCGCCAAAATAAAAAAGGACCATTGACTTTAATTTCAGTGACAAGCTACGGTTAGCCTACCCCACACACTTGGGACCAAGTATCCTTTATGACCTAGACAAGTGTGGCAGCAACTTAGAGGTCATTTCCTCAGCAATGCTCCAGTCTGGCTGTATCTAGATGCTTTGTTTTCCATCCAAACAAGACTTCTTGGAGGGAGGAGGAGAAATTTTACGAAGGAGGCTGTCAAGGTGCAGCTTTCCGGCTGGGTTTAGCCAGGACAGGCAATGACACACTCTGATAAACCAGTTAGATCTTCCTTGTGTCTGTATATAACAAAGAAACGTGTCACGGGGCTGAGATGGTGTGTTTATTGGTGAAGAGTGAAGACACATCAGGGAGGGGGACATCGGGACAAAGAGGGCCTGTTAGACTATACGATGTGACCCCCAGGCCTGGGGCAATGCTCAGATGGGAACTGTTGTGCATTTATCAAGTAGGAACTGATACAAGCAAAGAAAGCAAGGAGAGCACTATTGTTTTGTCCTGAAACCAGTGAACAATTGGAAACAGTAAACCTACAATACAGTGTGGTTTATATAAACAGATCATATAATTTGAATATACGTGTGTAAATATTAGCTATTATGAACCATGAAGTTTTGAAGTGCATTTTAATCCTGTACATGTTTAACTTCCTGTAGGTAAATTCCCGAGAGGGATGCCATCTGCTTGGAGTTTGTATGCCCTCTCCATGTTTGTGTGGGTTTCCTCTAGCTGTATCACGTACCTGGTGGAGACCAAGCTGTAGAGAGGGCTTCTCTTGCACCTCCTGTCCAACACCCCTGGTAGAGATGGCAGGCGGTGTAGGACACAGAGTGGCACGAGGGCCGGTATAGCAGGTGGTGTCTTGGCAGAAGACTGATGGCTGTGGATCACCGGATGAACACCTGGAACTCGGTGATGCTGGATGAGATAGCAGGAGCGAAGCCGGAACACAAGCCAAGGAGTCGTCAACAGCCGGACAGCACGGGTGCAGGAATGGGAGACAGGAGCGGAGTCAGGATACAAGTCGAAGTCGGTACACAGTCTGGCAGCGAGGTACAAAAGCATAAGGCAAAGACAGGGTCAGACACAAGCCGGGGTCACAGGTAGGCAGGCAGGAATCCAAAAGGAGAGTCAAGGGCAAGCCGGGTCGGTATAACAGGTAATCCAGAAGCAGGTCAGGGCACAGGTAAACAGGAACAAGCTGAAAGACCACTAAGCAATATGCTCCTGTCACCGCTCAGTATAAATAGGCCGTTTGGCGCCAATTACGTGCGCACGTTGCGTATGCGCATGCGCATTCCTTCCTTTGTGCCTGGGCATGCGCACAAACGTCTGTTTGGGTCCAGCTGAGCGTCTCTTACAAGCTGCTCAGGTTTCTGATCACATTCTGAGAGCATATTGGTAAGTTTATCAGCTTACATCCAAACCAGACCTTGCCAACATGTGAAGGTACTTTAGAGAGCATTCATTGCACCATAAGGTGGTCTATGCGTTGTACGATGCACCATAGAAACACCATCCAGATCCTGTGGAAAGGCCCTTCTTCCTCAGTCTAAAATGGTTGATAACATGAACCTGTAGATTGTGCTAAATTTTTCTAAATAAAATGCCAAATTTCACAAATAATCTACAAGAATGGAAATTTTATATACAAATCTATAAATGATATACAGTACTTATGACGTGATATTCAGGCTCCATGCACACTAGAGAGTTTTTTTTTTTTTTTTTTTATGCTTCTAGAAGCTAAATAGTGTTATCTTATGTGCCAATGCTCACTACTTAGGGCTATTAGCATTTTCTGAGCTTCATCAGAAAAAAATTTGTTTTTTAGAGTTTTTTGGAGCATTTTTCCCAGCAGAAAAGAAAAAAAAAAAACAAAATGCTTCTAAATGGTACCAGAAGGCTTCATGCACACTAGCGTTTTTCATAAGTTAAAAAAAATCTAGAAAAATGCTGATAATAGCATTTTTGTGCCAGCTTCTAGTGGCATTTTAGAAACTTTTAAAAACATTTAGGAGCATAAGCATTTTATTCGTGTTTTTGCAGTATGTGAAGTAGAAAAAAAAAACTGTTAGGAGCATTTTAGTAGTATTTAGAAGTAGTTATAAGTATTTAGGAACATTCAGCGTTTTTTTTTTTTTCTGCTGGAAAAATTCTCAAAAAAAAAATGTTTTTCTGCTCCTAGATGCTGAAGCTCAAAAAATGCTAATAGCCTAAAGTAGTGTGCATGGACACATAGGCTAACACTATTTAGCTTCTAGGAGCAGAAAAAATGCTAATAGCTTCTAGGAGCTTAAAAAATGCGTGTGCATGAAGCCGCAGCTGGCACAAAAATGCTTTTATCAACATTTTTCATCCAGCGTTTTTTTTGAGCTCACGAAAAACGCTAGTGTGCATGGAGCCTTAAAAAAAAAAAAAAGAAGAAATAAAGAAAAAAAAAAAATTTGTGTTTTACAATATCTAGCTCCAAGAAAAGTGATAAAAAAAAAAGACAAAGTAAAAAAAAAATTAAATCAACAGCAGTACCTGTGTGCTATTAGAGGCATTTAAAGGAGAATTACACCTTTTGCAAAAATAAACCAATGCACCCATATTGTAAAAAGCAAAAATGTGCATTAATTATTATTATTTTTTTTTTCATTTAACTACTTGCCGTAAAATTTACGTTTTTACCTGTACGTCATTCTGCTTTAAGTAGTTGTACCGGGGTGATGCCTGCAGCTGCAGGCATCACCCCGGTACCAATTTTCAGAGCTGACGGATGGCTTTCTTGCGATAACAGCTGATGCGGCTAAGCGACCGCTCGATCATTATCACAAGCAGCGGGAAGGGATGTTCCCCACCCCCTCCTGCTGCCCCACCCGGGCTCTCCCGTCCCACTGGGAGGCTCTAGAAACCAGCCCGCACGTCTGCCGGATGGCCGGAGATTTGAACAAAGCCGGAATCAGCTTTTATTGGGTCTCGGATCTAGTAACCCAGAAGCGACACTTCATGACATCACTTCCAGTTTACTGGAGCCTTAAAGGCGCCAGATTTAAAAAAATGTCAGTGTTCAAAACAGCCAAACGTGGTGCTTTGAATGCTTTTAAGTGCAAAGGAGGGATTTGGGGTCATGATTTGTGGAAACAGGCTGGTTGCACAGAAGTCTATCAGTAGATAGGCGTCTATACAATCAGTCTGCCCATACATGGATTGAAATTTGGCTGGTCCCTGCTGAACTGGCCAAATTTAAATTCATGTATGGCTGACTAAAAGGAGAAGTACAGTCAAAGCTTCTTTGGCTGTATTTCTCCTGTTGATCACAGGCTTGCAGTTTGTTATGCACTCCTGTGACCTAAGTTCAGCAGACAGCGGGCTGAAACCCGCTGTTGGCTGATGTCACAGAGCTGGTCCAGGCTAAGGCAAGATCACAACAATAACAACGGGATCCGCCCAAATGCTTGGACTGACAGTCACCAGCTCTCTGCTCAGCGAGCCCTGAGATCCAAGTGATCAGTGGTGTTTGATCGCTTGGTTCTCAGTGTTAGAGCCGGCGGGGGACAGATGCAGCATCAGGCTGATACTGCATCCACCTAAGTATGATTCTTAATTAAAAAAATAAAATCGAGTAGATCCGAATCAATCACTAAAATCTCATATAATATTTAAAACTTTAATGTAATTATAAAAGGGAATTTCTAGCTTTTAAAATCCGCAGTGTTCATTAAAATAATACCATGCAATCCTGCCATGGGATGGTAGGGACAGTGTATTTTAAATGGACACCAATAGGAGTACCTGAAGTGGTAATAGGAGTACCTGAAGCAGCAGGCTACCCACAAAATGCATATGTGGCAGTAAAGAGGGTGGGTTTAAACCGCACAAAAGCGTCCATGGACGGTAGAGGTTTCTGTGCTGAGAGTGGTCCCAGCACAAGGACGGAGATGTCGTAGTCACAATCGGGAGCTGGCTGGATGGGCTCCCAATCATGTGACCACTCTACAGCTAATCAAAGTAGTCAAGTGATCAGAAAGTCTGTCCCACCCCACAGGAAGGCATTAAAAGTTTTATAATCAAATCCAACTGGCCTACCAGTTTTTATTTTCTAATCTGCTCTATGCAGGAATGACTGAATTTACCAATCAGAATCAGAACGGTTGTCACGCTGTGGACAGACCTTCATTTTGCAGTATTTGTACATCAGCTACAAAGAATCCAGTTTCACTTCTGTGTAGTATTGTCCTGTTTCCTGTAAGATTTCAAAATATCCTAAAAAGGTCGGTAGACTCGGTACATATACTGTAACTGCCACAAAACTGCTAGAAGTGGAACTGTGCATGTCACCTCTTAAGCTGGCCACACACATAAATTCTTATTTTTTTTTTTATGATCAGCCTAGGCCCTAGGGCGCTGAACAAAAAAATCTCTTACATATTCTGCCATCCACACTGAAGTATGGATGGACGAATTTCCAGCTGTGGCTAATGGTAATTGGACAGCAGGCACCCAAACAGCGCCTGCATCTGATTGGAAGCAGCCACTGTTCGGGCCAACAATGTTCCAACTGGCTCCTTCAATTTTGTGGATGTCAGACAGGAGGATACTGACAGTACCAACCCATGGAGAAAATTTTGGCTCCATCTGAAACCCGCTGAAATTCGGTCTGTGTATGGCCAGAACTTAACCACTTCAATACAGGGAACTTTCACCCCCTTCCTGCCCAGGCCAATTTTCAGCTTTTAGCACTGTTGCATTTTGAATGGCAATTGCGCGGTCATTCAACACTGTACCTAAACCAAATTTATGACATTTTTTCCCCACAATTAGAGCATTCTTTTGGTGGTATTTGATCACCGCAAGGGTTTTTCTTTTTTGCTAAACAAATAAAAAAAGACCGAAAAGTTTGAAAAAAAAAAAAAATGTTTTTTTGTTTGTTATACAATTTTGTAAATAGATACGTTTTTTCCTGCACTGACGGGCACTGATGAGGCCGCACTGACAGGCACTGATGAGGAGGCACTGATGGGCACTGATATGTGGCACTGATATGCAGTATTGGTGGGCACTGATAGGCGGCACTGATGGTCAGCATTGATGGGCACTGATGGGTTGCACTGATGGGCACTGATAGGCGGCACTGGTGGGCAATAATGGGCACTGGTGGGTGGCACTGATAGATGGCAATGATGGGCACTGGTGGGCAGCACTGATGGGGAGGACACTGGCGGGCAGCACTGATGGGGAGGGCACTGGCGGGCTCCCTGAGCCCTGATTGCCATCCCTAGTGGCCATGGTGGGCATCCCTGGGGTCATGGGTGGGCATCCCTGGTGGTTCTATTGGCACCCCCCCAAGGGTCTGCACTGGTAATCAATACTCTGATTACCAGTGCAGATGCCCCCTGTCAGGAGAGCCACAGATCGGCTCTCCTCTACTCATGTTTGTCAGGTACGAACTGAGGAAAGCCGATCAACGGCACATCCTATTTACTATGTGACCAGCTGTGATTGGACACAGCTGGTCACATGATAAAGAGCCTACGTCAGTAGGCTCTTTACCGAGATCGGAGATGCAGTGTGTCAGAGTGAGGCGGGCACCTGGGGGGCGCGCAGAGCTCATTATCCTGCCGCCGTCATATGACGTCCGGTCAGGATAATGCAACCACCTTCCTGCCGTCATTTGCCTATAGGGCAGGCGGGAAGAGGTTAAAGAGTTTCTAAAGGCAATTTCTAAAAAAAAATTAAATAACAAATATCCTATTTTTACCTTCTCTGCACAATGGTATTGCACAAAGTGGCCCCAAACCTCCTCTACAGGGGTTTCCCACCAATGCTGTCCGCTTCTCCTCTTCTCCGTCTTTCCCCTAGCAAACCACTTGCTATGGGGGAAGACGTGTGGGCTTGATTCTGACCCGGGCTGCATGTGTCCATAAACACACACAGTGCTGCTCAGCGCAGCCCCGCTCCCTCCTTATGGCCAGTGGCTCCCGCTGCTGCCTCAGTCTCTGTAAGCAGGAGAGGGGAGAGAAGAGATGCAGCCGTGAACAGAAAATGAGGACTCGTAATTGAGGTGCCCCCGATGAAAACGTGTAGGACAGAGCTTGCGCATGTGACGTCACCACGCTAATCTGTACCAGGAAGTGTTTGGATCGATTCCCGGGATAGCATATTGTATTAAGCACTTGTTGTACCCTCCTAGGTAGGTGCTAGGAAAAGCATAGTTTTTGCTCTGCCTGCTTATCAGGAGAGCCTGATCACTAGTTAGGCCTGTTACATGTGTCCATATGTGATTCACTTGGTCTAAGGGAGTGTCCCCACTGTATCCAATAGGAAAGCCTCTTGGACAGTGGAGGAAACCCAGCCAATGACACATAGGCTTTTGTGGCTGTCCCAGTGGGTTGGCACAAGAGTGGTGCATCCTGGGATAGGTCATAAAAGCCAAGGGCACATGTGACAGGGGGGTCTTTGGGCGGGAAGCCAGATCCCAGGAGGAGGGTGATGGCTGTCTCTCCTCCTGTTGGTGTGGAAAGTGTCCCAGGCAGTCGGCCTATTGGATCAGACGTGTGGTGCTGAGCCAGGAGGTCCAGAGGATACTGACTGTGGAGCAAGTGGCAGAGCAACCTGAGTGTCAGTGAGTACCAGGGAGCTTGCCAGGGGTCTGCCCAGGAAGGGGACCACACCGGTGAGAATCAGTGGACATGGGCTAGCACACACAGCTTGAGAGATATGGGGTGCCAAGTTGAGACCCTGAAGAGTAATTCGAACAGGAGCCTTTTCCTCTATCTTCACTACTGTGGCAAAGTGAAGCAGCGGCCTTGCAGCATACACTGCAGCTAATTGTCCTCAGAATTTTGCATAGTTCATAGTTGGAGTATCCCACTCATCACTTCTCCTATCCCAGTTCTAAATAAATACAAAAACAACCAAATCCCCTGGACTGTTCATTGTCTGAACCAAGAGTTAAAGTGATGTTTTAACGGACTGTTGCTATGGGTAACCCAGGGGAATCCAATCTCAGCAGCTCCCTAGGGGGCAGTGCTACACACATATATTTTAACTTTGCGATTAGCATCTTTCACGCTTATTAAAGTTTTATACAGTTGCACACTATGTGAGTTTCCCTACTTTGCTTTCATGATATGGTGAACCATTTGGGGACCTGTGAATGACACTATAAGCCAATTTAAGACATCATAGGATCTCCTGGAGATGGCTTTTATATACTGTAGATCCTCCAGTGATGAAATTTTAACCTACATGCCTATTTGACACCATAATAAGGACCAAAGGTTTCGGTAAGAGTCCTCTTAACTTGAGGTGAAGGTGGGGATTACAAGCAGTGGGTCACGCAAGATTTTTACCAGCACAGTGGTGGATTTCTTTAAACAATTGGGACTGCTATATATAATTTTATATCATTTTACCTTTTTCATTCAGGTTTGTATTTGATGTTGAACCTTTATGAGTCACTTTGTGCCTATTACCGTATACAGTCCATCTAACTGTGTTTTGCCAGCACGTCTGACGTTATCAAGAGTCACCTGTAACTTACTCGTGATAACGTCAGACGTGCTGACGAAACGCATCGAGTCTAGGAACGCCGTTACGTCATTTCCGGTCAGTGGAATGCAGTGGAACGCGGAAGTGCGTTCCGGTTTGAGACACTGCTCATTTTTCCACTTCGCTGGTTACAAGTTATGGCTATGTAAGTTGATATTATTTTAAATAAATGCTGTTTTAATCTACTACACTATAGTAGCCTCCTCTCTTCCTCTTCATACCTCCCCGAATATATGATGGGACCGAATGAAACACTATAACCTGGGATATGGGATTGAGCAAGAGGCGCTTCAGTACCTGGCTACAAGGAGATTGCCTTGGAGACTGATATACTGCTAATATCCTTGAGGCATTTGGTAAGTGGGCTGTGAATGTGGTGTCAGTGCAGGAGCGCACAAATCCACGTTTGAATTAGTGGCACTAAAGGGACCCACCATACCTATTCCCATGAGCTGTTTTTTGACACAAGTTTTATGGACACTATTCACGTTATATTGAGTTTTTGAGCGCAGTCTACATCACCTTTGGACACATTTTTAAGCTTTTTGGACGAGCCGCTCAGCACAATCATATTAGTATTTACACTATGTGTATTTGTTCACAAAGTATCTATTCAAAAAATATATAAATATACAAAAATATTTATTCACAAAATTGTTTATTGATATTCACCAAATATATTGATTTATTTCTATATTTATTTAAATTTATTAATTTATATAATTATTTATTCACGCCTGTGCGCAATTGCATTGCTGTAATACACACCGTTTTCTACTAACACAGAATGAAAGATCCTTAACCTGTGTATGTTTAATTACAATACATTTTGCTAAATAAAACAGGATTAACTGGCAAAAAGATTTTCCTATCGAGAAAAACCTAAGATAAATTAGCAGATTGCAAAACCATGAGCAAAAAAAGTATACATTCCAGCTATACTTCTCTTTCAGAAGACTACAAAAGCCCGGTATTTTCATTACACCATCACCGGAGCTCTCAAGATTTAACTCTAACAACAGGTAAGATTCATTAGCGCTCAAAGTATAACTCACAAGGAAATATTCCCGAAATAACTTTATATATCTCTTCAACGTTTTCAAGCAGGAAGGAAACCATCTAAACGCCCTCTTCAGAGTTGTCAGTGAGAATGCAAAGAAGAAAAACCCCCTGGGGGCTTCCCTCCTCTCTTCTCCACGCTACTGACACATAGAGGCCTGGAAGAAAGTTACATTACATATTGTAACTTCCTCCCAAGGATGGCGCGGAGTAGGGTAGGCGGAGCTTTAGACTGCTAAGACCTGCTGTCAGTGCCTTACTAGTATTGGAGGCCGCCAATCTGTCCGGACGTCAGGCCAGTCACCGGCCACTAGCCAGTGTTATCATATGGCAGCAGTGCAGCCACTTTATAGGGGCGCCAGACTAATTTGCCTCTTTGACCCTGCCCCCCCTGACCTGTCCACCTCATAAGACTGGCACTACACTACTAAAAATGTAGCGCAAGCAAGTGGGGACTCTTTTCGTGTGGGAGGCTATTTTTTTTGTGGGGGGGGGGGGCTTTTTTGATCCTCCCCCTGCAAAATGCCGCCCTTGTCGGCCTAGGCCAAAATACAGCGTTGCTGTCAAATGAAAAGCAGTCCGCAGCAAACAGGACTGCATGTGTAATTGTCAAACAGCGTCACCGCTACAGGATACCTAACATTGTAAAGCAAGTGAAGTCTGTATTACCTTTGTTATGATAAAACCTGCTCACTCCATGTTGCAGCAATACAGGGACAATGCTAAACTGGTAGGACAGCCTTGTGCGGAGTTCCTACCCTACCGATCATGTTATATATTGCATCAGAAAGGATTTGGTTCCAAAAGAGGAACAGTCCCCCCAAATGAGGAACAATCTGTCTAAATAAAGGGCAGTTAGGATCTAGGGGCAGAGCAGTGACCAACAAAGACTTGTAGCTCACAAAGTGTGATCACATTTTTCATGCCACTTCATAGTTTTATGCTAGAATGAGGAACATACTGTAGATAGAACCAAGAAACAGAAGCATGGAGAGACACAATGAGAACATGCTCTGGTCCTGGGTCCCAATCCTGACTTGTAGCGGATTTGAGGATTACTATCATGTCATACTGTAGGGATGTTGTAGGCCATTATAAAATGCATTAATTAATTGAGCGAGGCAGCCATACATTGACGTACACAATTCTCCAAGGAGGGAGAAAGAGGCCCCTGGGTGAGCAGATTATCAGTAGAATTCTCTTCCAGCTGTATAGTATACATTATTAACACACAGAGCTGTAGGAAGCCGACTGAATAGGCCAGCAACATGTCTCGTGCAGGTTTTACTGAAAAGAGCCATTTATAGCCACCACCAATGTGCAGAGCCTTGTAGACACACCGGCAGCAGAAGTCTTTGATGTTCCCCTAGTAAAGGCTTATAATCACTCACATGCTTATGTAAAGCTGGAGCTGTTTAACATTAAATTCAGGCAACTGTTTTCTTCCACTAAACCACATTCATTTTAGAGGTACCGTCAAGAAGTGGAAGTCCATTTTCTGGACATTATGTAGGATGCATTTTTTCATTGTGTTTTCACTTCCAGGTATAATTACCTCTCACAGAGATCACAGTGCTCCCCGTGACAATGCCTTTATCATCTTTCTTCAGACATCACCCGGGGTCAGCATTATACACAAAGCAAATAAAGGACAAAGGAATAGTCACCAGTGATGTCTGTGATCCCCCCCCCTGCAGCTGATGTTTTCCTTATTACCGATTTGCCATGCCTTGTTCTCCACTGTGTCCATCTTGGTAGGGGAAGGTCTTTGGTTTTCAATTTCAGAGTCGTCCCCTTTGATGACTTGTAGAGTAGGGTGACCAGACGTCCCCGGGCTGAGGACACTGTCCCCGGTTTTGTGCCCGCGTTGCAGAGCTGATCCTGGGTGGGTGCACTGCGAGCTGGGACAGGGGGGCATCCAGGGTCTCGCTGGGCCTATTAGGCTACCTCGGAGGGGAAGGGGGGGGCCAGCGCCACCGGATAACACAGAACAGGGATCTCGCGCTTACACAGCAGCTGCTGTCATACCAAGTCCCGCCTCCTGGACTGACTCCTATGATAGAGAGCACACTGGTGACGTCTATCATAGGAGCCGGGACTTTGTATGACATCGGTTGCGCAGGGTAAGTGCAAGATCCCTGTTCTGTGTCATCTGGCGGCTCTCCCATTCCCATGCACTGATCATGCTGCATTGATGGGGCACTGGTGAGGCTGCATTGATGGGGCACTGGTGAGGCTGCATTGATGGGGCACTGGTGGGGCTGCATTGATGGGGCACTGGTGGGGCTACATTGATGGGGCACTGGTGGGGCTGCATTGATGGGGCACTGGTGGGGCTGCATTGATGGGGCACTGGTGAGGCTGCATTGATGGGGCACTGGTGAGGCTGCATTGATGGGGCACTGGTGAGGCTGCATTGATGGGGCACTGGTAGGGCTGCATTGATGGGGCACTGGTGGGGCTACATTGGTGGGGCTACATTGATGGGGCACTGGTGAGGCTACATTGATGGGGCACTGGTGAGGCTGCATTGATGGGGCACTGGTGGGGCTGCATTGATGGGGCTGCACTGATGGGCACTGGTGAGGCTGTATTGATGGGCACTGATCAGGGTACATTGATGTTCACTAGTGAAGCTGCATTGATGGGCAAACACATCTCCACCATCAGGGGCTCTAGTGAACACTGGTTAGTACTTAGATCTTGCACTGGCCTCCGAGCCCTAACCCCTGACTTTGACATTATTTCCCTTTCCCCCTAATCAATATGCAAACAAAATGTTAAAATAAAACCTTGCCATTTTATTACAGAATATATTTTAGTCCCAGTGATGTCATCACTGCATTTCTGTACTTCTCTATGCAATGCAGGCAGATGATGACTAGTGAGAGAGGCCAGTAGGGTGCTCTGCAAAGCTTCCTGAGAAAATTACAGTACAATTCAAGAGTCTTCAGTCCTGATACATGCAGTGAGTTGGCTCTTAAGAGGAGTCATACAAATATCAATATACCTTACTAGGAAAATGTATATAAATACACTATTTTGTATGCATGACTGACATTGTTCATTTTATTGCAATTTAGTAGCGCACCAGACTTTTTTTACACTTACTAGGAAAATGTCTGCAGGAGTGGGCATTCCTAGGCAGACTGCATTTGCATGCAGACCCCACCCTAGGTAACACTCACATGTAAAGGCAAGCCTCCATAATTGAAAAAAAAAAAAAAATACAATGAATAAAAAGGGGTGGGTCAGGGACAGTAAAGCTCCATACACACGGGTCGAATGCAGACCTACATCAGCCAGATCAATAAAAACTGGCCGACATTGAGCACGTGTGTATGCCAGCTGGTCCAACAGATGTCGACCGTTTATTCGGCTTCTGTCGGACGAGCATGCTGGAAAACCACCAGCCAACCATCCCCTGATCAGCGCTGTCAGCCAATGGCTGAGAGCTCAGACTGGAGTGGTCTGGCGGGGGGGCTACCCTCCCCGTCAGAACACAACAGCTCAGCAGGGGAGATTGCTGTACTAATGTCGGATCGTTAGTACAGCGGCTCCAACCACAGCGGACAGTTTTTTTTTCATTGAACCTGCTGGGTTGAACAGAGAAAAACTAACAGTGTTCCAGGCCTAAAGAGTAACTCCACTTTTGTTGAAAAAAAAAAACATTCCCCTCTGAGTGATCTCTGTACATTGCAAGGATTATAACAAACTTTGTTGCAGATTCCTACCTTTTGTTATTCTGAAGAAATCCCTGTTTGTTCCTCTGTGCTGAGTAGGTCTTATGGGAGTGGTTTCATAATTATCAATCAGCTGTGCACCAATGAGAAAATCTGCTGGGCCTGCATCCCTTTAGACGTGTTCCTATTGGAAGTATCTGACCAAAAATGACATTTTTGTTCCAAGGGAAGCCTGAAATCTGTGAGCCAATCACACAAGCAGAAAATTATGTTCCTGGGGGGGCTGTTCAGCACACAATCTGTGTACAGAACACCTCCAGGTAGCCATATTACATTGCATTTACAGAGCTGCAGATTAAAAAGGACAGTTAATTTTTGATAACATTCATTTACATAATGACTTGTGTCACATCTGTATACGTCATATTTTTTCCTTTTTTGCCATTTTTTTCCCCACGAAAGTGGAGTTACCCTTTAAGGTTTGATATCCTGCAGCCAGGAAACGAGACAGACTCTGAAAAAAACAACAACAACAACAACAAGAGAAAGGCGCACCAACCTCGTGCATTACCACAAACAGAGTTTATTAAAATCCAAAAAGGTAGCATACATTGTACTCACAAACGTAGGATATATATATATACGCATGTAGAAATTAGAGACCGATTGCTTCCAGGATACTAAATTGCTGGATGACGTGATGGTGTCTGGAATGGTCTGGCTGACGTGTTTCGAGGGAGGACCCTCTTTCTCAGAGCCAAAAGTGCTACTTTTGAGGGGCCCTTCAGGATACCATCACGTCATCCAGCAGTTTAGGGGAGTATCCTGGAGGCGATTGGTCTCTAATTTCTACATGCGTATATATACATCCTATGTTTGTGAGTACAATGTATGCTACCTTTTTGGATTTTAATAAACTCTTTTAGTGGTAATGCATGAGGTTGGTGCGCCTGTCTCTTGTTGTTTTTCAGTATAATTGCATGGCTCCCAACTGTCCCTGATTTCGATGGGACTGTCCCTGATTTCGAGGGACTGTCCCTGATTTCGAGGGACTGTCCCTGATTCAGAACAGAGTCCCTCTGTCCCTCTTCATTTGTCCCTCATTTTGGTCTGATCTATATAGTTGTAAATAAAATGCACTTTTTGATTTCTAACAGCGGCCCTGCCAGTAGAATAGTATGTGTAAATGTTATCGCGGGATGTACAGTAATTGCAGTTTTAACCACTTAGTTATACTGCGGCAGGCAGCTGCTCCTGCGCAAACCGCCGTAGGTATATGTCGGTCGCGCGCAGGGAGCTAGGAGGCCAGCATGCGCCGCCGCCGATATGCTCATCAGGGGGAAAGCCGATGCACGGGTCAGGCGGCTCCGATTGCTGCATGACACCCGCGATCGCTCCCTACTGAGAGAGAAGAATGGTCAATTGTTGTAAACGCAGCTGACAGTTCTTTTCCCTGGAATGATCATAGAGCCCCTGTGATCCTTCTATATAGGATTATATATCTCTGTGATCACTTCACAAGCCACCCCCCCCCTCACAGATAGAATCACTCCCCTAGGCTCACATTTAACCCCCTTGATCACCCACAGTGTTAACCCATTCCCTGCCAGTGTCATTATTACAGTAACATGACATTTTTAGCACCGATTATTGTAGTAATGTCGCTGGTCCCCCCAAAAGTGTCAAAAATGTCAGTCAGGGGTCCAATCTGGCCGCCGCAATGTCGCAGTCCCGCATAAAAAAAAAAAAAGAAAATCGCAGATCGCCGACATTACTAGTAAAAAAATAAATAAAAATGACATAAATATTTCCCATAGTTAGTAGATACAATAACTTATGCGCAAACCAATCAAAATATGCTTATTGCAATTTTTTTTACCAAAAATATGTAGCATAAAACAAATTGGCCTAAAAGGTTAAAAAATTTTGATTTTTAATTTTTTTTCAGAATTAACGCTCTTTTTTTTATAGCTCAAAAAATAAAAATCACACAGGGGATCAAATGCCACCAAAAGAAAGCTCTATTTGGGGGGAAAAAAAAGGACATCAATTTTATTTGAGTACAGCATTGCATGACCGCGCAATTGTCAAAGTAACGCAGTGCCGAATCGCAAAATATGGCCTGGTCATTAAGGGGGAAAATGTTCCGGTCCAGAAGTGGTTAAATTGAGATTTTTATTTTCTATTTTTGCATAGAACGGTTTCGGTTTAGCAATAGTACTGGCTGCTTGTGTAACGTATTGCTCCCATAAAGGCCATCTCCTCTCCTCGCTGTCTCACCGATTACAACATTAGTCTTCCACTTCCTTTTTTAACACTTCCACAGTCACATGAGTGATCCCTGCCCTTCTTCTTTTCTCAGCCATTTCAGAAAAATCAATGCACGGCTATTCCTCTGTCTGGTCCTGCTTGCCTGTGCGAGACTCTCAGTCCTCCCGTCACCCTGCCCTATCCCCTCCCTTCTTTAGCCGATTCGGAACTTGGGTCACGTTTTAGTGTAAAATCAGAGCAGGCCGTTTATCTGCTGGAGAATGTTTGTATTGCTCTGTGTATGGCCCCATCCATGTGCACCTTTCCTCTTCCTAGCCTTAAATCAATGCGGGCAGTTCCCATACTTGCTTTGTTGGACTCCGGATGTATAATTACTTATAAAATAAAGGGAAGATTGATAAAACTGGAGAGGTGTTGGCACTTTCGGGTCGGTTCACATTGGTGCAATGCGGGAACCCTCCAAATCCACTGCGGGTTCCCGCTTTGCACCCGAGTCGCAGGCAGTTCACACTGCCATATGATGCGAACTGCTGGGGGTGGCAATACAAAGTTAATGACTCCCCCAGATCAGTTCGCATATCGCAGTGAGAACTGTCAATTTGGATATACATCGGATAGCATAGGTGTGAACACCCATGTGATCCGATTCTGGTGCGGACCAAAGTCCAGTTTAGTCCGAATGCGTTGCAAATTTGGCCATGCAAGCTGTATGGCTATATTTGAATCGCACAGACATCGCGATGCACAGTGCGAATCACATGCAATGTTTGACATCTCTGCAGTGTGAACCGGCCCTTCCTCAGCAACATGTCAGGAGCTTACTTTTTAATGTACACACAGAATATAGAAAATGACAGTTGGAATTAGTTTGGTTGCTGCAATCAAAACTGACAGTTTCCTTGCTCCCATTTTATGGAACAAAAAGCAAGCGCTCTGGGCAACTGTAGGGGGGTCGGATGTAACCAATATACAAACAAATGGTCAGACAATAAAATGTCTCATAAATAGAGGATGGTATAATACAAGTTGTATAATACAATCATATGCATGGGGAACCATGAAAGATATTCTAGTCCATAGTGATAAATGAAAGTCCTAGGGAAGAGACAGTGTGCCAATAGGAATTGGATGCAAGTGCCGGTTCACACTTGTGCGGCTGCGGAGATCGCATTTAATTCAGAGCGCACTGCTCCTTCATTACATGTGATCTCATGTGCGGTGCGAATTTCAGCCATACACTTTGTATGGCTGAATTCGCACTGCATCCACACCAAAGACGCACAGGAGGCATTTTTTGAGCCGCATCAAAATCGGATCGCACAGTGGTTCACACTTGTGCGATCCGATTCTGTGCGTACTAGCAGATCGCACTGCGATATGCAATCAAACAGGGGGTGTCGTTAACTTTTAATTGACACCCCCCGCGTATCGCATATGGTAGTGTGAACTGCCAGATGTGCGGATGCGATGCGGTAACACGCTGCATATTTGCAGCGTTCCCGCATCGCACAAGTGTGAACCGAGCCTAAGTCTGCAGTAAGGGCTAGCTCCACAGCACAGGGAAGTCAGCTCTGTGGGAGAAGCATATGAAAAAACAAGCAGAGCGCCTCGAAGTGCAGTATTGATTTATTCCAAGGAAGCACACAATAATGTACAATAATGTACAAACTCACATGGGGTAAAAGATCATAGGCTCAGTCCAAGTCCGGTGGTCCGCGGGGATGGCTGTGGGATCCAGCGTCCAGAGCATGCGCCAAGCTCACAACGTGCATGCGCACTCTTTTCTCAAGTGTAGGCATGCTCTGAAATGCGTTGCGTAATTTTCCCAGTCCCGGGGACTTCACGCGGCGTACGCTGCGTTCCAGCATGGTTCACGGAAACTAGCCGAACCCAGAAGACTCATAGCCGGCCTCCCCATCTCCCGGCTCCATCCACCTGGCTACAGCCACCATCACATCTCCGGACGCTGGATCCCACAGCCATCCCCGCAGACCACCAGACTTAAGACTGAGCCTATGATCTTTTACCCCATGTGAGTTTGTATATTGTGTGCTTCCTCGGGAATAAATCAATACTGCACCTAGAGGCGCTCTGCTTGTTTTTTCATTTGCTCCCATTTTATAGGTCAGCCCCGGATTGTGTATTTGAGTACCGGTTCACACATATGCGATGCGGGAACCCTGCGAATGCACTGCGGGTTCCTGCATCGCACCCGACCCGCAGGCAGTTCACACTGCCATATGCAAATCGCTGTGGGTGTCAATACAATGTTAACGACACCCCCCAGATCAGTTTGCATATTGCAGTGCGAACTGTCAATTCAGACATAAATCAGATCGCATAGGTGTGAACACCCATGCGATCCGATTCTCGTGCGGACCAAAAAAAGGGTCCTGTGCGACTTTGGCCCAAATGCAATGCAAATTCAGCCTTACAATCTGTATGGCTGAATTCGCAATACACAGACATCGCATATGATTTGCAGAGCAGTGCAAATCACATGCGATGTCTGAAATCGCACACTGAGGGAATTCAAATAGTCTTAGAGCCTGGTCACACCACATGCAGTCCAGTGCGTTTTCTTCTGCATCGAAAACGCATGGAAAGTAGGTTATATGGTTACAAATGGCATAGTTCACACCAGTGCTTGCAGTTCCAGAAAAAAAAAGGAGAACATGCTGCATTTTTCCTGCCCTGGACTGTACTGGTACACTGTAAAATGCATCAAAAACACAATGGAACGCACCAAAAAACACAATGTAACACACGTTCCTTTTTAAGGTTAAGAAAAAAGAGGGGGGGGGGGATGCACTGGAACGCATCTAAAACGCACATTCAGAAAAGCATCTGGAATGCATCCGGACTGCATTTCTATGGTGTGAACTGGCCCTTAAAGTGGTTGTAAACTCTTTAAGGGTTAGTTCACATCACATGCAGTCCATTGCATTTTTTTTCTGCATCAAAAATGCATGGAAAGTAGGTTATATGGTTTTCAATGGCATAGTTCACACCAGTGCTTGCAGTTCCAGAAAAAAAGAACGTGCTGCATTTTTCCTGCATTGGACTGTACTGAAATGCTGTAAACGCATCAAAAATGCACCGGAACGCACCTAAACACACCAAAACCGCACTGGAACACTAATGTCCTGAAGCCCCGTACACACGTACCGATCGTTGGCCGAACGATCGGCCGACTTTTGTCCAGGGCTGTCGTGTCTGTTGAAAACTGCAAAAGACTGCACAAGAATTTTGTCCGCCGACTACAGCCGACTGCAGAAGTGATGTCATGTAATGGTTAACTTTCCCTGTGTTTTTTCTTTTCTGAGCATGCCCAGTCTTGCAAATCTGCGGTCTGTCGGCCGAATTCTGTACTGACTGGCGAACAATTGGCCGCTCTGGTGTCGGCATACAAAAAATTTAATGCTTGCATGACAGATTCTTTTCGGCCGAATGTGCGCTGTCGGAGGCATCATACTAACAAGCCGACAATCGGCCGTCGGCCGAAGCTTTTCGGCCGACGATCGGTACGTGTGTACGGGCCTTTATTGAAGAAAAGAGGGGAAAAATTAACTGGAATGCATCAAAAACACGCATGCAGAAAAGCATCTGGAGCACATTTCTATGGTGTGAGCTAGCCAGGACAGCAATTAAAACAATGGCTCTAACGTGATAATTTTCAATAAGTCAGACTCCGTTGCAAGGAAAGGGTTAAGTTTGCCCAGTGTGAGAGGTAGAAATGAAGGGGTTAAATGTTTCCAGGAAGGAGGAAGGATGATGATGGCAGCGGCTCTGTGTGGTTTCCAGTCATGTGATCTGTCCATGTCTTGGTGTGACTGTCCAGTGTGACGTTTACCTGGCCTAGAAAACTTCCAAAAACACAGAACGTTCCCAATGACTGCACTGCTTATAGGTGGTTTTTTTTTAAATCCATTATTACTTAACCACTTCTGAACCGGAAGTTTTTACCCCCCTTAATGACCAGGCCATTTTTTGCAATTCGGCACTGCGTTACTTTAACTGACAATTGCACATTCATGAGACGCTGTACCCAAATAAAATTGATGTCCTTTTTTCCCACAAATAGAGCTTTCTTTTGTTAGTATTTGATCATCTGTGCGATTTTTATAAACAAAAGAAAGAGCGCAAATTCTGAAAAAAAATTTCTGCTATAAATTATAGAAAAAAAAAAAAAAAAAAAATGAAAAGATCACATTTTTTCATAATTTTAGGCCAATTTGTTTCTGCTACATATTTTTGGTAGAAAAAAAAAATCCCAATAAGTGTATATTGATTGGTTTGAGCAAAAGTTATCGCATCTACAAACTAGGGGATAGATTTATGTCCTTTTTTTTCTTTTACTAGTAATGGCGGTGATCAGTGATTTTTAGCGAGACTGCGATATTGTGGCGGACAGATCAGACCCCTAACTGACAATTTTTTTTTTCAACAATAGATTTTTATAAATTTTTTATGAAGAGTCACAAAAAAGTAACAGAAAACATAGAACATATAGCGCGGTCGCAGCCGCTAATGGTAATATAAGAATACAGTGGTTACAAAATGAACTGCACCAATGGGTAAGGTAACAATAACAAAACCGCTTTGGGGGGGGGGGGCAGTGACATTACTACAGTAATTAGTGCTAAAAAAAATATGCACGGTTACTGTACTAGAGACACTGGCAGGGAAGGGCTTAACACCAGGGGGCGACCAAAGGGTTAAATGTGTCCCTAGGGGGTGCTTTCTAACTGTGTGGGGGATGGACTCACTGGATGAACATACAGATCTGTGTTCTTGAATAGGAGGAACAAAAATTGTGAATCGTTTTTTGTTTATAGCGCCAAAAATAAGAGAGACGCAGAGACAAATACCACCAGAAGAAAGCTCTATTTGTGGGGAAAAAGGACAACATTTTTATTTTTTGGGTACAGTGTCGCACGACTGTGCAATTGTCAGTTAAAGTAATGCAGTGCGGTTTCGCAAAAAAATAGCCTGGTCATGAAGGGGGATAAATCTTCCGGAGCTGAAGTGGTTAAACTGTCAACACAATGCAATGCAAGTATTAAAAGGTACCCACACGTTTTGGTCCAATACTCTTCTTTATAAATGGCCAACGCGCCACAAAAGTTCATGACCCTTAAATTTTGCAAGACGGTATACCCCACCACACGGTATTTGCATTGTGGCGCACTGCACAATGTGTTGGGGTGCCGATCACAATAAATTATGACTCCCCTGTAAATTCCATATCTTGAAGTGCAGTACAGGGCACGGGCAGAGAATTGGCAGATCCTGGCTTATAGGCTGGTACCTTCAGGTGATTGGAAACAATTTACAGGCAAGTCAAAATTCCTCTTCTCCTAATTGTACAGTACAGGACACAGGCTGGACGTCCTGAAAATCCAATTTTATGTTGATATTAAAACATGGACAGAGGGGAAATCTTCCAATAGGGACACTAGTTCTGGTGACACCCTGAGATTTCCTGACTTTGGAGGAATTTCCTCTCACTTCCTGCTTTGGCTATGAGACAGGAAGTAAAGGGAAATCTCCCCCCAATAGGACACAGATGTGAAAAAACAGACACGGGTTTATATCCTCCCTTATTTATGCCTGGTATACACGAGATTATCAGACAAATGATCTTCTGCTTTCTTTTTTTTTTTTTGCATGCTAATGTCATATCGAAAGTGAAGTGTACTAAAGGTACGAAAATTCTCATACGACAGAAAAAAAAAAAAAAAATCTGGAAGTGATGTAATGTGTTGTAGTGTATTTGTATTGTATTTTCGAATGAAAACTGTACTGATTAAAATGCAAATTGGAAGGTCTTGTATTGTATGAGAAAAAATGTTCCTGCTCGTCAATCGGGTGTGATCGGCTCTCAAAAGCTCTGTACTAGTGATCGTCTGATATAGTTTTTTTAATTGCCGATACCGATATTTTGGTCATCGTATATCGGTATCGGCTGATATTTTCATACAGTAAAAAAAAAAATTTTTTTTTATTTCTTTTTTTTGACAGGTACTCTTGTGGAGGGACCTGGGGGTCCAAAAGACCCCAAACCCCTCCTCTGCATTTAAAAGCATTCAAAACACTACGTTTGGCTGTTTCGAATGCTGTCATTTTTTTTAATTTGGCGCCGAGTACATCATGACATCACTTCTGGGTTTTTACATGGAGACCCGATCAGAGCCAAATGCGGCTTTGATCGGGTCTTCTCTTCGGCGGCCGTGTAGGCTGGTTGCCTGGGTCTCCCGGGCGAGCCACGTCCCCTCACGGTCCTTGTAATGACAGCCGAGCGGCTTCTTAGCCGCATCAGTTGTCATTCCAATCAGCCGACCGTCAGCTATGGACGCCGGTACCGGGGTGGTGCCTCTAGCTGCAGGCATCACTCCGGTACAAGCACTTTCCCGAAATATCGGCAATATCGGTAACCTCAGGGGCCGAATCCGATATATCGGGGAAAGTGCAGATCGGCTTTACCGATAATGGGTCAATTCCTACTCTGTACTCTGATCAGATTAACGTACAATTGCTTTGAATGTGGTATTTTTCATACGATTTTCTGATCGTGTGTACAGGTGTTTACACTGAGGAGTTTTTCAAGCACTTTTGCATAAAAAAAAAAAAAAAGCCCATGAAAAGCTAAAAAAAAAATGCTTCCCATTAAAATCAATAAAATGCTTTCACACTGGGGCGGTGCAAGAAAATCCTGCATGCAGCATTTTTGGAGAGCTAAAAAAAAAGCAACTCAAAAATGCCCCTCTGCATTGAAATGAATAGGAAAAAAAGTCTCAAAAAACACCCCACAGGGTTTTTACAGCAGTTTTTGAGTCACATGTCCTTTAACCACTTTACAACCGGAGGATTTTGCTGTCTTCCGTCCAGGCCACTTTTTGCGATTCGGCGCTGTGCGACTTCAACTGACAATTGCGCGGTCGTGCGATGCCGTACCCAAACAAAATTTACGTCCTTTTTTTCCCACAAACAGAGCTTTCTTTTGGTGGTATTTGATCACCTGTGCGATTTTTACTTTTTGCGCTATAAACAAAAAAAGAGCGTTTATTTTGAAAAAATAACAATATTTTTCACATTTTTTTATATGAAATTCCCCCCAAAAAAGATGTAAAAACCAATTTTTTTAAAAGTTTTTGGCCAATTTGTTTTATGCTACATACGTTTGGTAAAAAAAAAATCGCAATAAGCGTATTTTGATTGGTTTGCGCAAAAGTTATTGCGTTTACTAACAAAGGGAAAGATTTCTGTCATTTTTGGTGTTTTTTTTTTAACGCGTAATGGCGGCGATCTGCGATTTTTTTTGCGGGACTGCGACATTGCGGCGGACAGACCGGACCCCTGACTGACATTTTTGACACTTTTGGGGGTACCAGTGACATTACTGCAGTAATCAGTGCTATATATATGCACTGTTACTGTAAAAATGACACTGGCAGGGAAGGGGTTAATTTTATTGGAGAGGGAGGGGTTAATGTATGCCTGGTGCTTACTGACGTGTAGGGGGGGAGGTGACTGTGTGATTCATGGACAGATCGGATGTCCAGCTATGCTGAACAGTCCGATCTGTCACTCCCTGTCACTATGGAGATCCGCCCGCTGTGTTTACACACAGCGGGCGGATCTCCAGACTCGATCCCCGACGATCGGGTAAGAGCAGCGGCGATCGCCGCTGCTCCTCCCCTGGCCCGACTCCCGCTGTGAATGAAAACAGCGGGAGCGAGCCTCCGGCGGCGCGCAAGCGCCGCCCAGAAGGGGAGGAGTCCAGTCACGTTAATACTACGTGACTGGACGATAACGAACCACTCTGCCGCAGTAGTATTACTGTGAGCGGTAGCAGAGTGGTTAAAAACCACACCGCAAATGCCTCAAAATTGCTGTAAAAGCATTGCAGAAGCTTTCAGCTCAGAACCTCAGTGTGAAAGGGGCCTATCCAAAATGAAAAAAAGGTTTTGCCTTTAGTTACACTTTTACCCCAAGCAGATACAAAAGACAAATGAATGCCGCTCTGTAATCACAAATACATCAATAAATTTTCTTCTCACGTGATCCAGTGAAACCTCTCGGTGCCAGGCTCAATCTCTACCCATTATGCCACCAACGCACGTTGCATCTTCTGGTTTCCCTCCAGATGAAGCCACATGGACGGTGGCGTAACGCGTAGGGGTTGAGCCTAGCGGTTGGAGTCTCACTGGATTACGTGAGAAGCTGCATTTTATTATATGCTTGTTTTTTACCTAATAAATATGAGCGCATTTTATGAAGTGGGTTCTGTGCGCAGTGTTGAGCTTAATAATCCAGATACTGCTCTATTGGAGGCTGTTTTTTCTGTTTGTTGCTATGACCTATGTGTGAGCTGTGCGGAGCCATCTTGGAGAGGGAATTTTATTGTTCTTAAAGGAACCTGAACACCAAAGTTTGGCCCATCAGATTGATTCAGGTTTATGCTTTGAAGACCCTTAGGGGTCAATAATGGAGGTGAGTTTGCACTTCATCTGGTGAAAGGAGCACAAGTGAAAAATTATCATTTCACTGTGGTGTTATCTCTATGAAGCATCTTACCGAATAGAGACTTTTTTTGATTGCACAATCTATAGGAAGCTTTATTATTTACTGCATTGGCCTTTTTGTATTATAGGTTTGTTTATGGATTTAAATTTGAACTTACCTATTTAGTCATTTTTTCTTATCACTTTCTAGTTATTTTTACCTTGATTTAGAGGCAGTGTGATCACACATTTTAGTATTGATTTAATGCGGATGTGGGAACATATTTGGTGATTGCAGCAGCTGCACCCTGTAATTTCCTGATTTCGATCAATAGGAGGCAGCGTGCTACTACCACATTTATATACATTGCATTGCACATGCCAACGATACCACAAAAACAGTGTGAACACGCCTTCAATGTCTAGTCGTAGGCTGGGCCATAATAGCTTGGGCTCAGAGGAAGTAGGTTAAAAGATGATTGCTGTGTTTTAACGTAGAAGACTGACATCTAGTGGCAGAAAGTCATTACTGAGGGATAGTTCTGGATTTATACAGAAAAGTGCTGCAAAAGGGGCTTTTTATTCTTTAATAAGCTATTTTTCTTAATGGAGTTCTGCTTGAAGAGTCTTTGAAGGAGGCTCAAACAACAGACACCAAATCAGGAAACAATGAGAAGTAAAGAGAATGATTCATTTATTCCATAAGGAGTGTAATGTGAGCAACAAGCTTGTAAACAAGTGGCGGAAGCAGTCCTAACCCTGCAGTTACATCCAGAGGTGACTGGTTAATATAGCCTCTTTCGTCTGACTTTGATAAATGAGGCCAAACATATCCTTGTGTGATGAGAAAACAGTAACCAGAAACAAGCTGCTAGGCTTTGCTCAAAGTTTGGCCTTGCAGCCCTAGTTCTTACCGCCGCAGGAGCCGCTGGTGATGATGGGTCCTCTGTTCTTCCACGACTCTTGAAGCTGCTCTGTCCCTACTGACACACATGGTTATAGGTAGAAGACCGCTTACAACTGTGTGACTTAATATGTATGTATTTAATAGTACTTAATATTAGTATGCTACACTCCAACACCATACAGGAAATAGGCCAAGCGCCTGCTGGTAGATTGACCGCGTTTCTTCAATATATTTATTTCAACAATGCACAGATCATCCAACAAGCAAATAAACAGATTCAAGGATACCATACTAGGTAAATGAACATGGACCTATTAGCTGGCAATAAATTTAACTATAACAATGTTAAATTAAACTATGCCTACTGCAACTAGAGTATAAGTAACGGTATCAAATAACTCAGGAAAATAAAAAGGTCCCTGTGTGCACACCATGCATACAGCCACAATAGTGGTTGAGGGTATATGTTCCTGACTAAGAGGTACTCCGGAAGTAATGGCAAAGTACCTGGCGTCGAACCATTAGTGTTGGCTAAGAGTGTGCAGCAGATTGCTAGTGGGCTACCAAACAGGGGGGGGGGGGGGGGGGTTCTCTCCTGCCTTAACTGTGTCAGTATTGCGATAGGCATGAGTTTTCAGCTCACCCCTCCTGCATAGTTGCCAACAGTCCAGATTTTACCAGGACATTCACGGAATTCAGACCCATGTCCCGGTCTGACCATTTTTCGTGAAGACTAACAGAAAATTGGCTTTGTCCCAGGACAGCTGCAGTTACTGCAGGTAAAAACATGGCCGCAGGCCGACTTTTAAACTGCACATGCGCTGTGCAGGCTAGCTTGGTCATTCAGGCCCAGGCAGGGGGGCAATGCACAACGTCGCGAGACACAGGTGAATTGAGCTGCCGGGCTGTGAGCGGAGGAGTCCAGGGACCGACCGGGACACAACAGGAATGAAGGTGGTTATCATCCTATCTTCTCTGTACACCTCATCTCTCTGTGGTATCAGTTGTGTCCTTAGTCTCTGACCCCATCTCCTGCATCATGTCTGCACAGTCCCTGTCCAACTTCTGCATCATGTCCGCACACTCCCTGACCATCTCCTGCATCATATCCCCATGCTCCCTGACCATCTCCTGCATCATGTCCCCACGCTCCCTGACCATCTCCTGCATCATGTCCCCACGCTCCCTGACCATCTCCTGCATCATGTCCCCATGCTCCCTGACCATCTCCTGCATCATGTCCCCACTCTCTCTGAACATCGCCTGCATCATGTCCCCACTCTCTCTGACCATCTCCTGCATCATGTCCGCACGCTCCCTGACCATCTCCTGCATCATGTCCCCACACTCCCTGAACATCGCCTGCATCATGTCCCCACGCTCTCTGACCATCTCCTGCATTATGTCCGCACGCTCCCTGACCATCTCCTGCATTATGTCCCCACGCTCCCTGACCATCTCCTGCATCATGTCCCCACGCTCCCTGACCATCTCCTGCATCATGTCCCCACGCTCTCTGACCATCTCCTGCATCATGTCCCCACTCTCTCTGAACATCGCCTGCATCATGTCCCCACTCTCCCTGACCATCTCCTGCATCATGTCCCCACTCTCTCTGACCATCTCCTGCATCATGTCCCCACTCTCTCTGAACATCGCCTGCATCATGTCCCCACTCTCCCTGACCATCTCCTGCATCATGTCCCCACTCTCTCTGAACATCGCCTGCATCATGTCCCCACTCTCCCTGACCATCTCCTACATCATGTCCGCACGCTCCCTGACCATCTCCTGCATCATGTCCCCACACTCACTGAACATCTCCTGCATCATGTCCCCACTCTCTCTGACCATCTCCTGCATCATGACCCCACACTCTCTGACCATCTCCTGCATCATGTCTGCACGCTCTCTGACCATCTCCTGTATCACGTCTGCAGTCTCTGACCATCTCTCGTATCCATTTGGTGGGATCTGCCGGGGGGGCGATGGTGGTGGTGTTTGGAATATCTTTCTCTGCGGTTTATTAAACTGTCTGGCATACACATATTGCTATTATGGTGTAGGATCTGGGCCTGCTGTCTCTCGCTCCCTCTTTCTTTTCTTCTTTCCTTCTCTCTCGCTCCCTCTTTCCTTCTTTTTTTCCCCTTCTCTCCCTTTCTCTCTCTCTTCCTTCTCCCTCCATTCCTCTTTCATCTCAGACTCTATTTAACCACACCCAATATTTAGCATAGTTTATACTACGCCCATTTTCCCGCTACAACTAGACCACGCCTAAAAATAAATGCCCTGCTCCTAATTAAAACAATACTCCGCCTACAGCCAAAAAAGTGTCCCTATACATTTTTTGAAAATGTTGGCAACTATGCTCCCGGTACACAGGAATCTGGTCCAGATCACCTGGCGGTCTGCAATACTGCAAGACCGGTCCCACAGGGCTCAGTCTGTCAGTTCTGGTATAGGCACTCCTGGCAGCGAGTCTCTCAGCTCTGGTCCCAAGGCACAGCAAGCGATCCTTCTGCGGTTCAGTCCTTAGGCTCTTGTGGACACAGTAATAGCTCCTGGTCTCTGTGCAGACTCAGGAAAGACATTACATCAGAGCAGCCCAGCATCAGCTTAGTCTTTAGATTTGCCCGGGAAAACAGTCCTATGCCTCTCCTCGTCTGTATACAAGGATTTTGGCTCCTGTAGTTTTTGCAGCCGTTCACTTCCATTATCCAGTGCCCCCTACACTTTCCATGAAGCTCTGCTGCACAGCAAGTGTCCTTCTCTGATGTTCTCATTGGGTCAGACTCTCCTGCCCTCTGAACGGCCCTTTACTACTGCCCAAAGGGAAGGGGGGGGGGGGGGTGGAAGAATAAGCAGGGGATTTTAAACAGATCCTGCGCCTGTCAACTCAGAGAGGGTGAGAACTGGCGGCTTTCTTATTCTCTCTCTGTATGCCAACTAGCTCACTACTAGCAGAGAACAGGGAATGGGGGGGGGGGGGGGGGGTGAGCGGATCACACAAACAGCTGCACCCGGCTACTCAACAATAGAGTCTGCCCTCTCATTCCATTGATAAGATAATTATTTGATCTTTCTATATTTTTACTTTTACAGTTACAATCATTAGCTTCCCTTAAACTGGCCTGAGTGCACTTCTGCCTGGGTGACTGCAGCACTGCACACCACATTGGGGAAGTCAACTATTCTATATATTGTTTTCTATATAGTAAGTCAAGCTTTGTGAAAAGTCCAGCACTAAATACACAAAAATACTGCTGTAACAGTAGGATGGGTAACGGATGAAGGAATAAGCGCAGTCCATGCAGCTTTGTCCAACATTTTACAGAAGTAGTCCAAGCTTAAATTATATTTAATGCTATATTTTCCCCCTATGTAGAAAGATGATCCGCACACCGGTAGTTGCTCTTAAAAAAAATCTTCATCTTTATTCAGGAACCACAGAACACAAATGCTGATATTTTTCACCTAATCTTATGTCTCATTTGGGAGATTTCCCTTCCCTTCCGGTTACTCAACGGGAAGTGAAAGGATATATTTCCTATGAGAGGGCTATCACATCCCCCCATTGGAAGATTCTCCCTCTATTCCAGTTCTGTTGGCAGCTCTAAACTTTGGATTTACACCATTACCTTCATTCCAGGTGACATTGGTAGCGGGAACATTTACAAGCAGTGAATCTCCCACACAGGGACGCAGACTGAAATTAAAATTTGACAGTGGTTCTAACCCATCACCACTATCCAAAAGATGCATGTTCTTGTGCCTTTTGGGGTTTCCTCCAGGTACTCAGGCTTCCTCCTAAACCCCAAAAACATGCTAGTAGGGCAATTGGCTCATGTCTAAATTGGCCCTAGTGTGTGTGCGCGCTTGTAAATGTATGCATGTGGGATTAGGACCTTAGACCAGGGTTTCTCAGCCTTTGTCCCCGTCAAGGCACCCCATTCTAACATGTAAAAAAAATTAACCTATTTTTACGCATTGCAACAACATCTATGCACACAAGACACACAAAATTAGAGTTTTATTCTTTAAAAGCAAATAGACTTTTGCACACCTGTACTGACTAGTATCCCAGCTATTCTTATTCCTAATTTTCCCTACCCCACACAGCTAACATGACCCCAGTGCTGACACAGAGGAGCATGGGGCGGGTAAACAAGGATAGTGTGCCAGTGCCAAGTGTACTCATTTTCAAGCAATGTCAAATGAAATGCCCAAGGTTGTAATGCTGTGCAATGAAAAGCTGTGGCTTGGTGTATCAAAAAGGAAGGCTGATCCACTTGCTAGTACACATTTTTTGGGCAATTTTTAGGCACTTTGCCTTGGCACCCCGGTTGAAAAAGGCTGCCTTTCATCTTTATCAACCCTTTCCTATGTCACACAATATGAGCAAGACCTTGGATCTGGTATTGAGGGGGGAGAACTGGAGTATGGCTTGGACAACCATAGTGAAATGTTCATTCAACACTACCACCCTAGAGGTCTCTTATAAAGGGTTCCTGCGGTGGTACTGGGTCCTAGCTAGGCTTGCTCATGCTTATCCTGGCAGCAGTGACAGATAGTTTCAGAATTGTGGTCAACGTGGGAATGTCCTACAAATACGGTGCTCTTGCCCACGATTGATTGGCTTCTGATCCAGGGTCTTTTGCAGATGTTATTTCATATAACTGTCCACAAGGATGACAGGCTGGCTCTTCTACGTTGCCCTATACCAGGGCTCTTGGGACCCCAGCAGAAATTGGCCACATACCTTTTTATCTCTGCCAAGAGAGCCATTACCCAGACCTGGAAGACTCCATCTGTTGCTTTCCAGGGGATGAAAACCAGAATGACCACTCTGATAGTTAATGAGCAGGATGCCAGCATACTGAAGGATTCACGTGCAACATTTTTGAAAATCCAGGAACGGTGAATAAAGTACTCCTTCCCATCCCTGACTAGTTATGGTCAGCTTTAAACCATGTGGTTTTGTACAGGTCCCACATCTGTGGTACTCACCCTCACTTGCAGCCCCTGTTTTCTTTCTCCTCTTTTTTTTTTTCTCCCTTTTCTCTTTACTCCCAAAAGGAAGGCAAGGCTAGACTGCTGTACTCCAGGGTACGGAGTAATCTAGTCCATGATATTTGCCTAATTTTTAACCTGGTCCTCTATGGTCCTGTCAACGGTTTATTGTTAAAGTTACTTATTATGCTTACACACGCAGTTTCTTTACCTGTTCGATGTCGCCCATGCGTGGGTAAACCATGGCTTGTTATGAATCTTGAAACCGAAAAAGGCTGCCTGATACTGTAAGCTATCAGTGCAGGGACTTGCGTGAATATACAGTATTGTAAATCACTGCATAAAATTATTATGGGTGCTCAATAAAGAATTTTATTAGGGTCAGCCCTCTATCAATGCTGCCATCTAGTGGATGCTTGAGAATTGGCAGTACACCTGGCAAGTATTTTCCTTAGTAGTAACAAGCTTTATTTAGGGCAGGGGACAGGGGTATATTCTTCAAATGAACAAATCTAAAAATCACATGGGTCAGAAAGCCATCTAAAAAAAAAAAAAAAAAAGTAAACTGAGAACAATGGAATACCAATGTCTTTCATGGAAAAAAAAAAGGCCTTTGGTTTCCTCTAACATTCATGATAAAATAGAAAGCAAGCTAGAATACATAAACACCGAATTGATCCTGGTAAAAGAGAAAAGTTATCATTGAGTTGTCTGTATTGGTACAGCTTCAACTCAAGTACACAAATTGCAAGTTGACTGGCTGTGCATGCCTGCTTCCAAGTCAAAAGACTCAAAGCACTGTGAAGACCCACCACTGGCATTTTCAGGAAAAGGGTGTAGTTTATATCAGTGCAGGTTTCCTTATAGAACAAAATGAGATCTCCTTATAATGGTTTAGGGAAGTGGATGATCTTGGCACACTGGTGCAAAAATGTAGAGAGGCTAGAGAGATTCAAATCCCCAAAATCTATTCCAAACAAAAACAGTTTTGAGTTGACAGACCATTTAAAATGGGCCTATACGCAAACACCAGCATACCGTTCTTTAAACCAGGGCTTGCCAGATTTGCTTAGAATCTAGGAGCCAGCTTAAAAAAAAAAAGTTAGGAGCCAGTATTTTTTTTTTTTTCCGTGCATGCCGAATGGCCAGCTTCTGTCAGACCGGCTGCCATACAGATGGGCTGAATGGCAGGCCAGTTTTTAAGTAAACCAGCTGATGTTGCCTGGCGTTCAGCCTGTGTGTACTTGGCTTGATGGTGTGATGGGCAGTGGCTCACTAGGGGTAGGACAGTGCAGCAAGGTGGAGGCGATAGGAGATCCAGTAACTCATGCCAGCTTAGGCTCCTTTCACGCGGGCAACTCCGCTAAGCAGAATCCTCTTGCTCAGCGGGGATTTCTCCGCAAATTTCCACTGAGCAGGTGGATGACAGGTCTTGTCCACACTGCTATGCAGAGTGAACATGTACAGTCCCACTCTCCTCTGAGGCAGTTAGATGGAAATGGACTGCCTGTCCATTTCCATTCGATGCCATCTGATTCGATCTGTCAGACAGATGGAAAGTAGGACCACTATCAGTCTGTTTTTGGCTGTGGAGACTGGAGGGTGCGATTAGGTCCGCCTGAAAAACTGACAAATGGACCTGAACAGACAGTTCATGTAAAAAAAGGGGCCTTCAGCTGTGTGGCATAACAGGGAAAGAATTAAAAAAAAAAAAAAAAAATTATAGATATATAGATTTTTGAGTTACGGTAAAATCCATTTCTCTGATGTTCGATGACGGACAACTCTTGATATTCTTGACCATTGGGTTATATTACCCCCTACAGGAGTAGGACACTAGGCAGAAAAAAAGTCTGGCTATGGGTAGTCCCAGGAGGAATACTCCCCCTCTCTGCTATAGGTACAGAGAAATGGATATTATGGAAAGTCAAAAATCCCATTTTTGTCTTTCATTCATTGACAGACACAGCTCCTGATATTCTTAACCATTGGGACATCCCCAAAGCAGTGTTAAACATGAGGGGTGGGAACAGCAAAAAATTCAAGGCTAAAAACCGTAGCCAACCAGGCAACCGGTGGTGCTCAACCAAAACAACTGGAGCCCACCTGAAAAAAAAAAAAACAAACAAACAATACACCCTCAAAGAGGACCAAGTCCTCTGAACAGCAGCCCACAAAATCTTGCAACCAAAAAGGAGAAGACCAAAAAACAAAAAAACGGGTACGCACCAGGGAGTGTGGCCAATGGTCGCTGAAAGAAGCCCGCCAAAGCCAACACTTGGCCTTTGATGGTACTCAGGGCCAATTTCTGTTCAAGCCCCCGTGAAGGACGGACAAGTTCCAAGCCACCGAGAAGGAGCGAGGATGAACCCCAAGGGACTCACACCACACGATGAGAGAAAGCGTCCAAGGAATGCTGGCAACCAGCCGCACCAGATCGGCGTACCAAGCCCAGCGATGCCAGTCCAGGGCCACAAGATGACCGGAATCCCTTCTGCCTCAATCCTGCGTGGAAAGTCTTGGCATAAGCTTAAGAGGAGGGAACGCATAAAACAGACGATACTGACCCCCACATGGGGCCACCAGTGTGTCTGTGGCGTCTGCCAGAGGATCCCATGACCATGCTACAAACCTCTGCACCATTCTGTTGGGCCAAGACGCCAACAGATCCACCTTGGGCGTGCCCCATCCGAGACACAATTGATGAAACCTCTTCGGATGAAGAGACCATTCCCCCTGGTCCAACGCCTGCCGACTGAGGTAATCTGCCTGCCAGTTTTACACTCTGGAAATGTGTACGACGCTAAAGGCTGGAATGAACGTTCTGCCCACCTGAGAATGCCAGCTACCTCAGAGCCGCCAGGACACTTCTTGCGACCCGTTGGCGACTGACATAAGCCACGGCTGTGGCATGGTCTGATTGAATGCGCACGGGACATCCTTGCAGATGATCCATCCAATGACCCAGGCACAGTCTGATCGCTCGGAGCTCCAGGATATTGATCGGTAGTCTTGACTCTTTCATGGGTCAGAGCCCCCTGAGCAGAATTTGTCGAGAACGCCTCCCCACCCCGAGAGGCTGGCATCCATGGTGACAACCGTCCAATACAAGGAAAGGAAGGATTTGCCCTGGCGGAGTTCTGGAGAACGAAGCCACAAGATCAGGGACCCTTTTGCACCCCAGCTCAGCTGGATTTGGTTGTCCAGAGACTGGAGTCTTGTCCCATTTGATCAGTATCTCGCTTGCAGGGACCATGTATGTAACCGTGCAAACAGGACCGCCTCGAAGGTAGACACCATGAGGCCTAGCACTCGCATGCAAGTCTGGAGGAATGACCATCTGCTTGACAGCAGGAGACAAATTGCAGGCTGCGGTTTCTGGAGTTTGGAGAGGAAGAATTCTGGCTAAGGCCGAGTCCACAGTCAGACCCATATAGTCTAGATTCATAGAAGGAACCAAGGCAGACTTCTGAAGATTCAGAATCCAGCCGAACTTCCTCAGGGTCCGTATGGAGGAGATCTTCAGGTTTTCCATCAGCACAGTAGGAGACTCTGCTCAGAGAAGGCCATTCAAGTAGCCCTGGACCACGATCCCCTGGTGAGGTAACAATGCTAGCACTAATGCCAACACTTTCATGAAGAACCAAGAAGTGGAGGCGAGACTAAGGGTAACGCCACAAACTGATAATGCTCCTCTGCCACGGCAAAGCGGAGAAAGTGCTGATCGACACAAATTGAAATGTGAAGGCAAGTGTCCTTGAGGTCAATGGAGGCAAAAAAAACAAAAAAAAAACAAACCCTAATGCAGGGAAGCCACCACCATGCTAACAGACTCCATTCTGAACCTGCACAATTTCAATACCTTGAGGTCCAGGATTGGACGCACCTTGCCTTCCTTTCAGGGGACTGTAAACATGTTTGAGTAAAACCTCTGTCCTGGTTCCAACTTTAGAACGTTTTCAATCACCCCTTGAAGTAAAAGGTCTTGCACAGCCCCAAATAGCCTTTAAGTGGATTGGGGACAGTCACACGTTGGAGGGAAAGAACCTTTCTGGAGGTTAAGAATGAAACTCGATCTTGTAGCCAGATCGTTTGACTTCGTGGACCCACTTGTCTCGTACTGGGAAGTCCACAGGTCCAGGAACAAGCGAACACACCCCCCCCACCCCAGATACGGGTGAGGGCGCACCTTTAAGCTGAAGGGGCCTTGTCCTTAGGTCTGGAGAATCCCGCTCTTGACTTGCCAAACTGACAAGAGATTGAAGCCCTTTTTGTCGACCCTGCGGGACGAAAAAAATCTTCTGGATGAGCCGAGAAGGAGGTCCCACATCTACGAGGGCCCTTGCTCTTAGTAGTCTGTGGAAGGGTAGTCTTCCCCCCCCCCCGTGAGACCTTTAATAATGTCATCCAGGGTAGCACCAAACAGCCGCTCTCCTGAAAACGGGAAGATTAGTCAAGGCCTTTTTAGAAGTCTGGTCCGCAGACCAGCATTTGAGCCAAAACGACACGCCGAAGGACCACTGTCGAAACAGAGCTGAGCTACTAGGGGAGCTGCATCAAAAGGAGGCATCGCAGATAAAAACTGCAGCCCCTGGAGAAGCTGGTTCGCCAGTTCAGCAAAAGCAGAGGGGAGCTGTTCTCCCTCCAGGTCACGGCGTAAAAAAGCTTAGCCCACTCAGTCAGAGTCTGCGACATCAGGGCAATGGTGAATATTGGACTCAGTGCCAAACCAGCCAGAGTGTACATATCACGGGCCACACCCTCTGCCTTCCTGTCAGCCGGTTCTTATAGGCCGGGGACTCTTCACTGGAATCATTGCTGCCTTGTTAATCTGGAAACGGGAGGGTCCACCACCGGTGAAACAGTCCACTTCTTAAGGGACTCCTTATAGGGTATTGCCCAGCAAAGCACTTAGGGACCCCAAGGGGGCGCTTTGGTCGTCCCCACTATGTAGTGACAACTCTGTCAAAATAGGAGGGGAAAGGTTGTACCCTTGCCGCTCCGGATGGCTAGTGAATGCCAAAGGGGACCTGCGCCTCTGTCGCAGCTGCGTATTCCATTTTTAAAGTCTCATGCACAAATACAATCAGTGCGTGCTCCAGCCCCTTTTTGTGTACGGTTGCAGAAGTGGAGAAATCCTCCTCACCATCTGAGGATTCAGGGTGCGTGGTGGCAGACCCATGCAGGGTGACCCACGTCTGCGGCGGTCGAATCAGATTCAGGATCTGAGGGAACAGATGAGGCAGGGGTGCTTTTTTTTTGCCAGCCCGTTGCCCAAAAGCCAACAACTCCAACCAGGACATAAAGCACTCCAGAACTGCGGTCAGTGCGACGATGGATGGTTGGGACCCAGAGGGCGCCGCGGCCTCAGAGTGGATCATGTGGGGAGATGTGCTCTAAAAAGACTTCATGAGGCACCAGGGGGACGCCATAAAAAGAAGTGTAAACCACTACTAAGGGACACACCCATGGCTCTGGCAGCACACCCGGTTGCCAGTCACAGAGTCCCAATTAATCCTCAGCAGAGAGGGAGAAGACCCCACCAGACTCACCACTCCGCAGAAATCAGGCACTGCAGCCACCAGGAGAATCTGAACTTCATTTACGGCAATCAGGAAAGGATCAGGAATCAGCACCAGGGGATGAGGGGCTCCCACCGCCGAAATCACTGACCATAGGGCTCCACTGTCATGGCTGCCGCTGTTTTCAATGGAAAACCACTGCAAAATGGCCACCAGACTATACAATAATGGCCGCCATGCATTGCAGCACAAAGGCTACAAGAAAATGGTGGCCCCACGAAGTTCCCAGGAGGGATCCCCCACCAGGTACAACTCTCCGCACAGCCGCTCGTCCAGTCGCTAGCAGCGCACCCCCTGCCCCCTTTGCCAACATAGCGCCCTGCCCAAAACCCTCCAGGGGGGGGACCGCTACTCACCATACCAGAAACCAGGTGGGCACCACTCCAGAAAGAAACCCCTGCCATCGAAATAGGGGGGCTGTCAGCCAGGAGGAATGCTGCGACTCGGGCCGAGATCTGGTCGTATGTGACTTCACTTACAGGCCAGCCCCCGTTCGGTGGGGCTATGTCGCGGCCAACCTAGCACGGAGCTGAGGTCTGCATGTGCTCGCTGGCCAGACTGGTGTGACCACTGGATCTAGATTATCCAGCCCGTCGCCCAGTCCGGCAGTTGATTGTAGATTTCACAGGAAAAACCAGGAGAAATAAATCTAAAATAAATTTTTGCCAGGACTAGAGATCCCAGCAAGGAACTAGGTCCTTACTCCTGACTAGGCAGGAAAAACAAAAAACTGAGTAGCTATAGCAGAGAGGGAGTATACCTCCTGGGACTTCCCATAGGCATAGCCAGACTTTCTGCCTAGTGTCCTACTCCTGTAGGGGGCAGTATAACCCAATGGTTAACAATATCAGGAGCTGCGTCCCATCAATGAACGAAAGAGAAAATAAAATGAAAAAAAAAAAAAAAAAAAAAAATTTTTCATCTATGTGGGGTTGTAAATGAAACGGAAGTTGTTCCGATGAGCTGGCCCACACTCCCTGTCCACTCACCCATAAGGACATGGCGCCAGATCAAGTCCTCAACATCTTTAACCTCTTCTCTTGGGAAAGAGATGGGCAGGCAGTGAGAACAGGCAGGGGAAACCCTCAGCGCCACCAGTGACTTCTTGTTGCAGCCCCGCCCTCCACAAGGACACCAGTTCCCCGGTGTAAGCGCGTCGCTACAGCAGGCCGCAAAACCTCAATTACTGGCCGAAGCCAGTAAGACTAAGTCTTAGTCTGTGCACCCACGGGCAGGGGCCACATGGGGACAAGGCACCCCAAAGCTCAAAACACACAACTTTCTTGTGATTAGGAACACCATTAGTAACATCATTAAGCTCCCAAGAACACCTGGCACACCCCCTGTGCAACACCTATGCATTTCATCATGTATGTTCAGATTAGCTGATCCTCCCTCTTTGGTGACCCTCCAAACCACAAGGTTAGACTGTTGGCCACATGACCAGAACCTGAGGAAGCATGAGCCAACATTCTGCCTTTAATTCTTGTTGAGATGGATAAAGATAAAGTGTTACTAAACCCACAACAGTTAAATCAGTCTGTATATGCAGTAAACCACATACATTCTGAGACAACTCGTGGCGTAGTGGAGTCTTTTCTATTCATAAAAGCTTGAACGTGGTAAGACGCCGTCTACATGCATCTGGTAAGGGTAAGGAGCCAAGAAAATGGGTAATTTGTAGTTTCTGCCAGAACAATAATCCCGCAAAACGCCAGTTAGTCCATGATATGTTTGCCTAGAGACCCATTGTCCATTTATAATAAAGTGTCGGGCTTGAAAAAGCCCAGTGGACCTCAGATCCTGAAAACGAGCAACCTGTATACCTGCAGCGAAGGCCGGGTTCCCAATTATTGGAGTAAGCAGAGAGGGGACCGTGGAAACAGACGTGGACCGGAAAGTCTTGGGAGCATAAGCGGCATGTTTCACTCACCGTAGGGTGGGCGAGAAATTAAGTGGGTAGGTCGGTTTGGCACCACAGCAGAGGGTCTAACGGAAGCCCGGAAAGACGCTGTTCCACCTGCACCCATTGTTTAAGAGGGCCATGATGGTGCCAATCCAGTACCCTTGCCAGATGTCATGCCGCGTGATAAAGGGCAGCATCAGATAAAGCTATACCTCCCAACAATTTTGGCAATCGTAGTATTTGACTAAGACAAAGAGGCTTCTAAGCCTAGAGGAAAAGGATAAGCGCTTGATTGACCGCTCGAAGAAAAGGTCCAGGTATACGGATTGGAAGGGCCAAACGTGGCATAATGTTCATCTTGACAATGCTACATCTTTCAAACCATGAAAACAGACCGCGTTGCGATCTTCGAAAGATCTTTTGATGGTTGTAAGAGGCAGAAAGTTTAGGGCAAATAGGTCTTACACCTTATCAGGAAGAAAGTCTAGGTATTTTATATAGGAAGTATCCCATTTGAAGAGGAAGTCCATCCTAAGAAGAGTGGCTGTAGAGGCTAGCATGGAAACACTTAGCGCCTCTGATTTTTGATAGTTAACCCTAAAAAAGGGATAAATCTTTATAGGTCTTCAATTCCGACATTCAATTTGGAAGAGAAACAAGAGGGTTGGCACAGAAAAAAAAAATAGCATGTCATCAGTGTACGCTGTAACTTTTGGCGAGAGTGTTAAATCAAGATGATCATCTGTATTATCTGGGTATTCCTGATCGAGCATAAAAAAGGTTTGAGTGTCAGGATGAAAATTAAGGGTGATAGGGGACAGCCCTGCCGGGTCCCATAAGTGATCCTGAAGGAGGGAGAAAGAGGACCGTTCGCCTTCACTTGGGCAGGGGGACGGGAGTAAATTGCGTGAATCCAGTGCATCATCCTCTGACCTAGACCAATATGTTTGAGAGTTTCTGTTTAAAAGACCCGATTCACCCTATCAAATGCTTTTTCTGCATTCGTCGATAGGAGCAACATAGGGATTTTTCAAACATGGGCTGCGGGGATCAAAATTGATAGCTTTAATTGTGTTGTCTTGGGCTTCTCTTCTCTTGAAGCCCACCTGATCAGAATGGCTCAGCTTGGGGATCAACTCAATAGTGCAATTTGAGGTCAGTGTTCAGAAGGGAGATCGGGTGATATTTTCGACAATGTAACGGATCCCTACCTTCCTTCCCAATTACTGCGACAACTGCTCGAATCGTGTCTCCCAGAAAGACAGCGCCCCCTACCCACGTCATTGTATGCAGAAAAAAAAAATGGGGAGTCAAAAGAGATGCAAATTTTCTGTAATAAAGAAGAGAATAACCATCTGGGCCAGGGCAGTTACCCGTTTTCGTATGAGGAGATAGAGAGATAGAGAGCGAGATAGATATACATTTTTTTTTTTTTTTTTTGAGTCCCTAATCCTTACATATGCCCCCCCGCCCCCTGCAAGAGCATGGCCTGTGCACAATAGTAAGGCTGCTGGTGCTGTGCCTGACTGGCATGTGAGCAGTAGGGCCTGGTGGCACATGTACAGTAAGGGCTGCCATTTTAGAGATCTGGCTCTGAGAAGATAGGAAGTATGGTACAGCTCGAAAACAATGTACGGTACAGCACATGCGCCTGACAGCTCTAGAGGCCCCTACCACATATGCAAGGCACCAGTTGGCAGGAGCAGACACTTTGGGGAGGCACGGTGGGATGGGGTACCAGAGACACCCTATTGTCAGAAACATTTATAGGCTGGTAAGTTTGAAAAAACAATCCAAAGTTCCAGTGCTAAACAAAACGCCATCGTGTGAAACATGTCGTCACGGCATCCCATATGCGTTCCAGGCTGGTCTTGACTGTCGCTGACGTCCATTCCGTTCAGCCGCTTCCGGTCCAAGCGACGCCGCTCCGCTGCGCCTGGCTCTGCAATCGGCAGGAGGTGGTCCCGTTGTGGACACCGGCTGGCCCGGCACCACTCAGGACCCAAGGCTTCACCATCCAGCAGCCCCTCCCACACCATCGCGGTCACCGTTTCTTTCCACCCAACTGCTCTGCCATTGTGTGACTTTCACCACCAGCAGCTTCAGCGGTGACAAGTTACCAGTTTGGAACCTTATTTCATTTACATGTTCTTTCAAAAAACATGATGCTGTTTCTATGGGCTATTTTCCTAATGTTGCAATTTATCCACCGTGATTAGCGCTGCTTTCCTCTCCTCTTTAGTAATGTTGTAAAGTCTGCATAGGGGACTCTACCAGCCTATGAAAGACTAAACAACACTGGGAACAGAAAGTAATGGGGATATAAAAAAGGTATGCAGCTACATGTATTTTTTTCCCCAGGAGGGTTTACGATCACTTTAACAAAAGCCAAGCACAGAAAGCCATAGCTGCAGCAGCTGTACCCATCGGTGTCCGAAGGAATACACTGGAGGTTAACTGCAGGAAAAACATAAAATTCAGTAGTAATGCGAATAGCAAAAATTACCCCATGTCTAGTACCAGTAGTAACAGGGTCTGCCATAGGAGGTTGCAGTTCAGATTTTTAGATAACAGTCAAATTAATCTACCAGCTAGAGTGTGTGAGGAAACCGTACCCAGAAGGAAATCCAAGTAAGCAGAGAGAAATTGCAAACTCCATACAGATAGTGTCATGACCGGCATTCACACCAAGGCCCCCAGTGCTGCAAGGCATAAGTGCCAACGACTATGCTGCCCCTGGAGTTCTCCTTAAAAAAGCTATATTTATAGAAAAAAAGAAAACCAACAAAACCAATCAATGCCTGAGATTCACTTTTATTCCTAAAATTTCCCACATGGGAGACAAACTCAGGACAAGTGAAATAATTCCCTATCCAGACTCAGGTTCTTTTTAATGTTTCTTATTTAATGTTACAAATGATAGCTGGTCTCTAAGGGAGGAGAAGGGAAGACTGAATACACAAATACATGAAGACAGTACAAATAGCTGCATGTGACAAGCACACAGGGCACAATACCACAGCAAACACACTCTGGAATGGGCGGAAGTCACATATCCCTGGTGCAAAGTCTAAATGATAAGAACTCTTTGATATGCTATGGAATGAAGAGGATGAGGTTACTTCAACAGACATCTAGCCGTAAATCTCAGACTCAGAGGTCATAGTATGGTCTTATACAACACAACAACAGATACACATTTCAGTCCATCAGACAAGAACCGCAACTCCACGACCAGAAACTCCAGCAGACCGCCTGTGTACCTGCTTAGCTGTCCCAGAATTCTGCGCTGGTGACATCAGTCATTGCGAAATGCCTCAAGGTAATGTTGAGGGACGATCCTCATTGTGGAGATTGTCCTTAAAACCCCACACCTCTATTATTGCCACCTGGAAGGTTTCAGAGCACAGAGGCTGGTTGTTGAAAGTGTTGCAGTGGCTGGTTCTTCCATAATTCAGATCAGAGTCCAAAAATAAAGCTTGACCATCTCCGCCACCTAGTGGAAGGAAAGATTCAGGCAGGACCCATCAGTTAAGACCATAACCGGAAGCAATGCAGCAGATCAAAGGTTTTATCTGACAATCAGTAAACATTTTCTAAAAGCAATAAAATGCACACATTAATGACCTTCTGAAAAAGTTGGTTATCTGATTATACTAAAAGCCTGGCTTTAGTACTGTTTAACATGGTAGATCAGGTCGGAAGTGTTTTTTTTTTTTTTTAACTTCACACTTGCAAAAGCTGAACTAAAAAAGGTGCAAAATACCTCCTATCTCTTATCTGCGGTCCGCGAGGTCCCTAGCCTTGATTAACTGCCACAAGATGCAAATGCCTTGCATGTGTAGGAATTAAATGTATCCCTACATCAAGGGACTGAGGAAAAAAAAATGTACAGAAATAAGATCAGCATAAAAGCCAGACAAACTTTCAGGATTAGAAGTCAACAATGGTGGCCTCTCGTTTCACTAAGGGTTTCCTTTAACTTCACAGCAATTAAAAAATATTTAAAGTAGGGCTTTTATTTACCCTTGGGATCACAGGAATGCACTTAAGTTATGCACTCCTGTGAATCATATTCAGCTGACAGCGGGCTAAAGTCTGTTGGCTGACATCACTGAGCCAGTCCAGGCTCTGTAGGGATCTCGACTTTAATGTAGGGATCCACCCAGATGCCTGGACCAGCAGCTGACTCAGCGTCTCAAGGAGCCACAGAGCCTTGAGCCATCCTCCCCCCACTAGCCTTGCACTGACAGCCATAGACTGAAGACTGAGAACAGAGCGATCAGCAGTCTTTCATCACTCAGTTCTTGGCCTTCGAAGCGGCAGGGGGCAAATGAAGCATTGGACCAACGCTGTATAGGTGAATACAATTTTTTTTGCATTCCCATCCTTCTTTAAAAAGCAACTTGGTTACTAAAAGATTTTTTTTTTTTTTTTACAAAAGTGGCTCCCACAAGTGGCTGACATGATTACAGCCGACTAACTAAAACAATTCAGATGACTAAAATAAGACAAACTAAAATGGCATTTTAGCCAAAAGACAAACTAAATCGAAATGGAGGTCAAAATGAAAACTTCTCCTACAAAGACTGGTCAATTTTCCTTCTGAGTTGCCAATACTAGCGATCGCTGCTGTAATAAAGAGGGCCCATCACCCACAGCATACAGCAGCGGTACAAGAATTAACAGATTTTGGAGATTCTACGGGCACTGGTTCCTCTGACAGGACCGTCGAGCACCCAGCTTGGGTGCCTGCGTCCAGATAAGAGCTTCTTTCAGTCTGGAACCAGAAACCAGGTATTCTAGCTGAATTAATATTGCACCCAAGATACTAGGCATCACTAGCTTAGATGCAAACTGGAACTAGAACTCTTTATTGTAAATTCACACAAACTGACACAAACACAAAACCAAAGAACACAAACTGACTATGGAAACTTCACACTGGACCTCATGCAACTTACAGTGCCTTGCGAAAGTATTTGCCCCCCTTGAACTTTGCGACCTTTTGCCACATTTCAGGCTTCAAACAAAGATATATAACTGTAATTTTTTGTGAAGAAACAACAACAAGTGGGACACAATCATGAAGTGGAACAAAATTTATTGGCTATTTCAACTTTGGTAAAAAACTGAAGAATTGGGCGTGCAAAATTATTCAGCCCCTTTACTTTCAGTGCAGCAAACTCTCTCCAGAAGTTCAGTGAGGATCTCTGAATGATCCAATGTTGACCTAAATGACTTATGATGATAAATAGAATCCACCTGTGTGTAATCAAGTCTCCGTATCAATGCACCTGCTCTGTGATATAGTCTCAGAGGTCCGTTTAAAGCACAGAGAGCATCATGAAGAACAAGGAACACACCAGGCAGGTCCGAGATACTGTTGTGGAGAAGTTTAAAGCCCGATTTGGATACAAAAAGACTTCCCAAGCTTTAAACAGCCTAAGGAGCACTGTGCAAGCGATAATATTGAAATGGAAGGAGTATCAGACCACTGCAAATCTACGAAGACCTGGCTGTCCCTCTAAACTTTCAGCTCATACAAGGAGAAGACTGATTAGAGATGCAGCCAAGAGGCCCATGATCACTCTGGATGAACTGAAGAGATCTACAGCTGAGGTGGGAGACTCTGTCCATAGGAGAACAATCAGTCGTATACTGCACAAATCTGGCCTTTATGGAAGAGTGGCAAGAAGAAAGCCATTTCTTAAAGATATCCATAAAAAGTGTTGTTTAAAGTTTGCCACAAGCCACCTGGGAGACGCACCAAACATGTGGAAGAAGGTGCTCTGGTCAGATGAAACCAAAATTGAACTTTTTGGCAACAATGCAAAACGTTATGTTTGGCGTAAAAGCAACACAGCTCATCACCCTGAACACACCATCCCCACTGTCAAACATGGTGGTGGCAGCATCATGGTTTGGGCCTGCTTTTCTTTAGCAGGGACAGGGAAGATGGTTAAAATTGATGGGAAGAAGGATGAAGCCAAATACAGGACCATTCTGGAAGAAAACCTGATGGAGTCTGCAAAAGACCTGAGACTGGGACGGATATTTGTCTTCCAACAAGACAATGATCCAAAACAAAGCAAAATCTACAATGGAATGGTTAACAAATAAACATATCCAGGTGTTAGAATGGCCAAGTCAAAGTCCAGACCTGAATCCAATCGAGAATCTGTGGAAAGAACTGAAAACTGCTGTTCACAAACGCTCTCCATCCAACCTCACTGAGCTTGATCTGTTTTGCAAGGAGGAATGGGCAAGAATTTCAGTCTCTCGATGTGCAAAACTGATAGAGACATACCCCAAGCGACTTACAGCTGTAATCGCAGCAAAAGGTGGCGCTACAAAGTATTAACTTAAGGGGGCTGAATAATTTTGCACGCCCAATTTTTCAGTTTTTTATTTGTTAAAAAAGTTTGAAATATCCAATAAATTTCGTTCCACTTCATGATTGTGTCCCACTTGTTGATTCTTCACAAAAAATTACAGTTTTATATCTTTAGGTTTGAAGCCTGAAATGTGGCAAAAGGTCGCAAAGTTCAAGGGGACCGAATACTTTCGCAAGGCACTGTAGATTCTATGTCTCTCAACTCTTCCTCCAGACTCTGGAACCTTGATTTCCAAATAAAATGCAACATTTTCCACAGTCAGTGATGATTTGGGGAGCCATGTCATCTGCTGGTGTTGGTCCACTGTGTTTTATCAAGTCCAAAGTCAGTGCAGCCCTCTACCAGGAAATTCTAGAGTACTTCATGCTTCCCTTTGCTGACCAGCTTTATGGGGATGCTGATTTTATCAGCGAAACCTGGGCTTCCATAACACCTCAGCAGTGCCACAGGCTGATCACCCCCAAGCCACACCACATTCATGCAAAAAGGAGCCCCGATCAAGTATTGAAGGCATACTATACTTTACACCAGTGGTCCTCAACTCCGGTCCTCGGGGCCCACTAACAGGCCAGGTTTTAAGTATTACCTTGGGGAGATGAAAGCTAGAATACTTCAATCACTGAGCAGCAAATGAGTTCACCTGTGAGGTTATTTAGTTATCTTGCAAACCTGGCCTGTTAGTGGGCCCCAAGGACCAGGGTTGAGGACCACTGCTTTACACGGACATACTTTTCAGAAAGCCAACATTTCTGTATTGAAAATCCTTTATTGGTCTTATGTAATATTCTAGTTTTCTGAGATACTGAATTTTGGGTTTTCACTAGCTGTAAGACAATCATCAAAACTGAAAAATGCTTGAAATATATCACTTTTTAAATTGAATTATTGAAAACCAATTAAAATTTTGATGATATTCTAATTTTTTTTAGATGCACCTGTATATATGTAAAGGGCTGAGTAAATTGATGACACTATACAAGTACCTGTAATAAATAATATAAATCTGTTACATGTAGGAGATCGGACTTAAGCCTCGTACACACGCGTCGAAAATTGGCAGGGAATTTTCGTCCAACGACCGATCTACCGATTTTCGGCTTGTTAGTATGATGCTTCCGATAACCGACTCAGACTTTTCGGCCGAAAAAAATCTGGTGTGCAGACTATAAAATTTTTGTCTGCCGTCAAAACACGGCCAATTTTCGTGCAGTCAGTACAGATTTCGACAGATAAAAATCTAATGAGCAAGTCTGGGCATGCTCAGTGAAGAAAGAACACAAAGAAAGCAAACCAGCACATGACATCACTTCTGAAGTAGATTTTTGTTGGGCGAGAAAATTCATGTGCAGTCTAGGCACATTCCAACCAAAACAACTCTGGACAAAAGACGGACGATCGGTCGGCCGATAATCGTTGCGTGTGTACGGGGCTTTAGTCTCTTGTCCACCAGTGATAACTCATTGAGACTAGATCCTTCAACTTCCTGGCAGCAGCATGGCAGATCTGTGTAACAACATCATGTATACTAAAGCAAGAACATAAAGACTGCTGTACAAATCCCTCTCCACCTCATCTAATCAGAGAATACTGTGCATTCATCAAAAAGCAAAAGATTCTGTACACGGAGTGGATAACCTGCTGTGTTGACAATGCATCAGGCTGACCACTCCGTATGGGACACGGAAACAAGTAGAGATCACTGTTAGCAAGATTGACTTCAGTAATTTCCAGCTTCTAGGGGGAATCGGCCAGGTATGGCATTATACCTATATAAAAACTTTGGGGGCAAAAAAAAAAAAATGTTAAGAAGGCTTTTTGTTGCAGGAGACCTACACCATGTCTTTTCTGCAATCAACTTTTCTTACCTGCCTGCTAGCAAACTTCTGTAGATTGTGTAAAATTTCAGCATTGATGTAAAAATGAATACACATGCACAGGATTTAGGTCATCCCGGGCTGGCCTAACAAGATGGCCGATGAAACCAAACCCGCAAGACAAGGCATTTAGGTTAAATGGCTACTTTGGATATTAATCAGCCTATGCATTAGCAATAAATGAAACGTTGGTGCAAAGCACCCGTCCCCTGCACTCTGAGTGGTGCAATCCTCTATCCACCTCAGCCACAAACTTGCAGTTGTTGAGAACTAGCGACACGGCAACACTGGATAACTTCGGCCTTGCAGCCCCTTTCAAGACCAGGGTAGACTGGGACCACTGAAAACAACAAACACAAGGGCGCACTGGCCTAGTGCATTGTCCTTTAAAAGATTAAAAATGAAAGGTATAAAAATACTCAAACGAGTTCTTGATAAAAGCATACCAAACAAGGTACATAGTCCTCAGCATCGAGATCAGGAGTATACCGCCCCCCCCCCCAAGCTGTAAAGGCTTACTAGTTTCGAGGCTGGGTCGCATACACCAGGGCGGACTCGAGGCTGGAAACTATGTACTCCCTCTATAATATCGCTGCAGTGCGGCATACATATGGAATTCCCCAGCCCTTGGGCAGTGTCTAGAGGGAGAAGGCTGCACATTGCTTACCCCTGTGAGGAAGCATACCCCAACTGGAGATGCCTCTAGGACTGCCCGGTGAGTCTCTACTAACTACTATCAACTGTATTGATACTATGTGTGGCCCCCCAATATCTATAGTGTCTATGGCCTCCCCTTTCTCTGCAGACCACTGCTGTGGTACTTAGTGCGGTGTACATGTTGGTGAGACAGGGGCTATTAGTAATATTATTACTACTATTGCGGTTAGTATTTCTCAGGACTAGCATGTGTACTCTGTTGGCCAGGAGAAATGTGCTTTCGTTTTGGCTTGTCCTGTTTTGTTGTGCAGTGCCTCCCCTTCTGTTTTCATGTGTTCATTCATCATTGTTTTTTTCTATTCCATCATGCTTCTATTAATTCATTGGTTATTACTCATCATCATTATTACTTCCTCTTGTGAGCGATACCCTATCAAAATGGATAGATATCTGTGGGCGGGTACCTCATGCACACGCCCTGGTGAGGGAGGGCTCTTATCCAATTGTATCTGGTTCATAGAGTCATTATCTAGTATATAAAGCATAAGCTTAGATATGCCATTCAGGCTCTGAGGAAGAGGCTAAGCCTCGAAACGCGTAAGCCTTTACAGCTTCGGGGGACGGTATACTCCTGATCTCGATGCTGAGGACTATGTACCTTGTTTGATATGCTTTTATCAAGAACTTGTTTGAGTATTTTTATACCTTTCATTTTTAATAAATCTTTTAAAGGATAATGCACTAGGCTGGTGCGCCCTTGTGTTTGTTTGTCGTTTTCTATGGCTATGCATTAGAATGATCCCAATGCACAATAAACACAACACCAATTCCAAAAATGTTGGGGCACTGTATACAATCTACATAAAACAGATTGAAATTTGGTAAATCTCATAAAACCCATATTTTATGCACAATAGAAAATATTAAAAACATTTCACATGTTTAAACAGAGAAAATTTACCATTTTAGGAAAAAGAACAAAGGCCATTTTGAAATTGAGGGCACGATGTAGCATCCCCCTTCTTTTAACAACACTCTGTAAATGGCTGGGAACTAAGGAGAGGTTGCTAAAGTTTTGGGAGAGGAATGTTGTCTCAATATTGCCTGATAAAGGATTCTAACCGTTTACTAGTCCTGAATCTTTTTGTTGCATTTTTCGTTCCAAGATGCACCGAATATTTAAATTGGTGAAAGGTCTGGACTGCAACCAGGCCAGTTAAGCACCCGGACTGTTCTACTGTGAAGCCAGGATGATGTCAGATGACATACGTGGTTTAGCATTGTCCTACTGAAAAATGTAAGGCCTTTCCTAAAAAAAAAAAAAAAGACAATCTGGATGGGAGTGTATGCTGCTCTAAAACCTGGATAAATTGATAGTGCCTTTCCAGATGTGCAAAATGCCCATTCCCTACGTATTAATGCACCCCCATACTAGCAAAGATGTAAGCTTTTTAACAGAGCTGATAAGCTGGAGGGTCCTTCTCTTTAGTCCAGAGGGTGCGGTTCCCATGGTGGTAGAAGAAGAAGAAGAAAAAAAAAAAGGCCAATTTTGATTAGTCTGACCACAGAGCAGTTTTCCACTTTGCAACAGACCATTTTAAACGAGCTTTGGCCCAGAGAGGTGTTTCTGGATCATGTTCCGATATGGCTTCTTCATTGCATGAAAGCGCTTTACCTCACATTTTTGGATGGCATGGTGAACGGTGTTCACAGACAGTGAATTTTGGAAGTATTCCTATCTGATGTCTTCCACAGAATCATGCCTGGTTTTAACGCAGTGCCACCTGAGGGCCAGAAGGTCATGGGCATCAAATACTGCATTTCGGCCTTGTGTCCCTTGCACACGGATATCTTCATCTTCTCTAGATCTTTTCATAATATGTACTATAGATAATGATATATTTAAAGTCTTCGCAATTTTACATTGAGGAACATTATTCTGAAAACGGTTCTGACAAGATTTTAGATGCAACTTTTCACAGATTGGTGAACCTCTGCCCATCTTCAATTCTGGGACACTCTGACTCTCCAAGATACTCTTTTTATACCCAATCATGTTCCGGACCTGTTGGCAATTAACCTAATTAGTTGTAAAATGTTCTTCCAGCTCTCCCTTGTTCGTACCATTTACATTGCCAGCTTTTTGTTGCCCTGTCCCAACATTGAGACTGGTTGCTGCCATCAAATACAAAATTACCTTTTTTCTCTCAATTTAAACATTTGATATGTTTTCTATTTTCTATTGTGAATAAAATATGGATTTATGACATTTGCAGATCATTGCATTCTGTTTTTATGTCGATTTTACACAGTGTCCCAGCTTTTTTGGAATTGGGGGGTTGTACTAGTTGGGTGGGTAACTTGCCCTGAGCCCCGCCTTAAAACACGAGGTAGGGAAGGGAATAAATATGAAATACTGTAAAATGGTCGCTTTACACTTAAAGCAATAAAAATAGGCCAGTATTACACTTTGTGCTCCAACTACTCACCTATGATAATGCATTCTGTGCTCCCAGCCATAAACATGGAGGCTGTTTTGGATGGAAGGTTGAAGTGGCGAGTGGCCAGGAATGGAGAGAGGCGATCAGAAGGGTCCGTGCCATCAGCGGTGTCTTGGGAAGAGTTTAATTCTTTGTCCGCTGATGCGCTTACTCTGCCGAGCTCGGGATGTTTTATGATCACCCACTCATAGCGCTCCACCTCGGGCTGAAGCTAAACAAACAGAAACCATTAGAACACTGAAAAAATTCTGCCAGTTATGCCTTCCATGTACACAATGTCCGGCACGGTCAAGTTCTGAAATCCATGGATTTGACCCCTGAGATGTCTGAACATGCAGGTTCAATGCAAATGAGGTTTTCTTCTTCTAGTTTTTGCTTCCACCCACTTAATAATCTCCTATACAGTGGGGGAAATTATTTGATTCCCTGCAGATTGTGTAAGTTTCCCACTTACAAAGAAATTAAGGGTCTAGAATTGTTATCATAGGTGTATTTTAAATGATAGACAGACTATTAACCAAAAATCCTGAAAACACACGATACAAAGGTTATAAATTAAGCTGCAATCAGTGAGTGATAAAAATATTTGAGCCGCTACCAACCAACAATAATTCTGGCTTGAGTATGTGCTCATGTGGTACATAGATTAGTCCTGTCAATTTAAGAAGGTACTCCTAATGACAACTTGTTCTGTGTATAGAAGACACCTGTCCACAGAATCTCTTTCATCCATTCAAAGCTCACCGTCATGGGCAAGACCAAAGAGCCATCAAAGGACATCAGGGACAAGGTTGTAGACCTGCACAATGCTGGAATGGGCTACAAGACCATTAGCAAAAAGCTTGGTGAGAATAAGACAACTGTTGGAGCGATTATTCGCAAAAAACACAGCCCATTTTACAAAATTCCTACTAAATATAAAAGCTAACCTGTATTCAGTTAATAACCATTATTTGTAAATTTTAGATTGCGCCTTTTTACGAAATAGTGAACACCAAAACATAGGCAAAAATGGAAATATCCAAATTTCTCCTAAAATATAGAAGAGTTTATGGTTTCCTTATAGCTTTCAGAGTTTAACCACTTCAGCCCCGGAAGGATATGCCCCCCTTTCTGACCAGGCCCTATTTAGCGATTCGGCACTGCGTTACTTTAATGGACAATTGCACGGTCGTGCAGCGCTGTACACAAATAAAATTTACATCCTTTTTTTTCCCCCACAAATAGAGCTTTCTTTTGGTGGTATTTGATCACCTGTGCGATTTTCAATTTTTGCGCTAACAAAAAAAGAGCGACATTTTGAAAAAAAAAAAAAAAAAAAAAAATGTAAAAATCAAAATTTAACATTTTAGGCCAATTTGTTTACTGCTACATATTTTTGTTTAAAAAAAACCCCAAAAAAACGTAATAAGCGTATTTTGATTGGTTTGCGCAAAAGTTATTGCGTTTACTAACTACGGGAAAGATTGTCATTTTTTTCCCCTAGTAATGGCGGCGATCTGCAATTTTTTGCGGGACTGTGACATTGCGGCGGACAGATCGGACCCCTGACATTTTTGACACTTTTGGGGGGGACCAGATTACTACAGTAATCAGTGCTAAAATATGCACTGTTACTGTAATAATCACACTGGCAGGGAAGGGGTTACCCTATGGGTGATCAATGGGTTAAATGTATGCCTCATGCTTACTGATGTGTGTGTGCGTGCGTGCGTGCGTGCGTGTGTGTGTGTGTGTGTGTGTGTGTGTGGTGGGGGGTTAATGTGACCGACACAGATCGCAGGTTCAGCGATGCTGAATCTAGTGATCTCTTCCTGTCTGTCACTGAGAAGACCCACCTGCTTTGTTTACATAAGCAGGCGGGTCTTCTCAGTTTCCCCGACGATCGGGGAAGGGAGGCGGCAATCGCCACCTCTCCTGCTCCGGCCCGATTCCCACTGTGTCTAAACACAGTGGGAGCGCGCCGCCCGAATCACTAGTTCATTGACGTAGGTCTACGTCGCTGGACCCAGGGGAGCCGCACTGCCGCACCAATATTACTGTTGGCAGTCGGCAAGTGGTTAAGATCCCCCAAACCATATATTTTCTGAAAGCACATGACCTGTAGAATAAAAAGGTGCTTCTGCAATATTTGTGCAGAGGTTTATCAAAACAATATATTTGCTAAAAATTCACTAAAATATTTTTAGCAGATATAAACAAAGCAAAATTTTACAAAATTCCTGCTAAATTCCTACTAAATATAAAAGCTTAATCTGTATTAATAAACAAATATTTGTAATTTTTAATTAAGCCTTTTTGCAAAATGGTGAAAATTAAAAAACGTACACAAAATTATAAAATAACCAAATCTCTCAAAATCTGGAGGTTTTCATTTTTCACTTTCAGCTTTCCGAGTTTCTAAAAAACCTCCAAACTATACATTTTCTGAAAGCAAAGGGCCAGGAGAAGAAAAATGAAAGGTGCTAGTGATATTTAAGGACCCATGATATTTGCGCAAATGTTTACCAAAACAATATTTTCTCTAAAAATGCACTAAAATCATTAACCGATACAAACACAGCAAATTTTACAGAATTCATGCCAAGTTCCTTCTTAATATAAAAGCTACACCTGTATTGGAGTTAATAAATAACAAATTGGTAAATTGTGCTTTGAGAAACAGTGAAAATCTGACGTATGCAAACATTTCTCTAAAAATCTGAAGGTTTTCCTTTTTTACTTACAGCTTTCAGAGTTTGTAAAAGACTCTCCAAACCATACATTTTCTGAAAGCACATGGCCAATAGAATAAAAAGAAGGTGCTATTGATTTTTCAAAGCAAAGCGATTCTTGCAGAAATGTTTATAAAACCGATATTTTAACTAAAAATACACATTAAAATTATATGGATGGGTGAATGGATTCACACGTGTCAAAATTTACAAATTCCTGCTAAATTCCTACTAAATATAAAAAAAAAGTTAAACCTATATTGAGTTAATAAACAACAAATATTACATTTTAAAAATTGCACCTTTTTGTGAAATGGCGAAAACCGAAGGTATGCAAGACTGTAAACAAAAACAATTTACTCCGGAGGTTACCATTTTTCAATTACAGCTTTCAGATTTTGAAAAGACCCCTCAAACCATACATTTTCTGAAAGCACATGACCTGTAGATTAAAAAACGTGTTACTGATTTTTTTGGGCCCCGCAATAATTGCGCAAATGTTCATCAGATCGCCATTTTCACTAAAAATACACTAAAATCATTACTAGTGCACATAAACACAACATAACTTACAAAATCCCTGCTAAATTACTACTAAAGCATCGTTCACATGTGGCTGCATCTGATCAGATTCACCAAACAGACAGATGGGGATCCAATTCCCCATCCATCTAGCAGATCGGATGGGATGGTATCGGAAGGAAATGGACAGGCGGTCCGTTTCCATCCGACTGCCCCATAGAGAAGAGCGACCTGTTATCCGCCTGCTCAGAGGAGATCGACAAAGATCCCCGCTGAGCAGGCAGATCTGCTTGACAGAGTCCGCCTCTCCATGTTTTATTTATTTAAACAGACCCCCATATCTCTCTTTTGAGACCTCTACATCAGCGGATGTGGACCTGTCATCCATCATCCATTGATTGAAGGAAAGAAAAATTTGCTTGATTCTCCCCCCCCCCCCCCCAATCAACACGGACTGTGTTGATGGGGGAATACCTCCCGCAGAGCTATTGTTTTCCATAGGTGGGGAGCAGTGTTGCCAACCGTCAGTATTTTTACTGGCAGCCAGGGACTTTTCTCCTGCCAGTAAATGGCAGTGACAGGAAAAGGTTGGCAGTAAAAAATATGGCTGTGATGCTCGGCTTGGAACTGAAGTTCCAGTCTGGTGCCGGCTGAGACCATCCGAGTGTCGGCTACAGTGTGTTCGGGCGGGTCTGGCAGAGGCGGTGCCTGAGTGTGTCGTGTGATTGAAAAAGCTCAGCTTGAGTGAGGACACCGCTGGATTCCTGGACAGGTAAGTGTCCTAATAATAAAAGTCAGCAGTTATGCCTCGTTTCCACTGAGCGGTACGGTACAGTTCGGAATGGTACACCTTGATCAGGCTTGCGTTTCCACCACCCAACAGCACCTCAACAGTGTAGCTCCACCCTGTTGGTACTGTACTAATGTGCTTGGTACCAACAAAAGGGTCCCAAAAAAGTGGTACGGTGCGGTTTGGAATTAAGGTACCATTCACAACTTGACAATGGAAACAGCAAAAATTGCGTACCGTACTGAACCGAACCGCTCAGTGGAAATGAGGCATTACAGTATTTGTAGCTGTTGACTTAATTTTTTCTGAAGGAGCCTGGAGCATACTGTACGTGTTTTAAGTGCAAATTTCAGAATTTAGACTACAAACTGTAATTTTTTTACTTTTTGTGCCAGTAAATCTAGAATGCTGTGTAAGTAAAAGCATTCCAGATATACTGGCACCAAAAGTGGCAGTAAAAACGTGGCTGTGCCAGTAAATTTTGGGTGTCGTGTCTGTAAATTTCAATCTGGTAGGTTGGTAACACTGGCATATAGGTTGTAGATTTCTGCATAGATAATATCTGCACATGATATCAGTGCTGTGACGTGAAAAGGGCACATAGAGCACAATGGTTATTTTGTGCCCTTGCAGAGATGGGTGCAGAAAAACTCATGTCCTTGCACATGGTGTGAATTAGGCCTTAAAGTGATACTAAAGTCTTTTTTTTTTTTTTTCTTTTAAAAATAACAAAACAGGTTATACTTACCTGCCCTGGGCAGTTGGTTTTGCACAGAGCAGCCCAGGTCCTCCTCTTCTCTGGTCCCGATCTTCCTCTTCTCTGGTCCCTCGCCGGTGCTCCTGACCCCTCCCTCCGAGTACCCACAATAGCAAGCAGCTTGCTATGGGGGGGACACCCGAGCCGCGGCTCTAAGTCTATCCAGACAGCGAGCTGCGGCTCGCCCACCGCCCCCTCTTTCTCATTTGCTCACTGACTTTGATTGACTTCAGCGGGAGCCAATGGCGCCCACTGTGTGTCTCAGCCAATCAGGAGGGAGAGTCCTGGACAGCTAAGTGTCTGGTGCAACATGGCTGGATCGAGATGGGGCTTCGGTATTAGGCCCCTTTCACACTGTCTGCTCCGTCGGTGGACTCCGTTTTTCTCAGCGGGGATCGATCCGCGGGGGGGGGGGGGGGGGGGGGGGGGGGGATCAGCGGATCGATCCCCGCTGAGAAAAACTGAGTCCACCGACGGAGCAGACAGTGTGAAAGGGGCTGAGCAGGCAGATGGCAGCTCCGTCTCTGCTCTGTGTGCGGAAATGGAGCTGTCAGGTCCCCGCTGTTCTCTATGGGGGAAATCGGAATGAGAACTGACCGTCTGTCCGTTCTCATCCGATCCGCCAGACGGATGGAAGATAGGGTTTCCATCTGTCCGGATGTGACAGACAGGATCGGATGTCAGCGGACATGTCTCCGCTGAAATCCACTGCCCCATAGAGATGCATAGGGCATCCGTTCAGATCCGCCTAAAAAACTGACAGGCGGATCTAAACAGTCCACCTGTGTGAAAAAGGCCTCAGGGGGGCTGCTGCACACAGGATTTTTTTTTTTTATCTTAATGCATAATTAGACACATTAGACACTTCAACCTGCTCCAAAGCAGAGAAAAAAAAATATGGGCCTATATGTTGGGAGATTATCCAACAAGCTAAAAAATGTGCTTATAATGCCCTCTAGGAGCTCAGAAACCTCATTAGAAGTGGTTTGATTACTGGGCTGCCCATAGGTATGGTTTTACTGACTGTATGAAGAGGACTGTTGGAAGATTTTCTTACCCGAAAAACAAAACACTCTCCAGTTCCAAAGAAGCTCAGCTTGTTTCCGCTTTTCTTGCGTGAATTCCAGTCAGTAGACAGGTATGCACCACACACCTAGAGAACAAAATGGAAGCACAGAAAGGGAGAGACACTGAAAATGGTCAACACGAGTAGGCTTTTATTTCTCACCGTCAGCATTTACACACCTAGCACATGTGGTCACAAAACTCCTTTTTTTCTTCTTTATAAGAAAATAGGATATTCTTTCCTGATGCCCTGGGAGAGGGACATAGTAAAGTCTTTTGGCCTCAACTACAGGTGTACTATAGATTTCAGCCTATATGCATCAGGTAAGTTGTAAACAACCTATGCAGTCAGTCGAGAGTTCCTTGTTCCTTTCACTAGTCCTAAAAAAGATAGGAGCGGGCCAGATAATAATAGCCACCACCTAGGGATTCATTCTACAAAGTGCAGCAATGCTTTCTCCAAGGAGGAAGGTATTTCATTATTCCTTTATGATCCATGGGCAAAATATGCATTCAGAGTTGATTGCATACAGCATCTGGTGCAGCTGTGCATAGTAACCAATTAGCTTCCAACTTCAGCTTGTCAAATTCAGTGTCCATTCACACTAGTCCGAATTGTCAGGCGACTTGGTCAGCCTGACAATTTCACGCACTGTCGCGGTCCATTGACTGGTACAGGAGCCGTTCTAATAGGAGCGACACAAGTCGCTCCGACTTAGAAAAAGGGTCCTGTACTACTTCTGGGCGACCTCAGAGCGACCTGCATAGACTTCCATTTTATGAAGTCCGTGCAAGTCGTGCCGAAGTCGCGGTGCACTTACATTATTTTACTTTTACTTTTATTTAATTATTATTATTTAATTATTATTATGATGATAATAATAATAATACAGGATTTATATAGCGTCAACAGTTTACGCCGCACTTAACAAAATGAAGACAGACATTACAATTACACCACACTTGGTACAAGAGGAATCAGCGCACTCTGCTCCTTACAATGTAAGAGGGAGGGTCAATTGATACAGAAGTTAAAAGCTGTTGGGGGGGGGGGAGGGGTTGGTGAGGTGATGGAGAAAGTGAAACAGTATTAGGCCCATTTCACACATACGGACTGTTCATCTCATCAGTTCAGTAACGTCAAAATGGATGAAATATTCATCTGTTTTTCATCCATTTTCTTTTTACATCCACTACCAATGCAAAAACAGATGAAAAAGGGACCGTTTGTCCATTTACATCCGATCCATTTTTTTTTTTTAAACAGAAGAAAAAAATAGGGCTTTTGTCCTTTCAAAAAAAACGGATATTGACGGAAGCGGATGAAAAACGGATGTAATCGGATGATCATCTGTTTTTTCCAAGAGAATGCACTGATGTCCGTTTTTCATCTGTCAACGGATGGATGAAAAAACAGACAAACGGTCCGTATGTCTGAAAGGGGCCTTAGTTAGAACCCGGATAGGCTTCTTTAAAGAGGGTTTTCAGGGCCCGGCTAAAGATGGATATATTAGGAGACAGTGGGACAGATTGGGGTAGAGAGTTCCGAAGGATGGGAGAAGCTCTGGAGAAATTACATGCTTCTAATACTCACTCAGTCGCTATGGGTCCTTTCACATTAGCGTTCCGTTTGTTTTATCAGTTCGGTCACATTTTTTTCAAAGAAAAAAACAGATCAGTTTTTCATTAGTCTTTATCAGGCGCTCAGTTTTTTTTTTTTTTTATCCACTACCAATGAAAACACTGATCCAAAATGGACCATTTGCCTATTTACATCCATTCCGTTTTTTTTTTTTTTTTTTTTTTAAAAACGGAAGAAAAATAGGGCATTGATCCATTCCAAACAATGTTGAGGGAAGCGGATGTAAAAAGGGATGGTTATCCGTTTTTCCATAGAAATGCAATCATTTCTGTTTTTCATCCGGACGGACAAACAGAATGCCTGTGAGAAAGGGGCCCAATGGAAATGTATCAATTTCCATTTTTCATCCGGACCGACAAACCGAATGCCCGTGAGAAAGAGGCCCATGAGATTGGTTTTCTATATTCTGCAAAAAAACTGGTTGAGCCTACTGTTTTCAATCTCCACCTTCTTTCCATGTCCCCCAATTCAGCTAGTAATTTTGCAGAGCAGTGTTGGCAACTCTGCACATGCTCAGTTTTCAGTGAGTTTCTATGCTGAGCATTTCCTCCTTATCACATCTGAGCGGCTTATGTGACTATAGAGTGACATGTGGATGAATACACAGTGGTAAAAGGACAGCCCACTCTCTGCCTCCCTCCTCCATGTCCACTAACCAGCTAAACACAATAGGGGCAGGATATTATATGTATATTAATGGAGGCTTCACCTCCCTGTTATTCTAAGACACCGGCTAGGAGGGGCGTGACACAGCCTGTGACTGGCAGAAATCTGCCCACACAATGTTATTGAGAAAAAAAAATAATAAAGATTTGACGTCAAATATATTTGTATGACAATTTAAAACCATATATATTTTTTTTATTCTGCATTCCAAAGGCTGTTTTTTTGTTTGTTTTTTTTTTTTTTTTTTTTTTTTTAATATTTGACCAGCAGCAGAGGACTAGAAGTGCCTGCTGCTTATGTTTTCCTGCAGACAGGCTGGGAACGAGCTGGGTCATGTGACCGCTGTATATTCATTAGGAAAAAAAAAAAAAAAAAAAAAAAAAAAAAAAAAAAAAGGTACAGGAGTTTTTTTTTTTTTTTTTTTTAAATTAAAGTAATTACAGTGTCATCTACATACAGAAATAGGAGGGACAACGTAAATTAAGCAGTGTGTGTTTAGTATCACTTTTAACAATCAAACATGGAAGCCCACTGGTTACAATCAGTTGCACCAGTTTTAGTAAATCTCCCCCTACAATACAGAGACACCTTGAATACAGTTTCTGAAGCTTGTTAGCTCTCATCAGCACAAGAATCAGGGGTACTGCTAAGCAGGCCTCAGAATGTTAGGAAACCGTACCATCAGTCCAGTGATGGACCAAGAGAAACCAGGATGCTCTCAACTACTTTCATAATATAACTGGATACTAACATTAATAGGTAAAGTTGATCCAGGGAATATCTGATTGCCTCTGTGGGGGATCAGGAAGGAATTTTTTCCCCTGCTGGAGCAAAATTGGATCATGCTTTGCTGTGCTTTCTGCCTTCCTCTGGATCAACTGTGAGTAAAGAATGGTGTATATAGGACTGTACACCCCCTCCCCCCTTTTATTGGCTAAACTAGATGGACTTGTCTTTTTCAACCAGACTAACTATGCCTTTTGGCTAAGATCAAGTGTAGTATCTGTTATCAGTCGGTATGGACCTCAGCTAGTACCGGTATGACCAAAACCCGGAGCGCCTGGAGGTACCGGGGTATGGGGAGTAGGTCATCCGGGAAAGCATGTGGGGACCCCCGCCTTCTGATTTGAATGGGTTGAACTGTTCTAACCAGTTTGAAGGGAGCAAGAAAGCCGGTCTGACTGGGTGGCCGGTGGAATTGCTCCTGGATGTAATGGGCTGAGGAACAGGATGGCGATGGGAAAGCTTTCTCTCCTGGGTTTTGATCTGGCCTTGTAAAATGCCTGTCCCCAGTTGTAGGTGGGCTCTCCCTAAGCTGTCCAGGTTACGATGTCTGCTGGTGGGGATAGGCTACACTTGGTCTGGCCGGGGGCTGAGACCAAAAAAGCCCGTGGTGTAAGTGCCCCTGGGGTGGCAGCCCAGGGGTGCCTTAATTCTCACTGGTGAGGGGCAGCTCGCCTTGTTTTTCGGCACCTTGGTCACTGCACCATACACACCTTTTTCGCACCTGCCTCTTGGGCCAGGCCTTTTGGTATAGACCAGAGGAATTTTTTATTCCGGCCAAAAGGCCTGCCTTGGTACCTCACATGGCACCATAGCACTTACCCCACTACCCCTTCCCCCACCTTTTTGTTTGTGTGTTTTTATTTCTTTGTTGTTCTGTCACTGCACTATCACTCTTTTTCCTGCACGACTTGGAGGGTGTGGGTCCTCGGGCCCAGCCTTGAGTCTTGGGAGGGGGTGGAATGGCCTTCTGGCTTAGTTCGCCCTCTCTCATGGGGTCTCCCTTCGGGGGAGCCCCACCTAGTACTTAGGGTGGGCTGTTCCGGCAGTCCCCCTGGAGAACGGACCATAGGAAGTACCTTAGTCCCTGTCAGGAGTCTTGCGCCCCGGGGGATCAAGGTTAGGGTCTTACCTCTTCGGAGGGAAGACCATTTCGCACACCCTGTGCACTTTTTTTATTTCCACGTTTGCGTGTGTGCACTTTTTTATGCACCGGGTGTAAGTCTTGAGTGTGTTTCACACGCCACTGGCTTTAAAAAAAAAAAAAAAAAAAAAAAAAAAAAAAAAACCTAATGTACAATGCTGTGAAGTGAAGCACTGACAAAAAAAAAATAAAAATGACATAAGTTACCAACAAGGAAACTAGCGAGTCCTACTGCGGAATTTTGCCACTAAACCCTCCTAAATCAAAACCTAGAAACTAAAAAAATTGGCCATTTTTTTTATTTTATAATGCAAAAAACAGCATACAGAATTTGTAATATAAGAAAAATAAGAGGGGCGTGGCCTGGATCGGCATGGAGTAGGACGCTAGTGACTAGAGCTCCGCCGGCTGATCATCCTTTAACCTCATTTATCCTGCACCCCGGGCCTTACTTTTGGCTTCACGGGACCCTCCTTGTGCCCTAGTACCTCAGGCACCATGTCGCCGCCGAAGAAACCCACGGACACTGTGGCTAAACTCGACAAATTTCGCCGACAGGAGAAGGATGGCTCTTCCCAAGATGGCGCCGAGGCGGGTGCGGGAGGTAGCGTGGCGACTGCGGACACGACCCGTGTTCTGGATGCGATCTCGCTCTGCCAGACCTCCCTCACGGCCAAAATTGAGGAGATCAAAGTTGACATCTCCCTGATCCGCCAGGACCTACAGAAGGTGCGTGACCGGGTCGGCGAGGCTGAACAGAGGATCAGCGGAGTGGAGGATTCCCTGCCCCCCCTGCAGCATGCCTCTGATCATCTCCAGCTCCAGGTGAACCAGCTTTTGCTTAAACAGGACGACATGGAGAATAGACTGAGGCGGTGTAATGTAAGGCTGATTGGTCTCCCGGAAGGGGCAGAGGGCAGGGACCCGGCGGATTTCCTGGAGCGGCTCCTGACCGATACTTATGGGCGCGAGGCCTTCTCCCCCACATTTACAGTGGAACGAGCCCACCGTTTATCGGGGAAACCTCCTCCTCCGGGGGCGCCTCCCCGCACCTTTATTGCTAAGCTGTTGAACTATCGGGATAGAGACACCATCTTGCGCTTAAACAGGGAAAAGGGCAATATCCCTTATGGAAATGGACGGATTGCAATATTCCCCGACTTTTCGGCCGAAGTGCAGAAAAAGCGCAAGACCTTCCTTGAAGCCAAACGTAGACTACGTGTCAAGAACATAAAATATGCTATGTTGTTCCCGGCTCGTTTGCGAGTGGAGGGGGGAGACAGAGTTCATTTTTTTGATGATCCGGAGGCTGCCATATCGTGGCTGGAACGTTTGGACGCTCGGAATTGAACTCCCCCCCTACCTCTTCTCTACTACCCGCTGGTGACAGGCTTATTGGCAATTTCTCTCACATGGCAGCTCCCTCTCCGGGTTGCGTATCCCATACCCTTGTCTGGAAGGTGACTATGACTGCTCCTGTGCTGCCTTGAACTCCCTCACTTTTATCCTGCCCGGTCCACGAACCATTCACTGGTCTGGAAGGAGACCGCGCTGTTCTCCTATGTGCCTTGATATCCTCACATGTATGCCTTTATATCTCTGTGTCTCTCTCTCCCCTCCTTTTTCGCCTCGGTGACCATACTCTCTTTCTACCTTCTCCTTTCTATCCTCCTATGACGCCATGTGTGTTGTTGATTACTGCTGCCCATGGGGTTTTTTGGCCGGTGGGCCCTAGTCCTCTTTTCTTCTTCTTCTCTCTTACCAAACCCCTCTTTTCTTCCCCTTTTCTCTACTTTTTTCTCCCCCTTTCTTCTTTTTTCTTCCTCTTTCCTTACTTTTGGTACTCCTTACCCAGTTTTCTAGCTTTCCTACGACTGTGTCTTTGCTACCCAGCGAAGTTTCGCCCGTGGGCTCTGTGTCAGGCAGAGCTGCGCACCAACCACTCCTCCATTGTCTGTGTGGACGGTGGGGGTATATGCTCAGGCTGTTGTTTTCCTGGGCCGGATGCTGGACCTGTTTTTCCCCTCATTTTTGTGCGGGGGTTTTTTCTGATGGTCCCTATTTTCTTAAGTTTTACAGGTCCGGGTTCTGTTGTGGTTGGATATGGGATTTGAATGCCCGCACATGTTTGGGTTGGTGCAGGGCGGGGTGGGGGGTACTGTTTTCTTTATTGTTCACAATTGATCAGTATCTGTGGGAATGTGTATTGTTTACCCTGTTCAGTTTTCTACGGCTGTTTGCAATTTTTATGGAACAACTGTCTATGTGCCTGACCGAGGCTACTCCCCTAACATGCATGGTAACTCTTATTACTGTGGGTCCCACGGGACTCCCGGGGCTCCTGCGCAGCTTGCTGCTACCAACAATTAATGGCCCAACTTAAATTTCTAACATGGAACGTCCGGGGCCTGGGCGACAGGATTAAACGCTCGGCAGTGTTTACCTCTCTTAAAAGCCAGCGTGCAGATGTGGTGGTGCTGGTGGAGACCCACCTTGAGGGCAGACTTCAGATGGCACTCCGTCGCCCGTGGATTGGCTGGACGTTCCATTCCATGTTCACTTCCCATTCGCGGGGGGTGGCTGTACTCGTGGCCAAGACTGTACATTTTGAGCTCCGGGGATCCCTAGTAGACCCTCAGGGTAGATTTGTGTTTCTTTCTGTGCTGCTGTATGGGGAACCTTTCCTACTTATGGCGTATTATGTGCCCCCCCCATTTTCCTCTACTATCCTTATGGAGGGCCTGGATTTTATGATGTCAAACCCCCACATACCGGTACTCTGGTTGGGGGATTTTAATAATACCCTAAATCCTAGTTTGGACAGACTTCATACGGTGCCCCCGTCCTCTCCCCTACCCACCTCGACTAGATTTGCTAGACTGTTGACGGAATTTAACCTTTTTGACACCTGGAGAGCTACATACCCTGATAAGCTGGCCTACTCCTGTTACTCCTCTGCTCGTCAGTCCATGTCTCGCATAGATTTTATCCTGGTCTCCCCTTCCCTCCTCCCACGCCTGTTGGACGCTGGTTTCTCGGCTCGGGGTTTGTCGGATCACTGTCCCTACTGGGTGAAGATTAGTTGTGGCCGTGACCGTCCCCCCCCGGCGTGGAGGCTTAACCCACATTGGCTCGGGCTTCTTCCTGAGGAGACGGATGTGTCATCGGTCTGGAGACCGTTTTTTGCGGAGAATGACCATTCTGCTTCCCCTTCAGTGGTTTGGGAAACGTTTAAGCTACATGTCAGATCCCATTTAACACATGCAATCAACAGGATCAAGGCTGGGTCTGTGGAGAGCTATAACGGCGCTCTGCGCGATCTGGCTGCGGCGGAGCAGGCCTTCCAGGCGGCTCCAACGCCGGAGGGAGCCGCGCAGCTTAGCCTTGTGACTAGGGTGGTAGCGCAGATGGAATATGAAAGGGCTCGTAGGAAGTTATTTTTCCAAAAGCAGAAACTGTTTGAGCACGGGGAGCGAGCGGGTAAACTCTTGGCTTATCTGGTGCATTGCGAAGATAGGCCCCCGGTGGTGATTAAGTTGCGCTCACCACAGGGTTCTTTGACCGCTGATCCTGAGCAGGTGGCTGATTTGTTCAGGGAGTTTTTTCGGGATCTTTACACTTCTGTGGCCCCGGCGGATGATTCTCTAATGAATGCTTTTTTGGCCTCTATAGAACTCCCCCAATTGTCGGCCGAGCAGGTAGAGTCTTTGGAGGCCCCGCTTACGGTGGAGGAGATCGTGGAGGCCATATCGCAATTCTCGAGAGCCAAATCACCCGGCCTAGACGGCCTCCCAATAGAATTCTATTCAGCATACGCTGAAGACTTGGCCCCACGCTTGTTGGCGTTGTTTACAGATATCTTTGAGACCTCTGCTCTGCCCCCATCCATGAGAGAGGCTCTGGTGATTCTAATACCTAAGCCCGGTAAGGATCCGCATCGTCCGGAGTCCTACAGACCTATATCCCTTCTCCAGGTTGACGTGAAAATTTTGGCGAAACTCTTATCCATTCGGGTCAACAAGGTCATCCTCTCTCTGATCCACACCGACCAGTCGGGCTTCATGCCCGGCAGGAACACTTCCTTTAATTTGAGAAGGCTATTTATGAATTTACAGGCCACGCACGATAATGTGGGCTCCAGAGTGGTGGTGTCCTTGGACACCGCCAAAGCTTTCGACTCTGTGGAGTGGAAGTTTCTTTGGAGATGCCTGGAGGGGTTTGGCTTTGGCCCGCATTTTGTCCGCTGGGTGCAGGTTCTGTACCAGGCACCGGTGGCCAGGGTGTTGGCCAACGGCTGGACATCTGCTGCTTTCCCTCTTAGTAGAGGGACGCGACAGGGATGTCCGTTGTCCCCACTGTTGTACGCTCTGGTGGCGGAGCCCCTAGCCATTGCTATTAGGACCCACCCGGATATAGGCGGCCTTCGCGTGGGACCCTTGGAGGAGAAGATTAGCATGTACGCGGACGACACACTGCTGTTTCTGGCGGACCCAGAGGCCTCTCTCCATACAGCGTTGTCCCTGATTGGCCGCTATGGCCAATTCTCGGGCTTAAAAATTAACTGGGATAAGTCCCAAATCCTGCCCATCGACGATATCTCGTCGGTCCCCCACAGCCTTGAGTTCCCCTTGTGTAGGGTGGATCGCATTAAATACTTGGGAGTTCAAGTCACGACGAGAGCGTCTGATTATGTCCCGGACAACTTACTGCCTCTCCTTTCCATGGTTAAAACACGGACTCAGACTTGGGCTAGACTGCCATTGGGGGTCATGGGACGCATCAATCTGATAAAGATGGTGTTACTCCCAAAACTGCTCTATGTCTTGTGGCATTCCCCGATATATCTCCCACTCCGGTATTTTCTTCAATTGGAATCTCTCCTCAAACCGTTTGTCTGGGGATCCTCCAGGCACAAATTGTCCTGGCGGAAACTGAAGAATGCTACCAATCTAGGGGGGATGGCTCTCCCTGATTTTAATTTATACTATATTGCAGCGCAGCTGTCTCATTTTTTCCATTTTAATTCTTCTGATAGGGAAAGATTCCTAGCGCTCCTTGCACCGTCTCGGGCCCATGCACTCACAGATCCACTGTCTCTCATAGTCTCGGGTATACGGGGGGCAGATAGCAGAGACAGCAGGACTTCAATGCTGTATCACTATCGGAGGCTGTGGGATGTGGTCTCGAGCAAGCTGGCCCTCCCAGACCTTCACGAATACACCCCCTTGTGGTGTAATGCCTCCCTTCCTGAGTTCCAGACTATACCAGATGTGCATGTGTGGGTACGACACGGAATCTTATTCTTGTCTCATCTCCTCACAAATGGCAATATTAGGAACTTTGAGTCCCTCTCCACCAAGTTCCATCTTCCCCCCCATATGCATTATAGATATCTTCAACTGAGACACGCTTTTCAGGCACAATTCCCTCAACCTCTCCCTGCCCTTCCTCCAGTTCCTGTGCTGGAAGTGGTTAGCTGCTCGGACCCTAGTCACCTCATTTCGATTTTATATACTATGTTGCACGAGCCGGCGTCCACGGTCCTGGCTTATGTCCCTAAGGCTAGATGGGAGGAGGATGTGGGAGCCCTGGAGGATGACGAGTGGAGTGACGCCCTGGATACTTGTAAACTGGCCTCCCCTAAATTGTCCGACCGTCTTACGCAAATATATATCCTACATCGTGCGTATCTTACCCCCATCCTGACAGCCAAATACAGACGTGACACCTCAGACACCTGCCCTATGTGTAAACGGGAGCGGGGAACTTTTTATCACTTGTTGTGGAGCTGCCCAGAGGTTCAGGGCTACTGGGCACAGATAGTTAAATTCCTGCATGACACCATGGGCTCTCCTCTCTCACTGGTCCCCAAGCCGTGTCTATTGGGTATATTTCCTGACACCAGCATGAATAAGTATACCACTATCTTTCTGCATGAGGTCCTGTTCTCTGCCCGAAAGCTGATTGCGAGAAGTTGGATGCGAGATAGACCTCCTGCTTTTCATGATTGGCTGAGGGAGGTTAATGCCACTATTCCGTATAAGAAACTTCTATATAGTCATCGTGGATGTCCCACGAAAATTTACTAAGATATGGGACAGGTGGACCCAGGCCCCGGAGACGTGTATTGGACCCGGTCTCCCGTCCCCCTCCCCTACATAGTTCCCTGGTCCGCAGGCCATTCACAGTGTTCCTCGGTCCTCACGCCTCACGCTGTTGTGTAGTTGTTCCATGCCATCGATACTTGTCTGGGTTACTTTTCTGGGTATGTACTCGCAAATATGTCCTTTGATACTCATACCCTGTTGTTCTGGTCATAGCTTGGCTAATTATTTGTGGATTACTGCATTACCCTGTTACTGTTATTTGCACTTTTTTTGTTCAATAAAGAACTGTTTGATTAAAAAAAAATATAAGAAAAATAAATATCAAATTTTTTTTTTTTTTTCTTTTTAGAAAGACAGTGGTAGGTAAGCATACACTTACCTTAGTGTGGTCTTTTCTGAGATTTGGTTCTGCTGAAACTGAATGGAATGGAGTGATACTAATATTTTGAACAAGAGCACCAAAAGTTTGCGCAGCCCTTCACATAATAAAGGGGGACAGTACAGTTACTACACAAATCAAGACAAGAGGGTTAAAAAAGGACCCCACTTGTGAGGGCTACTACTGCCTCAATGCTTCTGGAAGTCTATGGAGCTGCCATTGTAGTAGCCAATTCTACTCAGAAATCAGCAAGGGCAGGAAGTAAATTGGCAGACGGATCACAGCATGGAGGCAAGTGTAATTAAATGAGGTATGGCCAAAGGTCTTTTGGCCCCATTTCTCCTCACAGAGCCGGTCCAAGCCTCTGCAGGGATCCTGACATTGTCGGGGTCCGCCCAGAAGCCTGGACCAGCAGTTGGCTCAGCACGCCGCTGAGAGCCTGAGCTATCTGCTCCCACCCCCACCACAGTCCAGCACTCCAGTGGGTACTGGAGGGGTAGACCAGAGTGTGGTGATTGACAGTCACTGGTCTGTGCTCAGAGCAGACCTGAGAACTGGGAGCGGTCTTTGATCGCTCAGTTCCAAGTTTAGAGCTGGTAGGGGACAGGTGCTGCATCTACATAGGTGAGTATGTAGGTATATTTTTATCATTCCTGCAATAAATAAATAATGGAGGCTGCAGGTTTAACACTATTTCTCCTTTTCAATGTTGGAACTGAATATGGATATTGGACTGATGGTTGAAAAAAGTATGCAGATACGGTTCTCAATCTTCTAATGTTAGTCTGGCACCAATTATTTCATACCGTATGCGAGAATATTTATGGCTATTCTTGTGCAGCCTACTAGTTTTTGACATTTTATGGTATTTCTCAGTTCATCAAGCTGCCGCAATCATAATAAATAAAATAATTTGGGGAGAGCACACAAGCATTCCTGTAGAAATGTGTGAATCAATGTTATGTATGTAGAAGTGAAGTTTTTGAAAGTGCTGCCTGCATGTTAAGTGTTAGTGTCGGTTCACACTACCGCGACTTGTCAGGCGACTGGGGCAGCCTGACAAGTCGCGGTCCATTGTGTGCTATGGGAACCTTTCTAATAGGAGCAACTCAAGTCGCTCCGACTTAGAAAATAGTTCCTGTACTACTTCGGAGCGACTTGCATTGACTTCCATTATGTGAAGTCCGTGCAAGTCGCGCCGCAGTCGCGGTGCACGCGACTTCACAGGTCGCCTCCGAAGTCATGCCCTCAGAGCTCTCCTCTCGACACTGCAGAGTGTATCTTCAGCTCCCCTTTATTTTCTCAATTCTCAGACAAGCTTAAAAATGCAGCACTTTGAATGGCTGTAGAGAAGAGAAGACTGCAGATAAACAGGTACATTTTATATAGGAGGATTGGTTCAATCTCTCTGTATGACCTGAGGATATTCACTTCACTGGGTATGTGGAAGAGGTAAACACCAACTTAAAGGCTGAATTAACACTGACTTGCAGTAAAATGTAGGGAAAATTATGTCGATTTCCATAAATTTTAAGTGCATTTTGACATGCACATTTCCTGTGACATCAAATCCTGTTCCTGCTTGTGGGTTACAGAAGGAGTGAGTGAAGACATATTCAATTTTGGAGAGTTAGGTAAACATGTATGGTGACTAGAAAGCACCTGCTCTGCACACTAGGGATCGACCGATTATTGGCAAAGCCGATAAATCGGGGAAAGTGCATATCGGCCCTCGATATATCGGAATCGGCCCCCGGAGGTTACCGATATTGCAGATATTTCAGGAAAGTGCTTGTACCGGAGTGATGCCTGCAACTAGAGGCATTACCCAGATACCGGCGTCCATAGCCGAGGGTCGGCTGTCTTGTAAAGACAACTGATGCGGCCGAGAAGCCGCTCGGCTGTCATTACAAGGAGCGGGAGGGGACGTCTCTCTTCTCTCTCCTCCCCCCTCCCCTCCCCTCCTCCCCCCTCCCCTCCCCTCCCCCCCTCCTCCCCCCTCCTCCCCCCTCCTCCTCCCCCCTCCTCCCCTCCCCCCTCCTCCCCCCCCCCTCCCCTCCCCTCCCCTCCTCTCCTCTCCCCTCCCCTCCTCCCCCCTCCCCCCTCCCCCCTCCCCTCCCCCTTCCGCAGCTCGCGCGATTCTCTTGTCCCACCGGGAGACCTGGGCAACCAGCCTGCACGGCCGCCGAAGACCCAATCAAAGCTACATTCTTCTCTGATCGGGTCTCCATACAAAAACCCAGAAGTGATGTCATGACGTCACTTCCAGGTACTGGCGCCCGATGAAAAAAAAAAAAAAAGACAGCATTCAAAACAGCCAACAGCCAGACCCCCAGATCCCTCCACAAGAGTACCTGTCTAGAAAAAAAAAAAAAATCCAAAAACAAACATTTTTAAAATGTACGAAAATATCAGCGCATATCGGCCAATACCGATATGCATTGGCCAAATCATCGGTAACGAAAAACCGATATTAGTCGATCACTACTGCACACATTGCTCTTCTCTGCTCTCCAATTTCCCAAAGATGGCTGCTGGTATGGGTGCTTCTAAAGGGACAAAATTAATGGCAAGACAGTTTTTTTTTTTTTCCTTTACAGGCGCTTTACACATTTACACGTGTTGCATTGCGTTAAAATGCATATATGTTGCATTTTAAAGCAAAGCAGCATTGTAACATGAATAGGACTCATTGAAAGAACAATTGTTTTAGGCGTCTATGCGTTTAACAGCATTATACAAGTGCCATAAAAACACAGATCACCACACTAGTGTGAATTAATCCTGAAATGAAAACCATTTCTCAAGGTGACTTCTATTGTCAGCAGCATGTCCTAGCTTTCTGCTTGCAGCGATCTGTGCTGTGATGCAGTTCCTGGCCACCACCAGGGGGTGCTGCATACAGATAGGAGATCTGCTCTGCATTTTGCTGAATGGCCAACCTGTCACCCTAGACTAGATTCATTAGAGCATAGCAGAACGCAGGAGAAAATGCTGCGGAAAACAGGTTTGAACTGTAAGTGAATGTCATTAGAGAAGATGTAATACGAATACAATGTAATGCCTTACTCCTCGATCTGCCAGGCTCCCTCCATCTGTGCGATAACACCAGAATGCAACAACCAGTGGAGAGTCCTAAAGAAGAGGCTTCAGGGGACGGATCACACAGATGGAGGAAGCCTGCCAGACCAAGGAAAAAATAAAATAAAAAATCTAGTACACCTTATTTCTATACTTCTAGATTTTATGAGCATTTAACCCTTGCACTGAAAGGGAAGTTCTTTGTAATTCCCTGAGTTGGGCTTTAAGTCACAGACCCACAAGCTGCAAATAAGCGGCGGCATTCCTTCTCCTTATACTTGTTCCGGGTCAGTGACTCAAACTGCACTGAAGGCAAAGCATCAGCATGACCACCTGGGAACTAGCGTACTTACAAAAGGAAATCGGCATCCTTCATTCTCTCATGATGGGTTCACATTAGATAGGAGTAATCCATCAAACTGCCATTTAACAGGTAATCAAACTGCCATTTTTAGGGCTCCAGGGACAAGTAAAAATATATACATTGTAGTGGAAAAAAAAAAAAATAGACAAAAGCGCACCAACCGCCTTCAATACAACTCATTTATTGGGGGCAAAAAATATGAAGGATTAGAATTACAAATAGAAGATTAAAACAGTGCTCATCTGTGAGCAAAGTCTGCCGACAAGGAGCCCACTCGCTGTGGTCAGGGGTCAACTGAAAAACAATAAAAACCTGACTTTGGTCTCTTTCACAGGACCGTTTCGATCAGGTCAGCCTATCTTTTTTTTTTTTTTAGATGGACCCGATTGGACAGTCCCATTCACCCATATGGACCAGCTGGTGTAAACCGACTTGTGTTCATTTACACAAGCCTACCTCCACCTACCTGGATCAGCATCATGGTTGCCCCCAAAGGGCCAATTGGATCTGTAAAACTAGATGTCCATAGCGCCCCCACCATCCCTTACATCCCAATGTACCCCCCTTGCCTTGTGCTGCTTGGGAAGAAGCTGGGTGCGGAGCTGGGAAGTAGAAAGTGCAGAGTCTGGAGTTAGCAGTTGAATGCGGAGACCAAGGGAGGCAGAGAAGAGAGAGTACTGCAGCTGCACGGAGAAGCACAGGATCTGGTGGAGGGGGTTCTGTCCTCTGCTGCCAAGTGCTGAAATAAGGGGGGGGGGGGGGGTGCCACAGCTGCAGTAGAGGTGCAAGGACAACAGAAATGGCTTGGCGGGCTAGATTCCGGCGGCAAGCCCTGTGTTTTACCCATGTGGCCTAGGCGGATCAGTTTGGAGGGCAGTCGGGTGCACACAGATAGCCGAGTCTAATGACATCTGGCCACCCATAGAGCACAGCAAAGCTTGCAGCTTTTGGGAGCACTATAAAATAACGGTATGTAGCCTCACCTACATACAGTAAATGATCCTGCAGCAGACGAGACCTTCTTTCCACTCCTGGAACGAAATCGAGTCAGGCTGAGTGCTGCCTTGAATTCTATAAATGTATAGACCCCTTCCTCTGATTGGCTGAGATGGAGAGGCGGTCTGATGACATACTGAACTCCGCCCCAGCCAACCAAAGGAAGATTTGCAATCCTGTGAATGGCGGAGCAGTACTCCGCTCGACTCGTTTTTGTTATAGAAGTGGGATGGGAAGCTCTTGTCCTGCTGCTGGATCACATACTGTATATAGTTGGGGTTACATACAGTTTATACAGCCTTTCCAGCTGCTGCAACCGTTAGTAAGGTAGATTGTGTGTTTGGACCCGTTTGGCTCAAACAAAATAATTTAAAGTTAAATGAAACCAAGAAAAAAAAAAAAAAAAAAGTACCAGTGACCTTCAGATGTAATGACATTTCTGAAGTTTTGCATTTCAGTGATAGGGTCCTCTTCTCTATTCTGTCAAGGGACACCAACTGTATGCCATATCTGCATGTTCTTCCTACTATTTCGGTTTCCTCTGACCATACCTGATCCAAAAAGCATACGGGTAGGTTACCTGGCATGTAATCAAGCTGGCCAGAGTGAATAAATGTGCAATTGTATGACAGGAACCTTCTACTGGAAGCTTTTATCTGGGCAGTGACTGAAGTGCTCTCTGTATAATGTAGCATAATAATTTCCTTTTAATTAATTTAAAAAAGCTTTTTTGGCTACACGTCTCTTGTGGGTTACAGTAATGCACTTAGTTGTGCTCTCCTGTGACCCAGAATAAGCCGACAGTGGCCTAAAGTCTGTCAGCTGACATCACATAGCCACGCTGATGGACAGTTGACTGAGTCTCTCAGTGTGCAGCTGAGAGTCAGAGCCAGCTGCTCCCACCCGGCACTCCAGTGAGTGCTGGACTGCTGTTTAGAGCAGACCAAGAACTGAGCAATCAGCGGTAATGCAATTGCTCAGTTCTCAGGCTTGGAGTTGGAGAGAGACCTCACAGTGATGCTGCAGCATAGATGCGAGTATGTATGTGTATGCCATAATACGTACCTCTTGGCTGCTTGTTTTGATCAGGAGTAAGGTGGGCTCATGTCCTTCAGAATGCAAGTAGAACCTGGAAACAGAAGGTCAGCCAGAATAAATGTCAATTTAAATGCCACTGGGAAAAAAAATTTTTTTTTAACATATGCAACTTCATATTAAATAGGATTTTGTATGCATTGCAAAATTGGAACACACAAGTTAAATGTTCTTTTACATGTAGGTATAGCTCCCGCCTCTAGGAGCTTTGGACCCTATATAGAAAGGGGCCTAACTCTTTCCAGGGTCTATACGTTGGCACCTACAAGCAGAACGGTGTCCTACGGTGAAGCCTTTCTTTAAATGTTCATTGGGGGATATGGGACTTTATTCTTCAAACATGTGTAAATGTCTAAAAGCAGTTCCTAAAATAAAATGTTAGATACACACACACACACACACACACACACACACACACACACCCCCCATCTGGAGAGTATTCAAAGCACTTCACTTTTCCCAAACTTTGTTAGGTTAAAGCCTATTCCAAAACGTGATAAATGTATTTTTTCCTTAAAATTCTACAAACAATACCCCATAATGACAACATGAAAGAAGTTGGTTTGAAATCTTTGGTTCCAATTACAGCCTCAAGACTTAGTATGATGCTACAACCTTGGAACACCTATCTTTGGGCAGTTTCTCCCATCCTTTGTAGGACCTCTCAAGCTCTAATCAGTTGTATGGGCGCATCGGTGCAAAGCCATTTTCAGATCTCTCCAGAGATGTTCAAATCTGGTTCAAGTCTGGGCCTGACATTCAGAGTTGTCCCCTAGCCACTACTTAGTTATCTTGGCTGCATGCTTAGGGTCTTTGTCCTGTGGGAAGATGAACCTTCACCCAGTCGGAGGTCCAGAGCAGGTTTTTATCAAGAACGTCTCTGTACATTGATGCATTCATCTTTCCCTCAATCCTGACTAGTCTCCCAGTTCCTGCCACTGGAAAAACATCCACTCAGCAAGATACTGCCACCACCATGCTTCACTGTATGGATGGTATTGGCCAGGTGATGAGCGATACCCGGTTTCCTCCAGACATGACGCTTGTCATTTAGGCCAAAAGTTTAATCTTTGTCTCATCAGACCATGTTTCTCATGTCGGAATCCTTCAGGTGCCTTTTGGCAAAACTCCAGGCAGGCCATCATGTGCCTTTTATTGGAGGAGTGGCTTTCGTCTGGCCACTCTACCATACAGGCCTGATTGGTGGAGCGCTGCAGAGATGGCTGTTCTTCTGGAAGGTTCTCCTCTCTCCATAGATAAATGTTGGAGCTCTACAAGAGTGACCATCAGGTTCTTGGTCACCTCCCTAAGGCTCTTCTCCCCCGAGCGGCCTGCTCTAGGAAGAGTGTTGGTGGTTCCAAACTTCTTCCGTTTATGGATGGAGGCCACTGTGCGCATTGCAGAAGTTTTTCTGTAGCCTTCCCCAGATCTGTGCCTTGATAAAAACCTGTTGGAGGCATATAGACAATTCCTTGAACTTCATGACTTGGTTTGTGCTCTGACATGCACGGTTAACTGTAGGACCTTATATAGACAGGTTTGTGCCTTTCCAAATCATGTCCAATTAACTGAATTTACCACAGGTGGACTCAATCAAGTTGTAGAAACATCAAGGATGATCAGTGGAAACAGGATGCACCTGTGATCACTTTTGAGTGTTATGGCAAAAGATGAAAAAAAAAAAAAATTATATGCAAGTGAATATTTTTTTTTTTTTTTTTAATAAATTTGCAAAGATTTCAAACTTCTTTCACATTGTCAGTCATTATGGCATATAGTTTGTAGAATTTTGAGGAAAATTTTTATTTTCAAGCTTACCGTGAAATCCATTTCTCTGAGTTTTACGGACACAGTGCTCCATATTCAGAACCATAGGGTTCTATTGCCCCCTACAGAAGTAGGACACTAGGCAGAAAAAAAAAAAAAAAAAAAAAAGGAAGAAGGACTTGGCTACACCTATGGGCAGTCCTAGCTGGTATACATCCCCCTCTCTGCTATAGGCCTTCAGTTTAGTAACAAGCCCTATCAGAAGTATCAAAACTCCATAGAGGGGTGGGTGCTGTCAATGAACTCAGAAATTGATTTTACGGCAACTACAAAAATACTAAAAAACAGGATCCCAACCTAAACAATACACCCCCAAAGAGGGAACAGACCCTCTAAACAGTAACCTGCAAAAGCCTGGGCCAAAGGAAGCATCTGCAGATGCCAGCACATCCATTTTGTAGAAGTGAAAGTGTGCACCGGTAACCAAGTGGCCGCCTTGCAAACCTGCGTCATTGACGTCGGATGACGGAAAGCCCAAGAAAACACTAAGTGCCCAAGTAGAGTGTGCCGTTACAAGAAAAAGGAGGAACCTGACCCTTAATAGAATAGGCCTGAGTCACCATCTGTCTGATCCTTTCGGAAATGGTCGCAGAAGAAGCAGACAGCCCTTTTCTTGGCCCATCCGTGATCAAACAGTGAGCCTGACCTCTGAAAAGACGCAGTGGCTGCTAGATACACCTCCAAATCACTCAAACCACATCCAAGGCATGCAATTCAAATTCCTTGGGAATTAATGGGCCTGGGACACAGGGAAGGCAACACAATGTCTTCAAATGGAAGTCCGTGACTACCTTAGGTAAGAACGGGCGTGGTCGAAGAACCACCTTATCTTTGTGGACCACCAGACCAAACAAAGCTACCTTCTGAGACAGCGTAAGCAGGGAAATCTCCCAATATTTTCAAAGAGGCTTTTGGAGAACAGAGCACCAAGCTCAAATCCAACAGCAGTAAAGGAGACCGCACCTGAAGTCAGGGGTCAAACCCCTTGGAAAAAAAAAAAAAAAAAAGTACACACCAATCAATGCATTACCAGGGGTCACTGAAAGAAGACCGCCAAGGCAGACACCTGGCCCTTGATGGTACTCAAGGCCAAATTCTGCTGGACACCTCGTTGAAGGAAGGTCAAAGCCACCAAAAAGGAACAAGGGTGAACACTGATCGACTCCCACCACTAAATGTACGCATTCCACGTACGATGGGAAATCTTTCTAGAAGTAGACTTCCGAGCCTTCAGCAATGTCAGGATAACCGACTCAGGCAAACTTCTATAATTCAGCACTTGGCTTTTAACAGCCAGGCCGTCAAAGCCAGCGACTGTAAAGCAAGATGGAAGATCGACCCTTGGGACAGCAGTTCCTCTCTGAGAGGCAGTCTCCAAGGAACATAAGGTCCAAAACAATATTAGTGAGGAATACGGAAAATTCCAGGTGAAATGTTCACAGCAACTTTAAGGTGCAGGTGATCCCACCACCAAGTTAGGACTGGCCCCTTACCAGAGCTGAGAAATTAAGGGCGTTTTGAATAGGAATCCAGATGGGAGAGGGGTGCTCAGGTGAGGATGGGTACTAAAAAGCACCACTCAAACGTGAGGATGAGCCTCTTATCAGATAGTAGACGGTATAGGGCTTATCATAGATTCTCCTGATGGTAAGTGTCCTCTATCCTGGGCAGCCTCGATCTGGATGATTCCCCTCTGGTGCCAGTGAATATGTCCACACGGTTTCTCATAAAGACAGAGACCAGACAATAGTGCAGTACCTTCTTAACATTTATTAAAAAATACAGGGTAGTCTTTAAATAATGCCTCGGGAATGGACCGAAGAGAGGGTAACCGTGGCCGCCTGCAGTGCGGTCCGCGGCAATGAATTATGACGATGCGGCGCTCCTTTCTGACGCGTTTCCTCCTAAAGCGGATGTCAATGGAGACAGGAGACAGGCTGAGGCAGTCTGCCTGCCAGTTTTCCACTCCTGGAATGTGTACGGCGGAGAGGGCCGTAACGAGAGTTATGCCCACCGGAGAATGCTACTTCGAGAGCCGCTAACACTTTGTTCCACCCTAGTAATTGACATAAGCCACCGCCATGTCATTGTCCGACAGGATCTGTACCGGGAGCCCCCGGAGCCGATCCCTCCAGTGATCCAGAAACAGCCTGATTGCCCGAAGTTCCAAGACATTGAGCAGTAGGGTGGATTTCTCCAGCGTCCAACAACCCTGAGCGGAGCTCAGTCCCAGGGCACCTTCCCACTCGGAAAGACTGGCAACCGCAGTGACCACTGCCCAACAATACAAGGGGAGAAAAGATTTACCCTGCCAAAGACCCAGAAAGAGAAGCCACAAGACCAGGGAACCCCTGGCTTCCCAGCTCAGCTGAATCTGTGTATAGAGACTTTGGACACTTGTCCCATTTTACCAGGATCTCACCTTGGAGGGACCTCAGACTGTGCAAACGAAACTGCCTCAAAGTAGACCCCATCAGTAGAGATCGACCGATTATCGGCAACACCGATATATCGAGGGGCGATCTGCTTTCAGCCAGCCAGCCACCACAGGGTGACACCAAGCCAGCCAGCCAGCCACCACAGTGGGACACCAAGCCAGCCAGCCAGCCACCACAGTGGGACACCAAGCCAGCCAGCCACCACAGTGGGACACCAAGCCAGCCAGCCACCACAGTGGAACACCAAGCCAGCCAGCCAGTCACCACAGTGGGACACCAATCCAGCCAGCCAGCCACCACAGTGGGACACCAAGCCAGCCAGCCACCACAGTGGGACACCAAGCCAGCCAGCCACCCACCACCGTGTTCCCTGCAAGCCAGCCAGCCACCCACCACCGTGTTCCCTGCAAGCCAGCCACCCACCACCGTGTTCCCTGCAAGCCAGCCACCCACAACAGGGTGACACCAAGCCAGCCACCCGGCCACCACAGTGTTCCAGCAAGCCAGCCAAACACAACAACAGGGTGCCAGCAAGCAAGCCACCCACACTGCCAGGCGTCAGCCAACGATCCACAACAGGGTGACAGCAAGCAAGCCACACTGCCAGGCGTCAGCCATCAACCCACAACAGGGTGCCAGCCAGCCACCCAAACTGCCAGGCGTCAGCCTCCGATCTACAAGGGTGCCAACAACTCAGCAAGCCACCCACACTGCCAGGCGTGAGCCACCGACCCACAACAGGGTGACAGCAGCCAGCCACCCCACACTGCCAGGCATCAGCCACCAACCCACAACAGGGTGCCAGCAAGCAAGCCACCCACACTGCCAGGCGTCAGCCACCGACCCACAACAGGGTGATAGCAGCCAGCTACCCCACAACAGGGTGCCAGCAGGCAAGCCACCCACACTTCCAGGGGTCAGCCACCAACCCACAACAGGGTGCTAGCATCTTCAGCAAGCCATTTTTTTAATCTTTTTTGTGTCTTTCAAATTGAAATAGAGATGGATGAGGAGAGAAAAAAAAAAAAAGTAAAAAGTGTGGTCTGGGACTATTTCTCGTCTCAACCTTCTCCAGGAAAAGCAACAGTGTGCAACACATGTACAGACATCATAGGCATGGGATCAGTAACTGCAAAAAACAAAAAAATACGTCAAATCTTTGGGACCCTCTAAGAGTTCATCATATTAAATTATATCATGCAGCACAGAAAAAACAAAATGAATATCAATGTGATTTTGAAATACCTCCTCCACTATCCCAGGCAACAATAACAGATATGTTTCAGAAAAAAGTGTCACTGTCTAGATTCAGATGGAAGGTCCCAACTGCTGGACAGAGTAATCGCAGAGATGATGGTCACCGATAACCAGCCATTTACAATGGTGTCTGACTCAGGATTTAAGCGGTTGATATCCATACTTGAGCCAAGCTATACACTGAAGAGTGAGAAGTATTATCGAACAGAAATGCTGGGAAAGAGTCACCAAAAGGTCGTTGACAAAGTAAAGGCTATGCTGCAATTAGAGAATGCTGGCAACTCACTCTTATCCATGAATGACTGCTGGTTAGGACAAACAGAGTCCGGCAACTCATTAATGATTCTTACATGCCACTTCATTGACAGTGGGTGGACAAAAAGGCAATTGGTTCGATACAAAAATGATGCAAGGATACTGAGTACAGTAGAGAAAGGTTTCTAGGCATGCTTGAAGACTGGGGAATCAACAAAGACCGAGTGATGCTTGTGCTACTTCGAGAGACTGGAGCAAACCTGCGGAAAGGAATGAGGCTTGATGATAGGTCATACCTCAGTGTCATGGCACACAACACCCTCCAACTTTCAAATGATGGTCTGTCAAGCCAAAGAGCTTTGATTGATATGAGAAGCATGAACAGATTAAAAATGTTGTGCTTGCAAGTCTTTTGAATCTTCAATACAAGAACAATGCTTTCTCTTCTGATGATGTACTGGCAAAGGCAAAACAATGGCTGACAGAAGATATTTAACAGGAGGTTCCTGCTGAAAGACCTTGTTTGGATCACTATTTTGATAATCTGAAAGAGCAGAATGCTGCAAAAAACAGAAAAATGTCCAAAAATATGTCAAAACAGAAGAGAACTGCTTCGTGGTCGAATTGATCAGTAAATTTTCAGTGTTTTATTGGGGCCTTGGATGATTCAATTTCTTCTGAATCTGCAATAATGAGCCTGGATGATGAACTTTATCTCTATTTGAAGGAACCAGAAATTGACAGAAGAAGTGATCCTCTTCAGTGGTGGAAAGAAAATGAGGCACGCTACAAAAGACTTGCTTCCCCTGCTAGAAGATATCTCTATCTGCTCCTCTGTCCTCCTGAGCATGTTTATGAAGTGGCAGAATTATATGAACAAAACAGAAACCCTTTAACAGGTGACCATGGACATGCTGAAATGTGATGCTTTCTTCAGTATAATATTGTTCTACTTAACTGGAAGTATTGAAAAAAAGAGTAGTGTCCACTCAAATCCATTGTGTAGCTGTCGCCTAACTTTTGCTAGCAGTTTTGCACTGACTGCAGTAAATCATTGCAATGAGTGCACTACTGCACCAGTAGTCCACTGACTCCAGTCCAAACCACTGTCTAGCTGTTGCCTTGCTTTTTTTCTAGCAGTTTTGCACTGACTGCACTGCAGTAGGGATTCAAAATTATTGCAGTGATTGAGTGCACTACTGCAGCAGTTTATTATGCATTAATGAATAAAAGAGAGAGAACAGAGCAGCGCCACCTGAGTGTAGTATTAAAACAATACTTTATTGGCATAAAAGGTAATGCACTTACATGAGTGATAGGAAAGCAGGCTTTACAGCAAGTCATCCGATCCACTGCAGGGGAGGCAGGAGAGGTGTAGACAGCCCTGGGTCCTGGCTGTGTCAGTGGCTTCTGGCACTTCTGATGTCCTGTTGGAGTCACAGCTTCTCCCTCATCACATCCGGTGGAAGCGGGGTGGTGCTAGCGTTCGAGGCATGCATGCCCCTTCGTCAGGCATTGTCTACAGACCAAAGGAAGCTCCCTCTTATATGGCTAGAGTTGGAGCCAGTGTCATCAGTTGTCAAGGAGATGGGGGAGTGGCTTGGAGCAGAGAGGAGCTAGTGTACAGCTGTGAGAGATAAGGGCTGAACATCCTAGGCTGATTAACCTTATGTGCACTTGTTAGGAGTATTATGAGCAGTTCAGCTAAGATTGGACACATACTTGGATTGGATTGGGTGTCCTGATGGAAGTTCCCTCATGGGGATTAGGGGGCTGCTGTATAGTAGAGGGGAAAGAGGGGGGTAATTTGTACGGTGTCTATGCGCACAAGTGAGACTGATGTGTGTGAATCGCACGTGCTCACATGATGATAAAGGATGAGCCTAAGTTTTTCCCCTATGTGCACTTGTGTTAAGTATTATTAGGAGTACTTATAGAGATGGTATTTAAATAATGAGGCGCTAAGGACCGATAGGGTCAGACAAAGGAGAGAAAAAAAAAAAAAAAGAAGAAAAACCACGTGATCCTAATGCGGTTTGGAATTGAACAGATATACGGATATACTGTAAATGGATTATGGACAAGTGTCTTTGCTGGGGGCTCCTGTCGGGAGTGGAGGGGAAGGGGGTGGGTTTTGTAATGGTGTGTGTGCGGTGTTCATGCGCACAAAAGCGGCGAATCGCACGTGCATGTTTATCCATAGATTTGCGTATGTTTGCATGTCAATGTCCACATGTACCTGACATACAAGCATTCGGCCTCTACAAACCTAATCCACTTCCCAGTAAAGAAAAGTCAGACTACAACAACTGAACAGCCCCGGCGATTCACTACCACCTTCCACACGTTTGACCTGCAATCATGTCACCCATGGAATTCGTGGTTTACTGCCTGTCTTGCCCCTGCGGCCTGCTATATGTAGGCCGCACCATACGCACTCTGCGGAAAAGGTTCGGGGAGCATAGACGCTCCGTTGAAGCTGGTTCTGACAAACTCAGTGTCCCCAAGCATTTCCTCCAACACCACCACCAGTCCTCAAGAGAATTGAAAGTATGGGTCATCGAATCCATCCCCCAAAAGCTTCCCCCAGCCGAAAGATTTAAACGGCTATGCAACCGTGAATCCTATTGGATTTATCGCTTGGATACTTTGGCCCCCGGGGGCCTCAACGAAGAGCTAGAGGTCAATCCACTATTATAAAACCGATAACTATTCTCCTAATCGAACACAAGCCACCCTGTATGTCAGGTACATGTGGACATTGACATGCAAACATACGCAAATCTATGGATAAACATGCACGTGCGATTCGCCGCTTTTGTGCGCATGAACACCGCACACACACCATTACAAAACCCACCCCCTTCCCCTCCACTCCCGACAGGAGCCCCCAGCAAAGACACTTGTCCATAATCCATTTACAGTATATCCGTATAGCTGTTCAATTCCAAACCGCATTAGGATCACGTGGTTTTTCTTTTTTTTTTTTTTCTCTCCTTTGTCTGACCCTATCGGTCCTTAGCGCCTCATTATTTAAATACCATCTCTATAAAGTACTCCTAATAATACTTAACACAAGTGCACATAGGTGAAAAACTTAGGCTCATCCTTTATCATGTGAGCACGTGCGATTCACACACATCAGTCTCACTTGTGCGCATAGACACCTTACAAATTAAACCCCCCCCCTCTTTCCCCTCTACTATACAGCAGCCCCCTAATCCCCATGAGGGAACTTCCATCAGGACACCCAATCCAATCCAAGTATAGTATACAGTGGCGGCTGGTGCTCAAAATTTTTTTTTGGGGGGGGGGGGGGGGGGCGCAAAAAGAAAAATGTAATAGGTATTGCTTCGCGCCAAAAAAACGCAGTAAAAAAATTGCGTGACTTTGAAGCTGTGCCCCCTTCAATGCAATGAACACTGTGCTGTGCCCCCTTCAATGCAATGAACACTGTGCTGTGCCCCCTTCAATGCAATGAACACTGTGCTGTGCCCCCACAATGCAGAGTTCAGCGTGCATGCCCCTTTCAATTCAGAGCGCCACAGCATTGTCCCCAATCACTGCAGAGCGCCACATCATTGTCCCCCAATGATTGCAGAGTGCCACAGCATTGTACCCCAATGATTGCAGAGTGCCCACAGCATTGTACCCCAATGATTGCAGAGTGCCACAGAATTGTACCCCAATGATTGCGGAGTGCCCACAGCATTGTACCCCAATAAATGCAGAGTGCCCACAGCATTGTACCCCAATAAATGCAGAGTGCCCACAGCATTGTACTCCAATAAATGCAGAGTGCCCACAGCATTGTCCCCCAATAAATGCAGAGTGCCCACAGCATTGTATCCCAATAAATGCAGAGTGCCCACAGCATTGTACCCCAATAAATGCAGATTGCCCACAGCATTGTCCCCCAATAAATGCAGAGTGCCCACAGCATTGTCCCCCAATAAATGCAGAGTGCCCACAGCATTGTCCCCCAATCAATGCAGAGTGCAGCGTGCGTGCTCCCTTCAATTTAATGCACTTACCTGGCGGCGGCGGGTTCTTCCCTCCTCGATCCAGTCCGTCCTCTCTGCGGCGGCGGGAAGGAGAGCGGCTTCTCCCTCGTCCTCCGAGCGGCGGTGACGGTGAGTGACTGACTCACGCACCGGCACCGCCCCCATTGTGACGTCAGGGATCGGATGTCCTGGATGATGATTGGTCCAGGCTGGAGACTGGACCAATCACAGCCAGGATATCCGAAAGTGGGGGTGTCCTATCGCAAGGACTTGCGATCGGGTTACGCCCCCAGAAGGCTGCCGATCGGCGCCTCTTCTGGGACGTAACCCCATCCCCCCCCCCCCCTAGCCACCACTTCCATTACAGAGGCCGGCTAACCCAATTTTTTTTTTGTAAAACTTTGTGTTCGCTTTGTCATTTTTTTTTTTTCGTTAGGGGTAGGGGGGCGGCGCCCTGGCGCCCCCTATGCACGGGCCGCCACTGATAGTATATCTTCTCCAGTTGAAGCATATTCATATATGTGTCCAATCTTAGCTGAACTGCTCATAATACTCCTAACAAGTGCACATAGGGTTAATCAGCCTAGGATGTTCAGTCCTTCTCTCTCACAGCTGTACACTAGCTCCTCTCTGCTCCAAGCCACTCCACCATCTCCTTGACAACTGATGACACTGGCTCCAACTCTAGCCATATAAGAGGGAGCTTCCTTTGGTCTGTAGACAATGCCTGACGAAGGGGCATGCATGCCTCGAACGCTAGCACCACCCCGCTTCCACCGGATGTGATGAGGGAGAAGCTGTGACGCCAACAAGACATCAGAAGTGCCAGAAGCCACTGACACAGCCAGGACCCAGGGCTGTCTACACCTCTCCTGCCTCCCCTGCAGTGGATCGGATGACTTGCTGTAAAGCCTTTTAAATGTGTTGATCTGTGTTTGCAGCGCTGCTCAAAAGTGTTGATGTGTAAATATACCATAAATTACAATAAAATTCAAAAGTGCATATTGAAATTCATATGTGCATAATAAATAAATATATAAAGCTGCATAATGAAATGAATCATCAAGTGCAATAGTGCTGTGCTGAAATTGTGTATAAACGACCTGTTAAATATCACCATAAAACAAGTGCAGTAATAAAACTCATATAAAGTCCATAATAAAAGTCCTTTTTCAAATTATAAAGTGCTGGTGCTCATCCGTGTTGCTTGCGGGGTCTCCCCCTTTGTGGATGTACTTACCACAATCTGGTTTAAACTGAGCAGGTAATGGTAATCATGATGATCTTTGAATTCAATATTGTTGACTAGAATTCCAATAAAGACTCCTTTTCCTCTTTGAATACTCCCAAGTGTCCTCATAAAAAGAAAAAACTTTCCATGGTGAAGCCCGTTTAAAATTGCAATTTATTAGGGTTAACAGACAATGGGATACTCACAAACATAGTATTGTAAAAGACATGTAAAACACTCGGCTCGGTGGTTAACTGCTCCCGCAGCGTGCGCTTCACCGACCGGATATCATGTGACAGGGCTCTCGGCCAATCGCTAGACGCGTTTCGCTGTTGAACACAGCGTCTTCTGTAGCTAGCTATCCGAGCCTGTCATTACGCTTAAATAGTATTGTGCTGTGCATCTCTTCCGGTTACCACTATTTCTCTACTTAAAAGTTTCTCCTCACTCCCCAATGTAATATTTGGTCATGTCTCCTGGCCCGATATATTAGTCTAATCCTTTATTAAACAACAATAATATAGTTACGATCGTTCTGAAAAGTCCATTTGGCTTAATGGACACCCTGCCCTCTAGTGGTGAGATGAGACCTCCTCTCTCTAAGTGACATCAATTCGAGTTGTACTACAATTAGTTTGATACCGTGTATTTACATACATCGTACAAGATGGCACACGATACCTAATTCTATGTTACTGGTTAGGATATGTACAATGTATATATAAATGTAATATGTTAATATACTTAGTTACGATATTAACTTGTGCTGCCACCTAACGGTAAAGACTAGCATTAATCCTATGCTCTTTGTTTCACGATTGTACCCATACACTTTCCAATGGCATACAATCTCTGTTACTTTAATAAATACATATATAAATAAATGTCATATAGGTATAAGGAAAAAGGATTTTAAAAAAGGTTTCAAGCTTGAATTAACTGAGGTTATTGTACATTCATGTTAAAATTATATATTAATATTGTATGTTAAAATTAAATAAATAAATAATAGCATCTCTAAAATTCTTTAAAAATCATTTATGAAGCAGTTGATATCTATTTCGATGTTTAAACCCTTCGGCGTCATGCTGTCAAGTTTATGGATCCACCATGTCTCATTTCGAGAGAAAGTTTCGGGAAAGTGTATGGGTACAATCGTGAAACAAAGAGCATAGGATTAATGCTAGTCTTTACCGTTAGGTGGCAGCACAAGTTAATATCGTAACTAAGTATATTAACATATTACATTTATATATACATTGTACATATCCTAACCAGTAACATAGAATTAGGTATCGTGTGCCATCTTGTACGATGTATGTAAATACACGGTATCAAACTAATTGTAGTACAACTCGAATTGATGTCACTTAGAGAGAGGAGGTCTCATCTCACCACTAGAGGGCAGGGTGTCCATTAAGCCAAATGGACTTTTCAGAACGATCGTAACTATATTATTGTTGTTTAATAAAGGATTAGACTAATATATCGGGCCAGGAGACATGACCAAATATTACATTGGGGAGTGAGGAGAAACTTTTAAGTAGAGAAATAGTGGTAACCGGAAGAGATGCACAGCACAATACTATTTAAGCGTAATGACAGGCTCGGATAGCTAGCTACAGAAGACGCTGTGTTCAACAGCGAAACGCGTCTAGCGATTGGCCGAGAGCCCTGTCACATGATATCCGGTCGGTGAAGCGCACGCTGCGGGAGCAGTTAACCACCGAGCCGAGTGTTTTACATGTCTTTTACAATACTATGTTTGTGAGTATCCCATTGTCTGTTAACCCTAATAAATTGCAATTTTAAACGGGCTTCACCATGGAAAGTTTTTTCTTTTTATGAGGACACTTGGGAGTATTCAAAGAGGAAAAGGAGTCTTTATTGGAATTCTAGTCAACAATATTGAATTCAAAGATCATCATGATTACCATTACCTGCTCAGTTTAAACCAGATTGTGGTAAGTACATCCACAAAGGGGGAGACCCCGCAAGCAACACGGATGAGCACCAGCACTTTATAATTTGAAAAAGGACTTTTATTATGGACTTTATATGAGTTTTATTACTGCACTTGTTTTATGGTGATATTTAACAGGTCGTTTATACACAATTTCAGCACAGCACTATTGCACTTGATGATTCATTTCATTATGCAGCTTTATATATTTATTTATTATGCACATATGAATTTCAATATGCACTTTTGAATTTTATTGTAATTTATGGTATATTTACACATCAACACTTTTGAGCAGCGCTGCAAACACAGATCAACACATTTAAAAAGCACTTGCACTTTTATTGCAGCTAGCAGCTCATTCATCTGTTTTAATTAATTAATTAATTTAATTATTTTACCATAAGCGCGAGGTACACTAGTTTCACATTGCTGTAAAGCCTGCTTTCCTATCACTTATGTGAGTGCATTACCTTTTATGCCAATAAAGTATTGTTTTAATACTACACTCAGGTGGCGCTGCTCTGTTCTCTCTCTTATTTATCTACCATGCAGAGTCTCCTCCTAACTCTGATAGAGCCGGCGGCCACCCAGCCATCCATCTGTACATAGACTCTGCTCCATGGACTCTGTATCTATATACACCTGAAACATTTATCATTGTGTTTATCAATATTTTTTGATTCTTTATATCTGCTTTTATATCTATTGTTTACATTCATTTTTATAATTTTCCCCTCACACTGTGGGTTTAATAGCGCCGGTCCAGCATCTGTCATATTATGCATTAATGCACAATCAGAATGATGTGAAACTAAATGCCCTGTAATTGAAGTTTTCCTATCAGTTCTCATGCAGTTAAGGTGTGAAAAACGAGCCCTTAATGTTAAAATTGTTAATAAAGTTTTATATGGTCAGTAACAGATTTGAGTCGAACTTTGTGTTTATTTTGCAAAATTTTAAATACCCTATTTTCCGCGTATAAGACGACCCCCCTAATTTTCATCTACTGGTAATACTTATACTTAGGTTACCTTGGAGATATTATACTCTGCGTATAAGACGACCCCCCATTTTTGGGGGATTTTTTTGAGGTTCAAAAGTAGTCTTATACGCCAGAAAATACAGTAGTAATGAAAAAACGATATTGGTCGATCACTAATATACAGTGCCTTGAAAAAGTATTATTTCCCTTGAAATTTTCCACATTTTGTCATGTTACAACCAAAAATGAAAATGTATTTTATTTGGATTTTTTGAGACCAACACAAAGTGGCACAGAATTGTGAAGTGGAAAGTAAACAGTAAATGGTGAAGAAATTTTACAAATACCTGATACCCCAAACTAAAATCTAGTGGAAACAATTGCCTTTAGAAGTCACCTAATTACTAAATAGTCCCCACTTGTGTATAATTTAATCTCTGTATAAAAACAGCCATTTTGTGAAGCCCTCAGAGGTTTGTTAGAGAACCTTTGAGAACAAACAGCATCAGGAAGGCCAAGCAACACACCAGGCAGGTCAGGGATAAAGTTGTGGAGAAGTTTAAAAGCAGGGTTAGGTTATAAACATCCCAAGCTTTGAACATCTCATAAAGCAGTGTTCAATCCATCGTCCGAAAATTGAAAGAGTATGGCACAACTGCAAACCTAGCAAGACTTGGCGGCCCACCAAAACGGACAAACTGGGGAAGCATTAATCAGAGAAGCAGCCAACATGGTAATTCTGGAGGAGCTGCGGAGATCCACAGCTCAAGTGGGAGAATCTGTCCACAGGACAACTATTAGTCGTGCACTCTACAAATCTGGCCTTTATGCAAGAGTGGCAAGAAGAAAGCCATAAGAAGTCTCGTTTGCATTTAGCGAGAAGCCATGTGGGGTACACAGCAAACATGTGGAAGAAGGCGCTTTGGTCAGATGAGACCAAGAATTGAACTTTTTGGCCTAAAAGCAAAATGCTATGTGTGGCAGAAAACTAACACTGCACATCAACCTCAACACACCCCATCCCCACCGTGAAACATGGTGGTGGCAGTATCATGTTGTGGGGATGCTTTTCTTCAGCAGGGACAGGAAAGCTGGACAGAGTTGATGGGAAGATGGATGGAGCCAAATACAGGGCAAGTTTAGAAGAAAACCTGTTAGAGCCTGCAAAAGACTTGACTGGGGCAGAGTTTCCCCTTTCAGCAGGACAACGACCATAAACATACAGCCAGAACTACATGGAATGGTTTAGATAAAAGCATATTCATGTGTTAGAATGGCCCAAAGTCCAGACCTAAATCCAATTGAGAATCTGTGGCAAGACTTGAAAATTGCTGTTCAGACGCTCTCCGTCCAATCTGACAGGACTTGAGCTATTTTGCAAAGCATGGGCAAAACATTCACTCTGGATGTGCAAAGATGTTAGAGACATCCCCAAATGACTTGCAGCTGTAATTGCAGCGAAAGGTGGTTCTACAAAGTATTGACTAAGGGGGGGGCTGAATACAAATGCAAGTCACACTTTTCAGATATTTGTAAAAAAAAAAAAAAAAATTATAGATAGATAGATAGATAGATAGATAGATAGATAGATAGATAGATAGATAGATAGATAGATAGATAGATAGATAGATAGATAGATAGATAGATAGATAGATAGATAGATAGATAGATAGATTATATATATATATATATATATATCTATCTATCTCATTTATCATTTTCCTTCCACTTCACAATTATGTGCCACTTTAGGCACTTTTCCACTGCAAGTACCGGCTCGGCTCTATTCGGCCCGGTTTGCTTTTCCACTGCTGGTACCGCATGGTATAGTGTCGGAACGGTTCGGTACGGTATAGGTTTGCTTTTCCACTAAAGTAGTACTAAAGTTAAGTGGGTGGGATAACAACGGGGTGGGTGGGATTCTCTGACCAATCAGTGGCTAGTAGTGACTGCATGCAAAGGATTGTGGGATATGGTACCAGTTTGGTACCTGTTGGAACCACAATGGAGTAGGTACTGTTTTTTCAGAGCCGTACCGTACCGTACCATTCGGTTCCATGCAGTGGAAAAGCAAACCTATACCGTACCGAACCGTTCCGACCCTATACCATGCGGTACCAGCGGTGGAAAAGCACAAAAGCGTGCCGAACCGTTCGGTTCCATGCAGTGGAAAAGCGCCATTTGTGTTGGTCTATCACATAAAAGCCCAATAAAATACATTTACGTTTTTGGCTTTAACGTGACAAAATGTGGAACATTTCAAGGGGTATGACTACTTTAAGGCACTGTAGCCACTAGATGAAGGTGAGCCTCTTGATGTGCTTAGTGTCCAAACCTCCTAGAGATGGGAATGTGTGTCATCACTTACACAATAAAGGCAAAAGTCCTGGGTCCTGTAAAATTCTGCCCCTTGACTACACCACTCAAAAAATAAATAAATAAAGAAATAAATAAATAAAAAAAAAGGCACCTACAAGACAAAGTTCTAAAATCTCCATGACCAATCAGGCGTGGGAACTTCCCATTACATTTGGAAACAAATATTTTCAGGACAGGGATAAATGAGACAGCATGTGACATAGTACTGAAATGTTTAGCAATATGTTCCTCATTGTAGGGTAAGCATGTTTATGAATGTCTGTGCAACAGTTCCATTTCTCTTTGCCGCTTTCTAGAAAAACAGTTTATTAGTTTGCAATAAAAGACAAAGGAATTTGTGATTGAGTTCCAGTGTTTTCTCCATTTGAACTCTTGTAACTAAAGGGAGTACGAGGGGAGCTCACATGTTACTGCGGAGAGGAGATTCAGGACACTTGCAGTGGACTGGAGAAGCCATCTTTAAATGGTATGAGCAGGCCACTAGTCGGTCTGCATTCAATACTGAGGCCCATTAGTACCTGTAGTTATTACATGACAGGTTTATTTTAATGGAAGTCCTATTCATTCATGTTATTGGAACACAAAGCATACAAACATGGTAGACTTTTAGGATTCAAATATAATACAAAAGCAGGACCACATAGCAAAAAAAAAAACAGTATAATGTGTGAATCTGACTCCAGTAAATAAAGACCGCTTGCTACAGCTTACTGTCTTACCACTACTACCCTTTTGGATTGCTTTATTGAATAGGCCTGGCAGTAGAAATACCTTTGGACAAAAGCTAGGAATTCACATCTTGTGCCTGATAAAGTCATCTTGTGTATCAAAATTACATTGGATGGAACTCTACCCAAGCATGGGTAGGGATTAGAATCACCATCAGGTTTCCATTGCTCTTTGTGCCCCCATTTGGGAGATTTACCAATGCTTCCTGTCCTGGTGACAGGACAGGAAAAAATACCCAACAGCACACAGAGGATCTAACCCTTCAGTACAATTGCAGGTAAAAGCTTTTTTTTTATTATTATTTTAGTTTTGGGTAGTCTTTTTTTTTTTTTCTTTTTAAATCGGTGTGTGCCCCTGGGAGAGTCACCCTCTAATTGTACAGTTTGCCATTATCATTCAGGCAAAAAAAAAAAAAAAAATATCCCAAATGTAGGATTGTTCCCCCCCCCCCCCCCCCCAAAAAAATAAAAAAAAAAAGAGAGAAGGGGGCAATCTTCCAATGGGGACACTAGTTCTGGTGGTGACTTGGGGTATTCAAAAGAATCCCTTCATTTGCAGGGATTTCCTCTCACTTCCTGTTTGGCTATGGGACAGGAAGGAGGTAAAATTTCCCCAATGAGCAAATATGGCAAAAAAAAACAAAAAACCTATCCGGGGTTATAACCCTTCCTTCCTCTAGGCAAACCCCCCCCCCCCGTTTTTTGATATAGTCCCATTTGAAGAAGTTTTGCTTGGGGGGGGGGGGGGGGGGGTGGTTCAACTAAGAATCCAGCTGGCAGCAGAAATAATAGTAGCGACACTGCAGAAATCCGGGGCTCTTACCTGCCGAGGCTATTGCCATGCTCCTGGTTGGTGAAGAGCAGCAGTGGCTGGCAGAGGGCAAACCTTTCCGGAATCCAGGACCAGATGTCTCGCATCTCCTTCACGCTCACAATCTCAGACTTGAAGTTTTCGGCATGTACAGCCAAGTGGACATTCTGTCTGTCAGACACAAAGTGTTACAGAAATCCATTAGCCTGCATTATATACTTTGGCTGTATATCCATTTTGAAAGTCCTAACTGGTCACTTGCATGGCAAGTTTAAGATCAGGTTATTTTTTTATTTTTTTTTTTACTAGTAAAGTTTTTTGGATTCTAGCTAGAGAACCAGTCATCTACAAAACTGAATTGTGTGCAGCCTAACCAATTACATTACTGCTCCTCAGTATGGCTTAGCTTCAAGAGGAATCCCTGAATAAGGATTGCCACGTACAGCACATTAACAGATGTTCCAGATGTCAAGCATCAATTTCGACATTCGTGCCAGTCCTGCTGTCCTAGGAAACGATAATGAGCACCTGTAGGGGGGGGGGGGGTGGTTGTTCAGATGTTTTACACGTTTTCAGCTTGCTTGAAAAATCTTTCTATAAGTGGGCCCGATTCTTTACCCTTTTATTGAAAGGAAAATGTGAAGGAAGCACGGCAAGTAAGCCATTGGGGGTCGATTTAAAAAACTGGAGTGCAAAATCTGGTGCAGCTCTGCATAGAAACCAATCAGCTTACAGGTTTTTGTCAAAGCTTAACGGAACAAGCTGAAGTTAGAAGCCGATTGGCTACCATGCACAACTGCACCACATTTTGTACTCCCCAGTTTTAGTGAATCGACCCCACTGTTACAGCCCGTCAAGGTGGTTCAACTTGCTTGAGGAAGGGCAGATTTTTGTACACCTGTTTCCCCAGGGAGGAGATGTTGGTTTGTCTATTTTAGAATGGCCACATCACACTGCAATTTTGTAGAGGTGGTTTGCAGCAGTTGCAGAATGGCTCCCCTTTACCCTTAAGGGCCGTACGCATGGGCTGAATATCAGGCAGCATCAGCCAGTTCAAAAGAAACTGGCTAACATTTGGCCCGTGTGTACGGCAGCCCGTCCGACAGAAGCTGGTCATTAGGTCAGCTTCTGTTGAAAGGGCATGACCGGAAAAGGTCTGCCGATTGGCATCCAATCAGCGCTCGAAGCCAATGGCTGAGAATGCTGACCAGAGTGTTCTAGCACAGCGGCTCCTCTTGATCTGGAGCCACTTTATGGGAAATGGTTCCTTTGCCATGGTCATTGGTATTCTGGAATGGTCCTAAAATAATAAAAATCAGGGAAATTTGTAGAGGCCACAACTTTGCTGGTGTGTCAAGGCACTTAGCTCGGGGCTGTGTCTAAAAAGCAATGTCTTGGCTCAGTTTGGAGATAAATCATCTCCATCCTCAAACAAATGCAGCACACGTAGGGTATTTTTTGCACCAAATAGACTCAAATGTTGCCATACTAAAACGTAGCTAAAATATCCGATACTACACAAGCCACTGTTCCCATTACTCTACAACAGATCTATTCATTCTGCTGTCCATGAGCTCAAAAAATGTTATTTTAGCATCCAAGAAGAACAATCCCATAATTCTGATTAGACTAAAGGCAGCTACTGAATGAGCTATAGCACTTACTAGCCTAGTCGCTTATGAGAATATGGCAGCAAGATGAAGAATTCAAAAAAGGTTGGTCAAAATCCACCTGATTGCAAGTAATGCTCCAAATTGAGAGTATTGTTATAAGGCCATGTTGACTACTTGTAGCTTTACCAGCCATTCTCAACCAGGATTCTGTGTACCTTTAGGGGTTATCACGCTGTGGTTAACAGACTCATCTGATGGTGCCTTCAAAGTTCCAGGTCCAATGCCACAATGCCACATGGCAAATCCAGCAGTATGGTTGCAAGGGTGTCATTCTGGTCACCACTGCAAGGGGGGGCATTCTTCCCACTTACAATGTAAGGAGCATTTTCTCATTGAACCCAGTGGACTAATCTTATCTGGGGTTCCCCGAGACCTGGAAATAATGTCAAGGATTCCTCTAGGGTAAAGGTTGAGAAACGCTAAGCTATACTGTTGATGTACAGACAAAATTTGATCACATGTACAGCTGACAATTCACGCAGGTTCTGTAAATTAAAGTTAACACTTTATTTTTTGCGCAGCACGCTATAACAAGTCTAGTCTATCACTTGAACTTACTGGGCTTATCAGTTTCTTAGCAACAAAAGAAAAGCCTGAGAAGATTACGCTAATCATGGATGAAGTGCCAAGACGAAACAGCAAGAACTGAAAAAAAAGTGTTTAACTGCTATATATACACACAGATGTGGTTTTGACATTTGCATTTCTTAAGGTGGCCAGGTCAGATGCAGCCCTAAAACAAGCAAGTAATGTAACAGATTGGACACTGTGTGAAGCTTAGTTCATGCACTTTGTTAGTTAATAAAATGTACTTCCAAGTTAGCTTGCATGTACAGCTGCTACAAATTTCTGTATAGCTTTACCCATTTTCTATAGAGTTATGATGCAGACCACAGTAGGTCCTCAAAGTGCAATAGAAAGAACACCAGAACTTCTACTAGACTGGTCTGTGGCAACCGATGCCTGCAGGACTCAATTTTCACTAGATTTGCAAATGATCCAAGAACCATTATCAGTTATGCAATGGCCAAGGACGTTCTGTGGAACGAAACGCATCAGAGCAGGGGCTAGCAGTGCAGTCATGCAGGAATGGTTCGTCGATGTGGTTTGTATTCCATGCTCGCTGCGAGTATATGCCTTACATTTCAATAAACTATGAGGTCTCCTCTTGCCTGAGATTTGTCTGTATACTGCCTGATGGTTGATTTGAGGATCCATTAGCTTATATGCTGGGGAAACGGAGTCATGGGATTTGATGATTAGATTACAAGCAAGGTCAGATCTCTAATGCAGGGTCCTGAGCTCAGGTAAGGGAGCTATATTGGTGGTGGTATCACAGTGGATGGTGAAGCAGTCTTTCTATTGCTGGATTTCACAAGTGGATATAGTCACAAGTTTCACTCTATATGGAATGTTTATACTTGTATGGTTAATGTATAATTAAAAGAGCATCACATGAGCATACAATTTCAGTATTAACCAGCAAGTGACCAAAGTGCATGGGGGTCTATTGTACAGATCGCTTAACCGGATCTAAAATTTTTGAAAAAAGTTAAAAATGCATGTCCAGCCAGGTTTTGGTTGGACGTTCTCGTAATCCAATGCCCTTCGGAACCCCTTTATAAAAAGTACATTTTTTTAAGGCCTTCATTTTCCTCACTAGGACCTCTTTTTGGTTTAGGCATCTTCTTCGTAATGGTGGGTGACCAATATGTACCCAGCATGTAATATAAACCATTGCTCTTTGGTCAAGTACCTTTTATAGGCCTATCTGTGTGGAGGGAATGTTAGGACTTCTTCTAATGCTGCTGCTTGGGAGAAGGCTGGATGGGCCAAAGCTAGTCAGATTCAAAGACTAGTGACAGGATATTAACGGAGTCAGTCCTCCACACTAATGTAAAGGGGCACTGTGATATAAAGGGGATGGCACTGTAATTACAGTGCAGTACCCTTTATATTACAGTGCCCCTTTACATTACAGTTCCCCTAGCAATGACAGCCCCCCATAACCATTCCCCCCTTGCAGTCATGTCCCCACCTCTATGTCTATCTAATCACAGTGACTCCTTTTACTCTGCTTCCCTGCACAATCCTACCTCCAGCAAGGCAGATGCCGGATTAAGCCTGTGTGTCCTCAACAGGGTCTCCCACACCGCAGACGATGTCATCCTATCAGCAGGGCAGGAGGCCGGTGGAGCTGCAGATCTGGATCATATTAACAAGCAGGTGATTACCTGCTTGGTGGTATGAAAAGAATCCCACTCTCTGTGCAGATCTCCAGCTCCTCCCGCTCTTCTTTGCTTATAGGGAGACATCATTGGTGGGACAGGAGAGGAGACACAGGCATGGCTGCATAGCGGTAGGTGAGGGGCGACCGTGGTCTGTATTAGCCATGTCCGGACGGTGGTCGCTGCTTACCTCCGCTGTGCGGGCCGGTCATTCACAGTATGCGGCCTGGAAACCCCTGCATTAGCTTGCAACCCCAGCCCACCAGGTAAATGCCTGGTGTGCCCTATGGCCAGTCTGGGCCTGGTGCTATTAAATGGATCCTAGTATGTAATGCATTTTTATATTATACACACACACACACACACACACACACACACACACACACAGTACCTTGCAAAAAAGTATTCACCCCCCTTGGCATTTTTTTTTGTGTTTTGTTGCCTCACAAACTGGAATTAACATGGATTGTTTTGAGTATTTGCTTAATTTACAGAACATGCCCACACCTTCGATTTTTTTTTATTGTGAAGCAAACAAATCGGACAAAACAAAGTCATTGTGCATAACTATTCACCCCCCTAAAGTCAATACTTTGTAGAGCCACCTTCTGCGCCAGACATAGCGTTTTCTTTGATGGCCGAAAAGTTCAATTTTAGTCTCATCAGACCAGAGCACCTTCCTCCATACATTTTGGGAGTCTCCCACATGCCTTTTCGCAAACTAAATGTGGCAATTTGTTTTTTGCTGAAAGTAATGGGTTTCTTCTGGCCACTTTGCCATAAAGCCCAACTCTATGGAGCGAACGGCTTATTGTCCCATGTACAGATACTCCAGTCTCTGCTGTGGAACGCTGCAGCTCCTCCATAGTTCCCTTCAGTCTCTGTGCTGCCTCTCTGATTAATGCCCTCCTTGCCCGGTGCGTAAGTTTTGGTGGGCGGCCGTTTTGCCATGTTCTTTCCATTTGGTTATGATAGATTTGATGGTGCTCCTGGGGATCATCAAAGATTTGGATTTTTTTTTTTTTTTTTTTTAATATAACCTAACCCTGACCTGTACTTAACAACATTGTCCCTTACTTGTTTGGAGAGTTCCTTGATCTGTGGCAGTGTTTGGTTAGCGGTGCCTCTTGCTTAGGTGGTGCAGCCTCTGGGGCCTTTCAAAATAGGTGTGTATATGCAACGACAGATCATGTGACACTTAGATTGCACACAGGTGGACATATTTCACTAATTATGTGACTTCTGAAGTTAATCAGTTGCACCAGAGCTTTTTATGGGCTTCATAACAAAGGGGGTGAATACATATGCACATGCCAATTTTCGGTTTTCTATTTCTAAAAAATAGTTTTTAGGTACATATTTTTCTCATTTCACCTCACCAACTTAAACTATTGTGTTCTGATCCATCACATAAAATGTAGATTATCAAAACATTGAACTTAAGGCTGTAATAAAACAAAATGGGTACAAAGTCAAGGGGGGTGAATAATTTTGCAAGGCACTATTACACATATATATATACACACATACACACACACATACATACACACACACACACATACATATACACACACACAGCCTCAGGTAGTCCAACATTATATCACATACACACCCAAGTTTACATTTTGAAATCGGTTTAAATTGGATAGTCTCTCTTCTCTTCAGAGCCAGTGAATTCCTGTTGGTCTTTACTATACCTCTTGTCCCATTAAACATGCACCCCAGTTAGTATTTCCATGGATATGCTTGAGGGAAGCGCACAGTTTGCCATTAGCCATGCGATGAGAAACAAAAAGCTGGTATTGAATGTCATGCAATCTGCTCTGCCCTTCTCTCCCAGCCTTCACTTGGTTGGCATTTGACAAAAGATTTGCCGTTAGTGAACAGAGCGCCTTATAAATAAAAGCATTAAAAATTAATTCTGTCAGGTTGTCTGGGATACTTGACCGTAAGGCTGCCAACGATGCAGAAATCTAAGGACAGTCTGTAAAACAAGGCAAGTTAAATGAGGCTTTCCTTCATAAAAAAAAAAAAAAAAAAAAAAAATCAGTAAAATAAAATTGTCCAAAATAAAGGGTTCATTTTTCTTACTTTTTTGCATTGGACCATCAGTGCTTTTATCACCTTAATCCACTGCTGTACCATTTTTTTTCTTTTTTTTTTTAAATAGTATTACAAAGCTCTCAAAAAACATACCAAAGCTACTTGTTGATGCATAAAAATCCCAATTCAAATGTAACTAATAAAGTACCAGAAAAAAAAAAAAACACAGACCATGCAGACTTTGCCAATGAGCATGCTTACATGGGTCTTTATAGGGATAAAACGGTCAAATACATTTGGGGTAGGGATAGAGGCAAACAACTACGGTGGGTGGTCTTGCTGCTGAAGTCAATCAACAAGAACAGCTACTGGGCGATGTATGCCGCCAGACTCCACTTATTTTCAAATATAGACCCACGAGCTTCCGGTTTGGTTTGTCTTGAACACCTTTCATTTGTCCAACCCTTACGTTGTAGGACATACAAGAGGATTTGGTTATTTTATGAAAGTCTGTTAGAAGGGATTAATGGGATTTTGGACTTACTGTAAAATCCATTTCTCTGATGTTCATTGACCGACACAACTCCTCCTCTTCTTGACTACGTGGGTTATACTGCCCCCTACAGGAGTAGGACACTAGGCAGAAAAGGACTTGACTACGCCTATGGGGCAGTCCCAGGGGGTATACTCCCACTCCTACTCAGTTACAAGCAGTGTCAGAAAAGAAACCCAACTCCATAGAGGGGTGGGTGCTGTGTCCGTCAATGATCATCAGAGAAATGGATTCTACCGCAAGTCAAAAATCCAATTTCTCTTTTGTTCATTGAAGGACACAGCTCCTTATCTTCTTGACTATGTGGGATGTCCCAAAACAGTGGGAAACATGAGGGGTGCGAACAGCAAGAGGAGAAAAAAAAAACAACTTCAAGGCTAAAAACATACATGGTATGTATACAGGTAACATGGAGCTCAACTGGAAAAATAAAAAACACCCTCAAAGAGGACAAAGTCCTCTAAACAGCAGCCTGCAAAACCTTGCGGCTGAAGAAAGCATCCACAAAAGCCAACACATCCACCTTCTAAAACACTTTGTGAACATGCGAACATACGACCAGGTAGCCACCTTGCAAACTTGCATCACTGGCACCTGAGGGAAGGCCCAGGCGGCACTAAGCGCCCGAGTAGAGTGAGCCTTAACAGGGAAAAAGGAGGAACCTGACCCATAATGGAATAAGCCTGCTCTGGACATCTAGTCTTACAGATACAACCGGCCCTTTGAAGGCAACCATAATACTGATGTGGCCCACAATGAAATGGAGTTTGACACCCCTGGTCTAGAGACTGAGGATTCTTGTTCCATTTCACCAAAATCTCTGCCTCATGCAATTCCTGACATTTTTCCAGAGGAAGAAACACTCTGGCTGAGGCCGAGTCCAGAGTAATACCCAGATTTGTACAGGCTTGTGGACAGAACCAGAGCAGACTTCTGAAGATTCAGACTCAAAAAGGAACTCCCTCCCTCAGAGTAATCTCCAAAGTTGTCCAACAGAGCAGTCAGTCAAAGACTGCTCACAAAAGCAGATCGTCCAGATACCCCAAGTACCACTATCCCCCGCAGACGAAGCAAAGCTAGCACTGGGGCCAATAATTTTGTGAAGACCCGAGGAGTGGAAGAGAGACCAAAGGGTGAGGCCACAAACTGATAATGCTCCTCGCCCACGGCAAAGTACAGGAAGCGCTGGTGGCCGACACATATTGGGATGTGCAGGTAGGTGTCCTTGATGTCGATGAAGGTGAGGAAATTCCCCTGATGTAGGGACGCCACCACCGTGTGAATGGATTCCATTCGGAACTTCTGTACCCGCACAAAGCAATTCAGCACCTTAAGGTCCAGAATTGGATACACCTTGCCTTCCTTCCTGGGAGCTGTAAACACGTTTGAGTAAAAACCTTGAAAACGTTCCAATGTCGGAACCGGAACAATCACTCCTTGAACTAACAAGTCTTGCACTGCCCCAAAGAGATCCCCCAAGCGATCTGGGGACAAGTGCAGGTTGGAAGGGAAGAACCTGTCCGGAGGATATGATCAAAACTCGATCTTGTAGCTGGAGCGAATGACTTTGTGGACCCACTTGTTCTGTATCAGAGAGGTCCATGGATCCGGAAATCCGTGAAGAGGTCCCTCCCACCCCAGATACTGATGAGGGAGCCCCTTCATGTGGAGGAAGCCTTGTCTGGTAGAATTTGCTTGTGGTTTGCCGGACCAGGTCCTCTTAGAACCCCAGGTGGAGGCTCTGAAGGGGTTCGATCCCTTGTCTTGAGACCCTGAAGGAAGAAAAGGCCTCTTGTGAGCCGAAAAGAAAAGGCCCCGGTCTGCGACGGGACTCCTTACCCATGGAAGCCTGAGGAAGAAGAGTAGAGTACTCTTCCCCCTGTGAGGTCTATGATGATGTCATCCAAGGAAGCACCAAACAGGCGATCCCCCACAAATGGAAGATCGGATAAGGCCTTCTTAGAAGGGACTTAAAGGAGTCGCATCCAAAGAGGCATTACAGACAAACTGTAGCCCTTGGACCAACCGATTTGCCAGCTCTGCAAAGGCAGGGGGAGCCGTTTCTCCCCCCCTCCAGGTGCCGAATCAACCACAGTGAACATATGGCAGGTCAAGGTCTCTGATACTGACAATATCGTCAAAGAAGGTGGGAAAGAGGAAGACCTTCACTGCTTTGGAGGACCTGTGGGTGCCAAAAGGTGACCCGTGCCTCCGATGCTGCGTTAGTTGCATGCTCCATCTTTACGATTTCCTGCACTGATACACTCAGCGCACCCACTAGCACCTTTTCATGCACGGCTAGGAGGACCTGAGGAATTATCCTCACTATCCGAGCACGCAGGGTGCGTGGACACAGACCCCGAAAGGATAACTCACATCCACGGTGGCCGAATCAGATTCTGGATCTGACGAGACAGGAAGTAGGTGAAGGCGGGGGAGGCTTTTTGCTAGACCGTTTGCCCAGGACCAAATCTACCTTGGACATCAAGGACTCCTGGACCGCCATCAGTGCAGTCAGTTTGTTGGGACCCAGAGAGGGGATCAGGCGGTGAAATATTCTCCAGGGACTCAATGAATGGAGAGGGGAACCCACACAAAAAAAAAAAAAGTGTAGAACACTGCAAGGGACACCCCACTGCGCCGTTGGCACCAAGGGCCCAGCACAGAGCACTACTGCTGAGTGGGAGAGAGAACACCACAAACAGACTCACCCCCACTGGGCAGGTATTCACCGCACTGAACATGCGGCGATCAGGAAGAGGAATATCCAGAGATCAGTACTAGAGGCCAAGGAGGGGCTCCCACCGCCGAATCACCGCCCATCCATTTTCAAAAACATGGCTGTTGCTATTTTCAATAGGAAACAACAAGAAAATGGCCGCCGAGGCAACACAAACATGGCCAGCAATCTGCAGCATAAAAGGCTACAAGAAAATGGCAGTATCACCAGGCTCCCAGGGGACCCCAGAAGCATGAAAATGATCCCAACAGGAAGGGGGGCCCAGGCAGGCACCGCCACCAGACCCATCCCCCTCTCAAGGTTCGATTGTTCGGTCACTGGCACACTCCCCCCCCCCCCCCTCACCAGCTCAACATTCAAGACTGATCTTAAAAAGGCATGTCCACCTGGGGGGTGGGGGTGTGGGCAGATGGGGGGGGGGCAAGAATAGCAGAAGAACACAGAGAAAAAGGGTGGGGCGCTGACAGGGAGGGGAGACCGGGGGTTCGACCATTCCAGGGAGGGGCTCATGTCCACCCCAAAACCCTCCAGGGGTAGAGGAGGGGGACAGCTACTTGCCACACAAGGAACACGGTGGGTATCGCTCCATCGTAATGTGGGTGCTGTCGGCCAGGAGGAAACGCTGCAACTTAGGCCGAAGCCAGTTCGTATGCGCCCTCGCGAGACTATTAACTTGCAGGCCAGCCCGCGTCCAGTGGGCTATGTTGCGACCGACCTAGCGCGGAGCTGCGGTCTGCACAGGCTTGCCTGGTCAGACTGAGGGGACCCTCTGGATCTAGACTATTCAGTCAGTCGCCCAGTCCGGCACTGGATTGTAGATCTCACAGGAACAAAAAAAAAAAAATTCCATTAAATAAAAAATTGCCAGGATCAGAGATCCCAGCAAGGAACTAGGTCCTTACTGCTGACTAGGCACCTATAGCAGAGAGTGGGAGTATACCCTCTGGGACAGCCTCATAGGTGTAGTCAAGTTCTTTTTGGCCTAGTGTCCTACTCCGATAGGGGGTAATATAACCCACGTAGTCAAGACGATAAAGGAGCTGTGTTCATCAATGAACAAAAGAAATTAAAGCCTTCATTGTCGATTGGATTCTGAAGCAAGCACACCATTTTAATTTATTGGACTTCTATAACCAGGAGCACAATTTTTTTTCCTGTTTTGGAGGTTAAGCCCATCCCTGCAAAGACAGACTTTTGCCCTACACTACCCAACAGTCCTGTAATTAGGGGGGGTGGGGGGAACACTGGACATTTGTCTTACCGTAAAATCCTTTTCTCTGATGTTCATTGACAGACACAGCTCTATATCCTCTTTGACCCTTGGGCCGTCCCAAATCAGTCTTAATATGAGGGGTAGGAAGTACACAGCAATAAACATACTTCCCAAAGGCTAAAACGTAGCCAACCAGGGAAAAAACAGGGAGCTCAACAAGGAACAAGTTGAGCTCATCTGGCAAAAATTTACACCCTCAAAAGACTAATCCTCTCCAACAGAGGCCTGCAAAACCTTGCCGCCAAAGGCGTCATCAACAGATGCCAACATATCTACCCTATGAAATTTTGTGAAAGTGTGCTCGGATGACCAGGTATGCCTGCAAACCTGCACCACTGATGTCAGATGAAAAAAAAAGGCCAAAGAGGCACTAAGCGTCCTCGTAAAATGCGCCTTAATAGGAAAATGGAGGATCCTGATCTTTAATACAATAGGCTTGCACCACCGTCTGCCTTATTCATCGGAAATGGTCACAGCAGATGCGGCAAGCCCCTTACGGGAACCATTCGTAAGGACAACCAGGGAATCCAATTTTTTTTTTACACTACTCAGTTGCCGCTAGGTACACCCTGATTGCCTTACATTCTTTTGGATGTGGTATGGGCAATCTCTTTAGGATGCTTAGAACACAAGGAAAGCAAGACAATGCTTTTATTTTAAATGGAAATCGGAGACGACCTTAGGATGGAAACTGGCAGAGATGAAGCACCATTCTATCTCTGTGAACCACCAAGGTGAACAACAAGACAGCTGCCAGCTCCGACACCACCAATGCAGAAGAAAAAGCCACCAAGAAGGCTACCTTCTGGGATAATGTAATCTTGCAAATATTTTCCAACAGCAGTTACTGAAAACAGACAGCACCAAGTGGAGATCCCATGAGGGCAACGGAGACCGTACTGGGGGAGCCAAGTGGCAAATACCAATTGGCTCCCCCAGTACGAACCACAGAAAGCGTGGCCAAAGGACAAAGAAAGCAAATCGCCAATGGCCGAACCTGGCCCTTGATGGAACCCGAGAGGCCAGGTGCTGCTCAACACCTCGTTAGAGAAAACCAACTCCGAATCACAGAAAAGGAGCAGGAGTGAGCCCTAGGGGATTCATAGCCCCAAATATGCTCCTCAAAAGGCAATGGTAAAACTACCTAATAGTAGATTTACAAAAAGACCCACCGTGACTTAGAGGGGCTGGGGGCATGGAAGGGAACCCAGGGGTCTGACTATCCCAGGGAGGGGCCCCTATCCACCCTGAAGAATCACAAGGGGGGGGGGGGGGGAGACAACAACACACACACTACTTACCACACCTTGGAACCCGGGCGGGCACAATTCCAGGCAGACCAACCCCCGCCCCCCCCCATCTTGGTATGAGGGGTGCTGCAGGTCAGGAGGTATTCTGCGACCAGGTCATGCTCAGCCTCGTGAGGCATTTCACTCGCCAGCCTGCCCCCGTCCAGTGGGGCTATGTCGTGGCAGACCTAGCACGGAGCTGCGGTCTGCACAGGCCAGACTGGGGAGTTTGTAAGGATCTAGGATATCCAGTGCGTCACCCAGTCCAGCAGTTGATTGTAGTTCTCACTTAAAGACTTAATTGTAGAAAGAAAACCACAAAAAAGGAAAAAAGTTCAGTTTAAAAAAGGGAAAAAATGCTAGGACCCAAGATCCCAGCAGGGAGCTAGGTCCTTACTCCTGACTAGGCAAAAAAAAAAAAAAAAAAAAAAAAAACACCACTGAAGAGCTAGAGCAAGAAGTGCGAGTATACCCCCTGGCACTGCCCCATGGGCGTAGTCAAACTCCTAACCCTTTTCCGCCTAGTATCCTACTCCCAATAAGAGCAGCATAACCCAAGGGTCAAAGAAGATATGGAGCGGTGTCCGTCAAAGAACGAAAGAGAAATTTACGTTTTTTGCCTATAGTTCTACTTTAACCTATAAATGCGGATCCCTCCAGTGGCTTGCTGCCTCGTTCTTTACCTGGTCTTCCTTCCGGGTTGGCGGGCTCTGGCTGTTTGAACAGATGGGCTGTGATGAAGATCCCTCTCGTGCATGTGCACAGGAGTCCAGATCGCAGCCCAGTGCTCTGAATCTATTCGGTGACGTGCTGCTAAAAATGGGAATATCTCCTCAGTTGTGTACGTTTAGGAGATATTCATTGTACCTACACAGGCAAGCCTCATGTTACGTTCACCTGTAGGTACAAGTAAAAAAGCAGGACTTTACTACCGCTTTAACTTGCACTGAGATGAGGTTATGAAATCTGCTCAGCAGGGTTCTTTAACAGCTTATTAGAACACATTTTAGGATAATTTTTCCCAAGCAGCTTAAACAACTTGTGACCATAATGCATGCTAAGCATTTAAAGGAGTCTTGGACTGCAGCAAAGGGTAGTTAGTCAGCCAGAGAGCCATCAGCGATTAGACTAGAGGAAGCGGAAGACAGCATTGGGATTAAGTACAGGACAGAACAGGGTGCAGCGAGGTCACTTACCGGACAGGAGACTGTAATCTGGAAAGGACAGGAAGAGGAAGAGATAAAGACAGAGAGAAGACAAGAGAGTAAGAAACAGAAGTTATTTTATTGGTGAAAAAGGGATAACATTTTAATCCATTAAAACCCATTTGTTGGCAATAGTTCTAAATGGAAAGCCAAAATTTATAGGCAAAAAAGGACATAGAAAAAAAAAAACCCAACCAACCGGCAGGTTGCTATTGGTTGGCTATATAATACAAAATACTTCAAAGTTGCTACATACCTTGGTCACCCAGTCCTCATGCATGTAGGAAATGAAGGACTTCAAAGCAGCATTACCAAAAAAATGTTTAGGCTCAGTCCACACTAGTATCATGCGACCCAGTCGCAAAAATCCATTTATTTCAATGGCACCCATTCCAATGTATGGGACTCAAGTCACGTAAAAAAAAAAAAAAAAAAAAAAAAAAAAAAAAAAGAAGGTTCCTGGACTACTTTGATGTGATTTAGAGTCCCATAAATGCATATCGCATGCTGGGGGTGTCGCACTAGTGTGAGTTAAGCATTAGGCCCCTTTCACACTAGCCGTCCGCTGGACGGATTCCGTTTTTCTCAGTGGGGGATCAAGTCGCCGATCCACCGCTGAGCAGCAGGACAGCTGTGTCTCCGCGCTGTGTGCAGAGACACAGCTGTCAGTTCCCCATGCATCTCTATGGGGGAAATCGGATGGGAACGAACCGACGGTCCGTTCTCATCCGATCCGATCGACGGATGGAAAAACTGAATTTTTGTAAAATCTTACCTGTAAAATTCCCTTTCTCCGAGTCCTCCGACAGTCGCCGCCTCTTCATATTCGTCACATATGGGGTATTAGACTTTGCTCCGAAGGAGTAGCTAGGCAACAGAATATGTTAACATTAAAGCTTTTAACATATCCCACCCTCAAGGGGTGGTCCCCTCAGTCAATACCCTCCTACTTCCTGCAACCATATCTCAGTTTCAGTGGAATAGCAGTAGAGTATACAACCAAACCCCAAAAGAGGGGCGGGGGCGGCGACTGTCGGAGGACTCAGAGAAAGGAATTTTACAGGTAAGATTTTACAATAATTCCGTTTTCTCTTACGTCCTCCGACAGTCACCGCCTCTTCATATTCGTCACATATGGGGACGTCCCAAAGCAGTGCAAACATGAGGGGTGGGAAACGCATCCGCGCCGAAAGGCAACGCAGTCTCCGCATCAAAGAAAGGAACCTTACCAAAGGAAGGAAACCAGCTGGGCTACAGGAAAAACAAGTGCTCAACAGGAGCAACAACCCAGGAAAAGACAAATAACCAGGGGATAAAAAAAAACTTATCCCAACAGCCAGTAGTCCCCAACAAGGGACCCTAGGGAATTGCCGCACTAAGAACCTTGCGGCCAAAGGAAGCATCCGCCGATGCCTGAACATCTACTTTGTAGAATTTTGTGAAAGTGTGCACGGTCGACCAAGTCGCCGCCTTACACACCTGGGCTACAGAAGCCCCATGACGACAGGCCCAGGACGTACTCAGAGATCTAGTAGAGTGCGCCTTCACAGGCACAGGGGGAACCTTCCCCTGCAAAGCATAGGCCTGTTCAATGGTCTGCCTGATCCATTTGGCGATGGTAGAGGCCGACGTCGCTATGCCCTTCCGAGGACCCTCTGGAAGAACAAACAAGAAGTCCGTCTTTCGAAAAGACTCAGTCGATTTAAGGTAAACCCTTATCGCCCGAACAACATCCAAAGAATGTAATCGCACCTCCTTTGGATGTTTAGGCTTCGCGCACAGCGAAGGCAAGACAATATCCTCATTGAGATGGAATTCCGAAACTCGCTTCGGAAGAAAAGAAGGATTAGGTCGCAAGACCACCTTATCCAAATGAACAACCAGATACGGAGACTTGCAGGACAAAGCCGTCAGCTCCGACACTCTGCGAGCCGAAGTGATAGCAACCAAAAAGGCGACCTTTTTGGACAACATAGACAACGAGATCTCCCTGATCTGTTCAAAAGGAGCACGTTGTAACACAGCTAGAACGAGATTCAAGTCCCAAGGGGGCAGAGGATCCCTCCTAGGAGGAACCAGATGCCGCACTCCCTGAACAAAAGTGCCAACCAAGGAGTTGGAAGCCACGGGACGTTGAAACAGAACGGCCAGCGCAGACACCTGACCCTTTATCGTAGCCAGCGCCAAACGCTGATCGACACCCGTTTGAAGGAAGGACAGCACTCGGGAAACCGAGTACGTGCGGGGTGAAAACCCCCTGGACTCACACCAGGCAAAATAGGCCTTCCAAGTACGGTAATAAACCTTCCCCGAGGAAGACTTCCTCGCGTTGATCAAGGTATGAACGACCTCTGGGGAGAGACCCTTCTCCTTCAGGACCTCGGTCTCAACAGCCAGGCCGTCAAAGCCAGCGACTGTAAAGCAGGATGGTATATCGGTCCTTGAGAAAGGAGATCGTCTCGAAGAGGCAGACGCCACGGGGCGTCGACCGCCAGATTCACGAGGTCTGCGTACCAGGACCGGCGAGGCCAGTCCGGTGCCACAAGAATCACCGTGCTGCGTTCCGAGTGTAACCTGCGAAGGAACCTGGACAGCAACTGAATCGGTGGAAACGCGTACATCAGCTTGTACTGATGCCACGGGGCCACTAACGCATCCGACGCGTCTGCCCGAGGGTCGCGCGTCCTTGCCACGAACCTTCTCACCTTGTTGTTGAGACGAGACGCGAACAGGTCCACATCTGGAAGACCCCACTTCGCGCACAACGTCTGGAAGACAGCCGGGTGGAGAGACCATTCCCCCTGATCCAGGGTCTGGCGACTCAGATAGTCCGCCTGCCAGTTCTCCACCCCCGGAATGTGAACCGCCGTTATCGCCGGGACATGAGTCTCGGCCCAAGACAGAATGTCGGCCACTTCGAGCCGCTCGGGCACTCCTGGTGCCCCCTTGGTGGTTGATGTAGGCCACCGCCGTGGCATTGTCCGCCTGCACCCGAACCAGGCAGCCCTGCAGCCGGTCCGTCCAGCGATGAAGACAGAGATTTATCGCACGCAATTCCAGAATGTTGATCGGAAGGGAGGACTCCCCCTCCGACCAAGTCCCCTGGGCGGACAGAACGCCCAGAACACCACCCCAGCCCGACAGGCTGGCATCCGTGGTGATTACCGTCCACGAGATAGGACGAAACGACTTGCCCCCGGATACCAACAGGGACTGGAGCCACCACAGAAGGTCTCTTCTGGTGCGATGACTCAACGAGATTTGAAGATCCAGAGATTGAGGTCGCCCGTCCCACATGGACAGGATCTCCGCTTGGAGACCCCGCGTGTGAAACTGGGCGAAGGGAATCGCCTCGAAGGCCGAGACCATCAATCCCAGACATCTCATGCACGTCCGCAGAGACGAGTGCGGAACGTCCCTGAGGGACCTGACTTCCTCCTGAAGAGTTCTGAGTTTGTCTTCCGGCAGGAAGACCTTCGCCTGCACCGAGTCCAGAATCATTCCCAGGTAGGGAAGACGAACCGACGGACTCAGTGTCGACTTTGGAAAATTTATCGTCCAACCAAACTCCTGCAGAGTTTGCATCGTGACAGACAGGTCCTTCTCCAGACCCTGGCTGGTCGCAGACCGAACCAGAATGTCGTCCAGATACCCCAGGACAGAAATGCCCTGGGCCCTCAATAATGCCAGAACCGGTGCAAGCACCTTGGTGAAGACCCGCGGAGCCGAGGCGAGACCAAAAGGCAACGCCACGAACTGGTAGTGATCCTCCGCAATGGCAAATCGAAGGTACCTCTGGTGACCCTCGAAAATGGGGATGTGAAGATACGCATCCTTCAAATCGATGGAGGCCATGAATTCCCCCGGAACCAGGGCAGCCACCACCGACCGCAGGGATTCCATGCGGAACTTGCGAACCCGCACCGAGCGGTTCAGAGCCTTCAAGTCCAGAATTGGACGAACCTTGCCCTCCTTTCTGGGCACGGTGAACAGATTGGAATAAAACCCCCGAAATCTGTCCCGATGAGGCACCGGAACTACCACTCCCTGAGCCCTCAGGTCCCGCACCGCCAGGTGCAGGTCCCGTAAACGCTCCGGAGACAGTTGAAGATTTGAGGGAAAAAATCTGCTCTCCGGCCGAGAGAGAGAAACTCGATCTTGTAACCAGATCGAACGATCTCCTGAACCCATCTGTCCCGCACGCGGGCCAACCAGGGCTGAAGAAAACCAAGCAAGCGTCCCCCCCACCCCAAAACTGGGTGAGGGCGCCCCTTCAGGCCGCACTGTTATGGGCTGCGGATCCGGATTGACCGGACTTCTGTTTTCCAGACCAGGGCTTCTTCTGAGAGCCTTGACCTTTGAACGGTTTGCCCTTGTAGTGCGACCGAAAGGCACGAAAGGACCCCTGAGGGGGCCGAAAATTAGCATGCTTCTTTCCAGAAGCCCCCTTAGCCTTGGGGAAATGGGGCAAGAGAGTGCTCTTACCTCCGGTGATCCCCTTAATCAACACATCCAAGGACTCCCCAAAAAGGCGAGACCCATCATAAAGGCAGATTGGCTAAGGTCTTACGTGAAGACTGGTCCACCGACCAACATTTCAACCAAACCAGGCGGCGAGACAACACCGCCACGCTGTGCACACATGCAGCCAACGGGACTAGGTCCAAGTCCGCATCACACAGATACATGACACCCTGGTGGATTTGAGCCACCATATCCAGGGTCGCCGGCGAGGCCGAATCGGCCACTAGGACGCGCCTAAGCATCTGCGTCCAACTTGCGACCGCCTGGGCCGCCATGAGAGAGGCAAACAGAGCCTTAAGCATAGAACCCGTAACAGAATAAGTATGACGGGCAAGAGACTCCAATCTCCTATCCGTGGCATCACGGAACACAGGGGAATCCTCTGCAGGAATCGCAGTGGATTTGTTTAAAACCGCAATTGCGTGATCCACTGGGGGTGGCACACACCACCTTTCATCAGTGGAAGGCGAGAAAGGATAACGCAGCTTGAACCTACTTGGTACAGCAAAAGGTTTGCGCAGATTGCGCCATTGTTCCTTAACAGCGCGCTGAAAATCATCATTGCAGGGAAAAACCTGCGGCGTCCTGCGTCCCATAAGCCGCCAAGGCAGCGGGGGGACACACTTCATCCTGCAAACGCAGCGTTTGCTTTATGGAAGCAATCAATTCATCCATGATTGCAAGCTCTTCAGGCGAGCCAGGGGGAGAATTATCAACCCCTTCAACTTCAGCCTCCACCTCGGACCCCACTAGATCCAGGGAGGAGCGGGACCCCGATAAGGAGGCCCCCGCCATAACAGCCCCATCACCTTCACCCTCAGAATCAGAGGAAAGAGAAACTCTGGGTCTTTTAGTAGATTGAGCAGCCACCAGCATCTGCACCTGAGCAGCAAGGCCAGCCACAATAGTGGCTAAATCCCCCCCTGGGGGGGAAACAGCGGTCCCCTGGCTTTCCACCAAGGCGGTAGGAAATTTGCCCTCCTGAGAATCCATTGCCCCTATAACAAATGCCGGATAATAAAGGGTTAACTACCCCTTTAACAAGCGCGGCGAGCGCAGCCCACCGCACCACACACAAGCACAATGAGACCCCCACAGGGACAATAAAACTGACACAGGCAATGGATAGGAAGGATATAACCTGAGGAGACCCTCGCCGCTGCTGCTGCCTCGATCGGTGTTCCTGGAGAAGAGGAAGTGATGCTGCCAGGGCGCTCTATGAAAGCCTATGGGAGGCTACAAGAAAATGGCCGCCATGTATGTAGAACATGCGGCCGGAGCGAGTGTAGACAAAATGGCGCCGTTTGGCGCCAAAACCGCCGCTCCACAGTACAGTAATGCACACATGTCATCCATGTATAAAAAAACATGTTAGATCGCCGCAGCGATCGCTGTATAGTGCCCAAACATGCCACAAAACATGCCCCACAGCACACAGCTTCTCACACTGACAAGGCTGACACACACAGTGTCACACAGCTCCCCCCCCCTTGCAGCCCACAGCATGCAGCCGAGAGATAGGGAGACAAACAGTGTGAACAGAGGCAGGTTACACAGTCCCAGACTGACACCCCCCCAGACAGACAGGTCCCCACATAGATACACTTACCTCACAGTGGCGTGGGGGACCCGCACAGGCGAACAAGCCGCTGCACATGAGGCAGGGAGAGTCGCATACAAGACGCACAGAATGGGGGTTAAGAAACCGCACAGCGTCCAGTGAGGTAGCCACCTCACCAATCATCCCTGCACCGAACAGGGATGGGTCGTTCACTGTGCCAGGAGCGTTACCTGGCTGAACGCTCGATGGCAGGCTGGGAAGCCACTGACCCACGACCAGGGGGATCAGCCCGAGACCCAGCCCGCATGATCCTCTTCATCCGAAGAACTAACTAACGCTGACAAAAAGAACAGCTAAGTAAAGGTAGAGAGAAAACTCAAACAAAAAATCAAAAAAGAAGAAAGAGTCTGGGGCACAAAGCCCCAGCACAGAGAGAGCCAGCCACTCCTGACAAGCTAGACATTGAAACTGAGATATGGTTGCAGGAAGTAGGAGGGTATTGACTGAGGGGACCACCCCTTGAGGGTGGGATATGTTAAAAGCTTTAATGTTAACATATTCTGTTGCCTAGCTACTCCTTCGGAGCAAAGTCTAATACCCCATATGTGACGAATATGAAGAGGCGGCGACTGTCGGAGGACGTAAGAGAAATAGGGTTTCTATGCGTCCAGATTTGACAGATCGGATTGGGTGTCAGTGGACATGTCTCCGCTGCCATCCGATGCCCCATAGGGATGCGTGGGGGGACCGTTCAGATCCGCCAGAAAAACAGACAGGCGGATCTGAATGGTCCGCCTGTGTGAAAGGGGCCTTAGTCAGCTGAAATCCTGGAGTAATTAGAATTGTGTGCTAGGTACACTCACTTCTCATCCAGCAGGCCTTCAAACAGGTTTTTCATTCTGCAGTCACCCCACTCCAGCTCTTACTAAAGTAAATCCATTGCAAAGATCTTGCACAGTTTTTGGTCATAACCAGCAAGAAAAAAAAAAAAAAAAAAAAAAAAAAAAAAAAAAACACTGATCAATGCCTGCTAGGAAAGAAATGTCACTGGAAAAAGCCAAGTACCACAGGTAAGATTTACAGAACAGTTAGGCAATTTATCCTCATAGGTAAATACTTAGTGAAGTTGTCCTTTAAGGTTTCCCCCCCCACCTCCTTCAGTGAAGCCTAGGTAGTAATATACACTGCTCAAAAAAAAATAAATAAAAAGGAACACTTTTTAAATCAGAGTATAGTGTCAAAATCAATTAAAACTCCTGGGATATTGAGCGGGACAGTTAAGTAGCAGAGGGGGTTTGTTAATCAGTTTCAGCTGCTTTGGTTTTAATGAAATTAACAGCAGTAGATGGGCAACAATGAGAACCTCCAAAATAGGAGTGGTTTTTACAGGTGGAGACCACTAACATGTTTTTCCCCCATCTCATCTTTTCTTTTTTTACTAGTTTTGCATTCAGCTAGGGTCACTGTCACTACTGGTAGGATGAGGAGATACATGGACCCTATTGAGGTTGCACAGGCAGTCCAACTCCTCTAGGATGGCACATCAATACGTGCCATTGCCAGAAAGTTTGCTGTGTCTCCCAGCACAGTCTCAGGAGCATGGAGGAGATTCCAACAGACGGGCAGTTACTCTAGGAGAGCTGGACCGTAGAAAATCCTTAACCCATCAGCAGGACTGGTATCTGCTCCTTTGTGCAAGGAGAAACAGGACAAGCACTGCCAAAGCCCTACAAAATTACCTCCAGCAGGCCACTGGTGTGAATGTCTGACCAAACAATCAGAAACAGACTTCATGAGGGTGACCTGGGGGCCTGATGTCCTCTAATGGGCTCCCTGTACTCACTGCCTGCCACCGTGGAGCTTTATTGCATTTGCCATTGAACACAAGAATTGACAGGTCCGCGCCACTGGCGCCCTGTGCTTTTCACAGATGAAAGCAAGTTCACCCTGAGCACATGTGACAGACATGAAAGGGTCTGGAGAAGCCGTGGAGAACGTTATTCTGTCCAACATCGTTCGGCATGACCGGTTTTGGTGGTGGGTCAGTGATGGTCTGGGGAGGCATATCAATGGAGGGGCGCACAGACCTCTACAGGCTAGACAGACAATGGCACCCTGACTGCCATTAGGTATTTAGAATTAAATCCTTGGACCCATTGTCCGACCCTACACTGGTGCAGTGGGTCCTGGGTTCCTCCTGGCGCAAGACAATGCCCGGCATCATGTGGTGAGTGTTCAGCCAGTTCCTGGAGGATGAAGGAATTGATACCACTGAATGGCACCCATGCTCGCTTGACCCAAATCCAATAGAACGTCTCTGGGACATTATGTTTTGGTCCATCCGACATCGCTAGGAGCTCTGTGATGCCCTGGTCCAGATCTGGGAAGAAATACCGCAGGACACCATCTGTCTCATTAGGAGCATGCCCCAATGTTTTCAGGCATGCATACAAGCACATGGGGGCCATACAAACTACTGAGTACCATTTTGAGTTGCTGAAAAAACATTTCAGCAAAATGGACTAGCCTGCTACATAATTTTTTCACTTTGATTTTCGGGGTGTCTTTGAATTCAGCCCTCTGTAGGTTGATGATTTTCATTAAACGATGTGGCATCCTTTCATTCCTAACATCACCAAATCCATATCGGTATAGATAACCAGCATTATATTTTTCCCCATTGAGATCTGATGCGATTTTAAAGTGTTCCTTTCATTTTTTTTATAAAATAGCGGTGTTTCCCTTCATCCCTACTGCTGAGATCTTCAATGCCCAGCCTTAAATGCCACCATGCAGCTCAGCTCATTTATTTCTATGGCTGGTATGTCCTTATGGCAGTCCCCAGTCATCCACAGAAGTAGGACAAGATCAAAATAACCAACAGGCTGAGTGGAACATGGGCACAGGAGTAGCTACAACTTTGCCAGGCTGCACATTGAGGATCTCTAGAGTGAGGAGGACAGTAAGTATTTTACTACCTAGACCAGGGATAAACACTGAGGGACCACTAAACTGTTTACCTACATAAAGTCCATGGTTCTGGCAGTTTCCTGATTTAGGACTTATTGTCCGGATCACAGGCAGGGCATTGCTGTAACACTGGTCTACAGGATTTTTGAAAATGATCGACCTCCTGTGCTGGTTGGCTAAAGTAAGATATTTCACAATAAAGATTTATACACAGACGAGTATTCACCTAAAAAGGGACGGAGGCATCTGATCATCATGATGCCTCTTAACTGTAACAAAGTAAAGTAGAACAATGAAAATGGTACCACATGGACGTGTATAAATGTATCTTCACTTTTAGACTAAAGATTACCTACAGTAACTATTTTATTGTTTTATTGCAAGGTACATTTGTCTTGATCAGAGCTACGCATCATACAATTACATCTGGTGGCTTGTGAAAGTGTCATTGCCTATCATTTCCAAGGAACAGTTGCGTCATATTTTCCATCCGAAGCCAAGATGCCTCAAAACGGTGTAAACAACGCAGATAACTTCTGCTACATTTGTGGCAAGGTTACATTTGCATCTCAAAAGTGCAGTATAACGGCAGTAGTAAAAAAGGCAGATCACCTACATTTTGGATGCAAAATAGGGGATCAGGACAAGTGTTGGGCCCCTCATTGTTGCATTATATGTGCAACCGATCAGCATCATTGGCTAAACAAGAAGAAAAAGTCCATGCCAAAACAATAAATAAATGGAAAGTTAGGTTATTGGTATCAATAAAAATATACATTTATAATAATGACTGGTGGGGCATTAGTCTCATTGCAATATAACATTTTGCAGAAAAGTTATGGAGCATAATCGCATATTCCCCTCGTAATTTTGACCTGAAGCTGTATCTTGGAAACTGAAAGCAATTAATACTCAGGACTACATTTCCCTTTATTAGTGACCCAAATCTGGTACTTTACTTTGAGGCTTTCTCCTTGTATACAAGTGTATGCTAAAATTCCAATTCCCCCTCTAGAGGTAACTTTCTGTATACAGGTGCATCTCAAAAATGAGAATATTTTATAGGCTTAAAAAAAAAAAAAAAAGGATTTTGAATACCGAAATTTTGGCTTACTGAAAAGTATATCTATGGCATGGAGGCGATCAGCCTGTGGCACTGCTAAGTTGTTATGGAAGGCCAGTTTGCTTTGATAGTGTCCTTCAGCTAGTCAGCATTGTTGGGTCTGGGGTCTCATCTTTCTCTAGACAATACCCCACAGATCCTCTATGGGGTTTAGGCCAGAAAAAGCTGAGTTAGTCTTACCGGTAACTCCTTTTCTGAGAGTCTTCCAGGACAGCCCATGAGACCTAGGGCTCCTTCTACCAGGACAGGAAACACATTAACCCCACCTGATAAAAGGCTGTCCTCCAGTCTTCAACCTTCAGTATTCGAGAACCGTAGGACATCCTGTAAAACATACGCATAATACAAGACATTACCGGGTGGGAATGTGGCTTTCCTGGAAGACTCTCAGAAAAGTCTAAATCAGCTTTTCTCAAGTCGTCTTCCAGGACAGCCCATGAGACGATGAACCAGAACTTACCAGATTAGGGAGGGACTATTGCCTGGAGCAACTTTCGACCAAACGCCTGCTCCTGAGAGGAGGTCCAGGCGATAAGGTCTAACAAAAGGTCGAAATTTTAGACCAGGTAGCTGCCTTACAGATTTGTTCCGGTGAGGCAAACAAGGCTCTTGTTGAAGGTGCGTTGATAAGAAGGTGGAACATGATTCCTAACTTTGTAGGCCTCAGTAATTGCCAGCTTTATCCACCTAGCTATGGTGGCTTTAGAGGCTCCATTACCCTTGTGTATTCAAGAAAATACAAATAAGGTTTCAGACTTCCTAAAGGTTTTGGTCACCTCCAGGTAGGCTAGAAGAACCCTTCCGACATCAAAAAAGGACAACGTTTTAAATTTTGGGAGTATAACAAAAAAAGGTTGGTAGTACAATATCCTGTGATCTATGAAAGGAAGTGGCTACCTTAGGTAAAAACCCTGGATCGGTTTTGAACACTACTCTATCATCAAAAATCACAAAGGAAAGGTTCTCTAATTGAGAGGGCCTGTAATTCACTGACCCTACGAGCGGACGTAACTGCAATTAGGAACACAGTCTTCAGTGCAAGTAACTTTATTGACAAATCCTTCAGAAGCTCAAAAAGGA